>NC_053028.1:427545892-427850220 GCF_003073215.2 Triticum urartu | reverse complement strand
AAGCAACAGGCTCTCATCTATCTGGATGTGATCAAGAACAAGCAGAATACCTACGTGGATGTCAAGTGGATAGATATGCATCACCTGCGGAAAGACAAGTTTTGTGACTATTTTGGAGAGGCTCTGGACTTGGTGGAGCAGTTTGCTATTGAGCCGGTGATCTCCTTTCACCTTGACTATGACCCTGAGCTTATCTGTCAGTTCTTTGCCTCAGTGTACTTTCATCCCGGGGAGGAGCGGAGGATGACTTGGATGACCAATGGCCGTCAGTTGTCTGCTACATGGAAAGAGTTCATGGATCTGCTGCACATTCCTGATGACGGGCTTCACACCCCCGTTGGCGTCCGCCCCCATGCCAACTCTGAGTCTGCCAACAAGAACCAGCTTCAGCCCTTCCTTGTTGAGAAGGTACTCCCCAATGGGAAGTCATCTTGGGTGTCGAACTCCTTTCTGGATATCATGCATCGCATCTTCCGCGACACTCTGTTCCCACGCATTGACGACAAGGACAAGGTTCATGCATATCTAGTGGACATGTTGCTCTTGTGTGCAGAGGCACGTACTTCTCAGACTCAGCCACTTGATGTCTCTCACATCATGTGGTGTGAGCTTCGGTTTGCGGTGTTCACTCGCAAGGTTCCTATCTATGGACCATACCTGTTTCTGCTGCTCTCCACCACTTGGGAGAAGACGTATCCAGGTGATGAGTTCCTTGCTCTAGACTGGATTCGCCATGAGTCCATCAGCCTCCGCGTCAAGCCCAACTGGGCCAACACCACTACTCGTGCTGAGGCATCTTCTGCTAGGAGGGCTGCTGGTGAGGGGGAGGCTGCTACTGCTGAGACTGCTGCTGAGGACCGTGCTGCTAGGTCCACCACCTCTTCCTCTGAGCCATCATGGGCGAAGAAGCTGAAGGACAAGATGAAGACTCTCTTCTGCATGCAGGCGAAGGGACAGTACAGGGCTCACGTGACTGACAAGGAGAGTCGCCGCCGTGACAAGAAGGTGATGAGGCTCTTTGGAGAGGATGTGTCTGGCGGGTCTGAGGATGTCATCACACCTGAGGCTGCCTGGATGTCTAAGCAGGGCTACAAGTGGACCAGTTCAGAGGATGACATGGAGGAGACTATCCCCGCCGCTGAGTCTGACGAGGAGCACGAGGAACAGTGGGACGACTTCTCTGCCTGAGCCACCCCGTGTGTGTAGGTGTCCTCTCTGCCTTTTTGGCGTCTCGATGCCAAAGGGGGAGAGAGTGTAGGGATTTGCGTTGTGTCATGCTTGGTGGGTTTGTTTGCTTTGTTGTTTGGACCTCGTTTGCCTCGTTTGCTTTAGTTCCGTTTGTGCTTCCGAGACCTTTCCTCCATATGGTGTAAGACATATGCACTCTATCTATCTTAGTTATCTTATGTTTGTACTATCTTGTCTAGTGATAAATTTGCCTTGTCTCTATAATATAGGGGGAGCTCGGTTCCTAGTATTCGTGCTCGTCTAGGTGACACACATTTAGGGGGAGCCCGTCTATATTATAGAGAGAAGGTGTTTGCTTTTACTCAATAGTATTTTTCCTTGTGCAAATCCCGTTTTGTCATCAATCCACCAAAAAGGGGGAGATTATAAGGACATATTTATCCCTAAGTGTTTTGGTGATTGATGACAACGCATTTGCGGACTAATCGTGTGCCATGAGTTTTCCAGACTCTTCTCTGCTAGGCACAAGACGATTGGGTGCCCCTCGAAGACTGACGAAGACGGCGTCTTTTCTACGTTTCTTTTTGGTGGATTTGAGTCGTAGGAAAGCCGTACTATTAAGAGGGGGTCCGCGTTGGAAAGGTTTGGGTGGAATCATCACGTACACATCTCCTTTTATCCCCAGCTTCCTCCGTTTTTCCTGCCTCCTTTGACTGGCTGCTGTTGTGGTTGCGGTAGTACTGCTCCTGGATCAACGGTAGTACCGTGGGCATCCACGGTAGTACCGCGCGGTGGCGCGGTAGTACCGCTAGTGCTCACGGTAGTACCGCTCCCCTGGAGCCGCACTACCGCTGCCCACCAGGCTAGTGCCGCCCCTTTGCGGTAGTAGGAGCGGATGTAATTTTTTACATCCGCACCTGCCGCGGTAGTACCGCTTTCACCGTGCGGTAGTACCGTGCTATGCGGTCAGGTAGTAGTACCGCCCCTCGGCAGTACTACTGTGTCGAGTTTTTGCTACTTCCGTTTTTTTGCGGAAGTAGGCACGGAAGTTCCCCTTCCCCCTGGACGGGACTTTTGCCTTACGGTAGTATCGCATTGGGGGCGCGGTAGTACCGTGCATGCGGAAGTACCGCCCCCAGCTTGCGTTTGTTTCCCTGACTGGGGTCGCGGCAGTACCGTGGGACGGTACGGTAGTACCGCACTACCGTGCGGTAGTACCGCTTGGTTGCAAGCAGTAGTACCGCGCGGCCTTGCGGTAGTACCGCTGGCCAGGCGCGGTAGAACCGCTGGCCACGGGCTGGTTGGTGGGTAACGGTTGGATCTTTTCCACACACTATATAAAGGGTCTCCTTCTTCCCCGTTGACTCACCTCTTCCACCATTAAAGCTCCATTATTGCTCCAAGCTCCATTTTCACCCGATCTCACTCCCTAGCCAACCAAACTCGTTGATTTGCTCGGGAGTGGTTGAGAAGGCCCCGATCTACACTTCCACCAAGAGATATTTGATTCCCCCTACTAATCCCTTGTGGATCTTGTTACTCTTGGGTGTTTGAGCATCCTAGACGGTTGAGGTCACCGCGAAGCCATAGTCCATTGTGGTGAAGCTTCGTGGTGTCATTGGGAGCCTCCAATTGAGTTGTGGAGATTGCCCCAACCTCGTTCGTAAAGGTTCGGTCGCCGCCCCCAAGGGCACCAATAGTGGAATCACGGCATCTCGCATTGTGTGAGGGCGTGAGGAGATTACGGTGGCCCTAGTGGCTTCTTGGGGAGCATTGTGCCTCCACACAGCTCCAACGGAGACGTACTTCCTCTCAAAGGGAAGGAACTTCGGCAACACATCCTCGTCTCCACCGTCTCCACTCTTGGTTATCTCGTGCCTTTACTTGTGTAGCTTATTTGTTTCATATATCTTGCTTGCTTGTGTTCCTATTCGTGTTGCATCATATAGGTTGCTCATCTAGTTGCATATCTAGACAACCTACTTTGATGCAAAGTTTAAATTGCTAAAGAAAAGCTAAAAATTGTTAGTTGCCTATTCACCCCCCGCCCTCTAGTCAACCATATCGATCCTTCCGAACGGCCACGCGGAGGATGCTTGATATTCATCCTCTTTATAAAGGGGCCAAGGCCTGTCCTTCTCTTCTCGTGCTCAATCCTTCCCTTCCCCAACCCCGAGTTCCAACACCCAAGGCTCAGGCTAAGCGCTTCGGACCTTCAACCATGTCCAGATCCAACCTTCAAGGCCGGTGGATGGCTTCCTCTGTCACAGAGGAGGACATCAAGAAGCTAAGGGAAGCCAGGTATCTGACCGCCGAAATCTCGCACAGGCTGCCTGCTCAAGGGCAGGTCATCCCCACTCCCGAACCCAACGAGAGTGTTGTATTTGTTTCCCACTTCCTCCGAGGGCTGGGCTTTAGTCTTGATCCCTTTATTAGAGGGCTTATGTTCTATTATGGGCTCGACTTCCACGATCTAGCTCCAGATTCCATCCTTCACATCTCGTCGTTTATCATCATGTGTGAGGCCTTCCTCCGCATCACCCCACACTTTGGCTTATGGCTCAAGACCTTCAATGTGAAGCCGAAGATGATCGATGGGCAACACGCAGAATGCGGAGGTGCCATAATAAGCAAAGGCACTGATGCTCCCTGGCCAAAGGGTTCCTTCCCGGAGGTGTCCAACTTATGGCAGCGGGAGTGGTTTTACATCATAGCTCCTCGAAGTACTAAGTGGGTAGCTACCCCCGCCTTATGTTCAGGCCCCCCGCCACAACTGGCGTCATGGGTCAATAAGGGGCTGGACTGGGGGCCAGTTGATGATGTGCCGACATTGCAAAGTCACATTCGAGATCTTCTCAAGAGGGATGTCAGTCTCGTCAAGGTAATGCAAGTTATGCTAGTTCGTCGGGTCCTGCCATGCCAACGTCGATCTCTCCGTATGTGGGAGTTCAACCCGGAAGGACCGCGAACTATTCAACAATTCTTCGGCATGACGCTCGAAGGGATGTATGGATTGTTCTTCGGATCACGAATAAAGTGTCCGGACACCACCGAGGATGCGGGTCTAAACTGCAATCGTCCAGATACCCATGTAAGTAATTCTGCGGCCGAACATGTCATCTTTTTATTTGTCACAGCATCATTCTAAAAAAAATTGCTCTTGGCCAGGACTGGATAAGAAAGGCGAAGATGACCAGGTGTTCGGCCCCCCTTCCCGAAGGCTCACCGGATCCTGTACTAGCCAGGATGCTTGAGCTCGCACCTTATCAAGTGCCATCAGGGGAAGATAAAGGGAGGAATAAAGAAGCCAAAAGCAGGCCTCACGCATTACTCATCCAAACCAGGGGAATTAGTGTCTCCGCGAAGGAGGATAATCAGGGAGAAGAATCTAGAATCCCCTCTCCCCAAGGAAGGAAAAGGACCGCCTCTGAAGACTTGGAAACGAAGGTTTCCAAACAAGGGAAGAAACCTTCGCTAGGGGGCCCTGCCCCGGAGGGCGTCCTTACCGCACAGTGCCCGCAAGGGGGCCAGCCCTCCACCGAGTTGTAAGTAAATCAAGAGTACTTTTGGTAAATATATCCTGCTTTAACTTCGAGGACAATAACCAAGACATGTATCTAGCAGTCCGGCTCGTAGCCCTTCTCAACAGAGTTCGTCTTCGGGGGATCATCTTCCGGAGATGATGGAGAGCGAAACGCCTCCCCCTGTCTCCCCGCCTCCTGGGGCGGATGACCCTGAGGTGTCATCACGGAGGATTTCTCCTAATCCGCCAAGGCCAGAAGGTAACCCTTCGGCCACCTGAAGTCCAGAGTATTCGGCTCCTAAGGAGAGCAACAGAAAGAGTCTGGGATTGTCCGGTGCCCAGCTAAACGTACTGATGGGTCATTTGGAGCAAGCGGCTATCTCAGAGAGGCATCGTACCTTAATGGGTATGATGGTTGAGAGGATCTCATCCGCCAAAAGTGGGTTGCATGAAGCTTTTACGAGCCTACGAAGAGGCTTTGAGGTACGCAAAGTAAAAAAATTGACGGTACCGCACACGCAGGTGTGCTTTATACAGATAGTAGCCCTTGAGACTCTGGTTGCTGTCCAGAGGCGGCAAACAGAGGATCATAGTCCTAGGTAATGATCATGCTGCTCACATGTGCAGGCGGCTGAGGGTTCGGTGGGTGGACAGACTGGTGAGTTTGCTGAACTGAGGCGGCAGCTTGATACGGCAGATGTCGACGTCGTGCTTGTGAACAAGCGGCTTGACAAGGCACAGGGTATGTATTCTCCGGTGGTCAAGAGATATTAATAGGAGCATGATGCTAGTATCTATAACATGATTTGACTGCAGGTGGAGCTGCCGCCATGGAGATCCTTCGGGCGGAGCTTGCCCAAGCCAAGGAACAAGCCAGGAGAAGTGATGCGGCCGCCCTAAAGGCGGCCGACGAGTTAAGAGCCGAACGGGCTGCTCATCGTCAGAGCAAAGATAAAATAGCCAAGATGGTCGTTGAGCTGAAGGACGCCGCCGACCGGTATGAGCTTCTTGAAAAGGAAAGCCAAGCGAAAGCGGCGGACCTGAAGAAAGCCATGGTGGCAACCAAGGAAACCCGCTCTAAAATCAGAGTGGCAAAGGAGGAGCTTCATCAAGCCGGAGATATCACGACTGGGAAGCCCTTTTTGTTGCGGACGAAGTTTGGAGATCCGAAGTATGCCCCTCTGTATCAATTATGGAGTTCTGCAGATGCATACTTGGACTTGGAAACGAGTGCTGCTGATGCGACTGAGTTTTTCAAAGATCAAAAAGATCATGAAGTGGAAAAGTTGTTCTGGTCGCAGTTCAGTGCTCCAATGCGTCCGCTGCTATTAAATGAGCAAATGGTCGAGTGGGCTGAGCTCCATAGGTTGTCCGGGCTTGCCATGAGGTCTATCGTGGATCATCTTTGGCCGGAAGGACCAAGGTCGAATAGTTATTTTGGTTTAGTGCAAAGATTCCTTGGTGATGTGCCGCATATCGATACTGTAAAGAGGTCGGTGTGCATAGAGGGTGCGTGGATGGATCTTGCCCGTGTTAAGACATACTGGGCAGAGATGGATGCCACCTCTATTGCAACCCGAGGTCCGGCCGTAGAGCAGGGCTCGGCCGAGCACTATTTTGTAGAAGTCCTAGAAGGCGCTAGTTTAATAGAGGGTCGGTGCTCGAAGAGTATCATGTTCGAGTGATATGTATCCCCATTGTAAAAACAATGCTATTTGGATTATAAGAGTTGTGTTTATACTTTTGCCTAAAAGTATTATGATGCCTCCTGTGCGGCCGTTTTATGTATGTATATAACCTGAAAGTTTGCAGTCGTCGGCTTCAGCCCCCACGCAGATAATGCGGGGGTGTTCGGAAAAGTGTGTATTCACACTTGATCCAACGTCTTGGTCCATTAAGGAGGTGATAGCGCGGTGAACAAGGCAATCGGACTATATTGCTTCAACACTTTCACTTAGCCATAGGAGTTTGATAGTGGGGCTACTATATAGCCCCTGGTACTTCCGCGCTTATCCGATTACGGTGCGCGTACATACATGACCGGGAAACCGGTCCTTCATTAATGCGGAGGAATCGCGAAAATTCCGCTGAGTCCTCGAGTGGTTGACCAGTCTCGCGCTTTATCATGATAGTCAGTTTTCGGCTTTCTCTACTGAAGTGCTCATCCAGATGAACCAGGGCACAATCGCAGTAGTTCTCCCGGTGCCACCATAGCCGATAGAGCAGAACGTAAGGTAGCAAAACACGGGAGCCGGACAAACCCAACTATTGACCAAAGACATGATTCGGAGCTAATGCATATAAGGCCAAACTCGCGATGCCGAACACTCCCTAAGGTATTCGGTCTTTACAACATATACTGAGCTGAGTAACACCCTCGATAATAAGCCCTGAATTTCCAGGTACGTGCATTAGTCTGACGTGACGAAATGTCAATAACGCCAGCATCCCTCTTGGTTATGTTGAGTATCCTGAGGGTGTGAAGCAACAAGAGATAGTAAAAAAGGTTTACACAGGGTCTTAATCTAAAAAGAAACCTTTGAACGGGGCCCTACTGCACGTCTGCGCCTGTGTCTCCGTTGTGCCGTATCCTGGAAGGGTGTAGCACGATGATCATCTGTAAGAGAGAAAATCCTAGGTGAAAGTTTTCGTGCGAAAAATTGGTTATTCTTAATAAACCATTAAAATTCAATCTAAATAAGATCAAGCTGGACTGTGGTCCTTTTTACATGTGGGAAGCCCCTAGCACCACCTATGGGGGTATATCCATCGACCCAGTCTTAGGTTTATCTGAGCTGTTATAGCTAGTGGTGCGCCGGACTCGTCTAGCCGTGTCCGCGGTCTTGACGACCGATCGTTTATTCTGGTTGGAGAGGGCGTTCAGTGTTCGGCTGCTAAAGCCACCACACGTTCGTCCGCTCGTAAGGAATGTTATGTGTTTCCGCTAACTATGATGATGCCACGTGGACCGGGCATCTTAAGGTTAAGATAAGCATAATGTGGTATTGCATTAAAACGAGCGAAGGTCGTTCTTCCGAGTAGTGCTTGATAGCCGCTTCGGAATGGAGCGATGTCGAAGGTTAACTTTTCACTTCGGAAGTTGTCGGGAGAACCGAATACAACCTCTAGTACTAGAGAGCCCGTGCAGCGGGCCTCTGGGCCTGGTATTACTCCTTTAAAGGTAGTATTGCTTTGCTGATCCTTGTCGGGTCTATCCCCATTTTGCGGACTGTGTCCTGATATATCAGATTAAGACTACTGCCGCCATCCATAAGGACTCAGGTGAGATGGTATCCGTCAATTATTGGGTCTAGTACCAAGGCAGGCGATCCTCCATGCCGGATACTAGTCAGGTGATCCCTGCAATCAAAAGTGATCGGGCAGGCCGACCAAGGGTTGAACTTGGGGGGTAGAGGGCTCCACGGTGCATACGTCTCAGAGTGCGCGTTTGCTCCTACTCTTCGTTACATGAATCATGTTCACTGTTTTGACCTCTGGTGGGAATTTTTCTGTCCCCTAGTGATTGGCTGGCGAGGCTCATCCTCGTCTTCGCTTGGTGTCTCCCTCCCCTTGTGTTCATCGTTTAGCTTGTCGGCCTGCTTGAAGACCCAGCATTCTCTGTTGGTGTGATTTGCGGGTTTGTCGGAGGCGCCATGAATCTGACATAATCTGTCTAGAATCTTGTTTAGGCTGGATGGTCCATCTCTGCTGCCTTTAAATGGCTTTTTCCATTGACCGGGTCAAGAGCTCCTGAATCCGGCGTTTATCGCCGTGTTGTCTGGCCTGTCTTCATTGTTTCGACGTTTGGTTTTATTGCGTCATGGTTTTCCATTGCCATCCCTAACTTCGTATGTGCCTGGGTCGCTGGTGCCGCTACGGGCCAACCAGCTGTCTTCACCCTGCGCAAAAGCGGGTCATAAGGCTTGTTAGGGCTGCCATTGTCCTCAGTTTTTCCTGCCGAGGTGTTTGGCGAGCCATTCGTCCCGGACACTGTATTTGAAAGCCGCTAAGGCTTCGGTGTCCAGGCAGTCGACAATTTGATTCTTCTTAGTGAGGAATCTGTTCCAAAGCTTTCGGGCTGACTCTCCGGGCTGTTGAATTATGTGACTTAAATCGTCTGTATCCGGAGGTCGGACATAGGTCCCTTGAAAATTAGCCCTAAAAGCATCTTCAAGCTCTTCCCAACTTCCAATTGAGTTTTCGGGGAGGCTCTTCAGCCAGTGTCGAGCTAGTCCTTTCAAATTGAGGGGGAAGTATTTGATGGCATGGAGATCATCTTCGCGAGCCATGTGGATATGAAGGATAAAGTCCTCAATCCAGACCCCAGGGTCTGTCGTTCCGTCGTATGCCTCTATATTCACGGTTTTGAATCCTTCTGGGAATTCGTGATCCAGAACCTCGTCGGTGAAGCATAGGGGGTGTGCGGCACCCCTGTATTTGGATGTGTTATGGCATTCTGACGGTTGTAGTGTTCGGTTTTGATTCTGTGTCGGAGCGCGCTTCCTAGATCCATAGATGGACCTGGTCATACCGGCTTTTTGGTGCAAGTCCTCACGTAAATCGTGTGCTGACTTATGTGCGACATCGTTAGCCGCCCTATCATGGCCACGGGGTGGTCGATCCGGCTGATCGGCCGTTTTATTTTTCGGCTGTATAGGTTCTAAAGCCTCGTCATCAAATTCAAGCAGCAACTTGCGCTTTGGATAGCTCTTTGTGTGGCGGCTGCCACCGTACTTTCCTTCAGTGTCGAGCACTTTGTTCCATCTACTGTTGAGTGTATTTTGCGTGGCCTTAAGCCTTTGCTTCTGCTTCTTCAGACTCCTCGCGGTGGCAATAAGCCTTCTATGGAGGTCCTCTTGCTCCAAGTGCCTTTCCGGGATGATGTGTGCATCGTCGTCCAGACTGTTCTCCTCTCCAGAGATAGGTTGATGAGCTTTACCCTCGGTGTCACCGTGATTGGACGGCGGCTCCGTACTATGTTCGTCGTCTGCTGGTTCATCCTGCTCTGTCGCTGGGTCCATGTGGTCGACGTTTGCTTTGGAGTCGACCGGGGTATTATTCTTTCTTGCGCTGCTATCGTTGTTTTGCCGAGGTGGAATTTGGAGCGGCGCCTACGTCGTCGCTTCGGTTGCTTCTCGAGGGGTTTATCCTTTGCTGCATCCTTCCATTCCTCGTCATTGTTTCCATTGGGTGTATCCACCATGTATATATCATGTGATAAAGTGGCTGTCCAGTGCCCTGTGGGCGGTGGTTCCTGTTCTTGTCCTACATTGTCGTCCATACTGTCGATGTCTTTGGAGCCGAAATCAAGCATGTCGGTTAAGTCATGATAGTGGCTATTAAGTGGGTGGTGGGTGGGGAACGAATTTCTTCGTCGTCCGCTTCCCAAACAAGCCAGACACAGTTTGGCCAAGGGCCTCCTGACAAGGAGAGAGACCTTAATAAATTTAGCACGTCGCCCAAGGGCGATGCTGAAAGATATCCGCGGAGGTGAAGTCCATGATCGGTGCCCGATCAGATTCGATAGGCACGGACGCAAGCGGTTCGGAGCCCGTGGCCGGGGACGAATCCAAGGGTCCGGCAACACAGGTCTTACAGGAGGTGAAGTCAGTATTCGGCTCTATCACCGCTGGGTGTGCGGCCTCTGTGGCGGGGTCCATCCACCCGTCCTCGGACGGCATGATCTTCTCTGGATTGAGGGCCGGAGTAGCCACAGGTGTGATCTCCCGAACACCGTCCGGCGACAGAGCTAAGTCACGCTCGTCACGACTATGCGGCACACCTGACATGGGCTCGAATCCGTCGAAGATCAAGTCTCCGCGGATGTTGGCAGTATAGTTCAAGCTTCCAAACCTGACCTGATGGCTAGGGGCGTAGCTCTCGATCTGCTCTAGATGGCCAAGCGAGTTCGCCCGCGGTACGAAGCCGCCGAATACGAAGATCTGTCCGGGGAGAAAAACCTCACCCTGGATCGCATCGTTGCCGATGATCAAAGGAGCCATCAAGCCTTATGGTGACGGCACAGTGGAACTCTCAATGAAAGCACCAATGTCGGTGTCAAAACCGGCGGATCTTGGGTAGGGGTCCCGAACTATGCGTCTAAGTCAGATGGTAACAGGAGGCGGGGGACACAATGTTTACCCAGGTTCGGGCCCTCTCGATGGAGGTAATACCCTACTTCCTGCTTGATTGATCTTGATGATATGAGTATTACAAGAGTTGATCTACCACGAGATCTTAGAGGGCAAACCCTAGAAGCTAGCCTATGATTATGATTGTTGTTGTCCTACGGACTAAACCCTCCGGTTTATATAGACATCGGAGGGGGCTAGGATTACACAGAGTCGGTTACAAGGGCGTGGAAGGCAAGCTTGGCAATTCGGATATGTAGATTTCCTCCCTTGTAATCGACTCTGTGTAACCCTAGCCTCCCCGGTGTCTATATAAACCGGAGGGTTTAGTCCGTAGGATACATACAATCATACCATAGGCTATCTTCTGGGGTTTAGCCTCTATGATCTCGTGGTAGATCAACTCTTGTAATACTCATATCATCAAGAACAATCAAGCAGGACGTGGGGTATTACCTCCATCAAGAAGGCCCGAACCTTGGTAAACGTCGTGTCCCCTGCCTCCTGTTACCATCCGCCTAGATGCACAGTTCGGGACCCCCTACCCGAGATCCGCCAATTTTGACACCGACATTGGTGCTTTCATTGAGAGTTCCACTATGCCGTCACCATAAGGCCGGATGGCTCCTTCGATCATCGGTAACGATGCGGTCCAAGGTGAGGTTTTCCTCCCCAGACAGATCTTCGTATTCGGCGGCTTCGCACTGCGGGCCAATTCGCTTGGCCATCTGGAGAAGATCGAGAGCTACGCCCCTGGCCATCAGGTCAGTTTCGGAAACTTAAACTACACTGCCGACATCTGCGGAGACTTGATCTTCGACGGACTCGAGCCCATGTCAGGTGCGCCGCATAGTCACGACAAGCATGACATAACTTTGTCGTCGGACAATATTCGGGAAATCGCATCTGCAACTACTCCGGCCGTCAATCTGGAGCAAATCGCGCCATCCGAGAGCGGAGGGATAGACCCCGCCATGGAGGCCACACTCTCAGTGGCGATAGAGCCGGATACTGACTTCACCCCTTACGAGAGTCGTGTCGCCGAACCACTGGATTCACCTCCGGCCACGGACTCCGAGCTGCTTACATCCGTGCCCGTCGAATCCGACTGGGCGCCGATCATGGAGTTCACCTCCGCGGATATCTTTTAGCACTCGCCCTTCGGCGATGTGCTAAATTCATTAAGGTCTCTCTCCCTGTCAGGAGAACCTTAGCCAAACTATGTCCGGCTAGAATGGGATGCAGATGACGAAGAAATTCGCTGCCCACCCACCACCCACTTAGTAGCCACTGTCGATGATTTAACCGAAATGCTCGACTTCAACTCCGAAGACATCGACTGTATGGACGACGATGCAGGAGACGAGCAGGAACCACCGCCCACAGGGCGCTGGACCGCTACCTCATCATACGACATATACATGGTGGACACCCCTAAAGAAGGCAATGGCGACGAGACAGCGGAGGATGACCCCTCCAAGAAGCAACCCAAGCGCCGACGTCAACGGCGCCGCTCTAAGTCCCGCCACAGCAAAAGTAGTGATACCGGCACAGGAGATGATAACACTCCGGATAGTGCCGAAGACAACCACAATCCCCTCCAGCACGATGTAGAGCCGGAGGATGAACAAGCTAGCCCTCCAGAGCGGGCAGCAGATGGAGAACAGGAGGAGGACAATTACATGCCTCTCTCCGAAGACGAGGAGAGCCTCGGTGACGAAGAATTTATCATGCCTGAGGACCCCATCGAGCAGAAGCGCTTCAAGCGCCGGCTTATGGCCACAGCAAATAGACTGAAGAAAAAGCAACAACAGCTTCAAGCTGATCAAGACTTGCTAGCAGATAGATGGACCGAAGTCCTTGCAGCCAAGGAATACGAACTCGAGCGCCCCTCCAAGAGTTACCCAAAACATAGGTTGCTACCTCACCTCGAGGAGGAAGCATTGAAACCTCATTCACCATTGTACGATGCGGCTGACCGGCCACCGCGTGGCCGAGCCAGAGAGGCGTTTCAGCCCGAAGTTCAGCCTGCACCCCGCCGCCACTCAATCAAAAATACCAAGGCCCGGGGCAACACACGGGACTTGCGAGACGTATTGGACAGTAAGGCAACACTTGCAAGGTCAATATACGGGTCACGCACACGCGCGCCAATACGGGACGATGATCGTCACGCCGGATACACCAAAAGCAAATCCGGCCAGGCCGAATACAGCAGACAAGACTCATATGAACTGTGTCGTGATATAGCCCGGCACAGAGGCACTGCACACCCCCTATGCTTCACTGATGAAGTTATGGATCACGAATTCCCGGAGGGTTTCAAACTCGTAAATATCGAATCATATGATGGTACAACAGATCCCGATGTATGGATTGAGGATTTTCTCCTTCACATCCACATGTCTCGCGGTGATGATCTACATGCCATCAAGTACCTCCTACTAAAACTCAAAGGACCAGCTCGACATTGGCTGAATAGCTTGCCAGCAGACTCCGTCGGCAGTTGGGAGGATCTGGAAGACGCATTCCTTGACAACTTCTAGGGCAGTTATGTGCGACCATCGGATGCTGATGACTTGAGCCATATAACTCAGCAGCCAGGGGAATCGGCCAGACAATTTTGGACTCGGTTCCTGACTAAGAAAAACCAAATTGTCGACTGTCCGGACAAAGAGGCCCTAGCGGCATTCAAGCACAACAACTGCGATGAGTGGCTTGCCCGCCACCTTGGCCAGGAGAAGCCGAAGTCTATGGAAGCCCTCACGACACTCATGACCCGCTTTTGCGCGGGCGAGGATAGCTGGCTGGCTCGCAGCAATAACACATCAAGGAATCCGGGCACTTTGAATACCAAAGATGCCAACGAAAAACCACGACGCAACAAACACAAGCGCTGCAAATATGGTGATAAAACCAATAATACGGCAGTTAATGCCGAGTTCATGGTCCCAAAGCCCGGTCAGTGGAAAGGGCCGCCCAAAAATACAAATCAGAGTCCATCCAGTCTGGACCGCATACTCGGTCGCCAATGCCAAATTCATGGCACCCAAGAAACGCCAGCCACCCATACCAACAGAGAATGCTAGGTCTTCAAACAAGCTGGCAAGGCAGGCGCCAAACACGAAGAGGGGGTCTCAAAGCGAAGATAGCGACGAAGAGCCCAGATTTCTAAATAAAGGAGGGCAAAAGAAACTCCCCCCCCCCATACCCAATCGGTGAATGTGGTAAATACCACCCAAACGGCCCACTTTGACCAGATATACACCCTTAAGGATGGCGGCTCAACAGAACTCGCCGTCCCACAATATAAGCTAGGGCCGGTCACCTTCAACTGCACGGATCGTCCGGTCAACGCAAACCGGGGCAATCCAGCCGCACTAATCCTCGACCCAATAGTAAACGGGTTCCACCTCACTCGAG
Source organism: Triticum urartu (assembly GCF_003073215.2). Taxonomy (NCBI): domain Eukaryota; kingdom Viridiplantae; phylum Streptophyta; class Magnoliopsida; order Poales; family Poaceae; genus Triticum; species Triticum urartu. Next base: position 427,835,955 of record NC_053028.1, on the reverse strand, counting down.
TCCTTAAGGACGGAGGTAGCAGTTTAAATCTGCTTTACCAGGATACAGTGCGCAAGATGGGCATTGATTAGTCAGCGATCAAGCCCACTAAGGCCACTTTTAGAGGTATCATACCAGGTATGGAGGTCAGCTATACAGGCTCCATTTCCCTCGAGGTAATCTTCAGATCACCAAAAAATTACCGTACCGAAGAGTTAATATTCGAAATCGCCCCTTTCCACAGAGACTATCAAGCACTGCTCGGGCGAACTGCGTTCGCTCGATTCAACGCGGTGCCACATTATGCCTACTGTAAGCTCAAAATGCCCGGTCCACGCGGCATCATCACGGTTCATGGCAAGGCCAAATTTTCTCTCGACGCCAACAAATACATCACTGCCTTAGCAGCAGGAACACCGAACAGCACCTTGCAGCTGAACCTCGAGTCGACACCTAGGATCCTGGACACCATCAAGGGGCTCCTAACTACTTTGTGGAAGGATACTCTGGCTCGTCCAGGGTTCAATTAAACACTCCGGAAAAGGCCACGACAGGCCAAACTCAGCGGCTCAACCGCCCTCCGGCACACAAACATTTCTTATATTTCCTTCGTAGGTCCACCTTTGCACCGACCAGGACGGACTCCACAGAGGCAGCCCGAATGCGCCTGGGGATCCTTAGACATTTCCTGCAGCGACCGTCCGGCTACAATACGGACCCGCACTCAACCTCTTCCCCTGGTCACAGCAGGTTCTGCTATCACAACTCCTTTTTTATCACATTACTTGTACCATACGCATAGACGTATTATTTATACAACATGTGGATTCATATGATGTTTACCTGCTGGTTATTTATTATCGAAATCATTTCGTCAAATGGCATCCATACACAGCGGTATGCCCTAAATATGCCAGGGGCTTCGTCTTCCCCGTAACACGGCAATAAAAGTCCGAACACCTTCACAGAAGTTTGGCACCCCGAACTTATAGCATTATATGCATCAGCTCCGAATCATGTCTTGGGTCAATAGTTGGGTTTGCCCGGCTCCTATGTTTTGGTACCTTACGTTCCGCTATATCGGCTAAGGTAGCACTGGGAGAACTACTGCGATTGTGTCCCGGTTCTTCCGGACGAGCACCTCGGTATAGAAAGCCGAAAACTGATTGTCATGATACGGCGAGAGCTGGTCAGCTGTTCGAGCGATCACGAAATCTTTAAGGATTTCTCCCGCATAATGCCATAACCAATGCAGCGTGCGATGGATCGGCTTTTTTCGATCAGGCGCTTATAGAGCCCCTAGTACGGTCTTCCAAACACAAGGGGCTGCACCGACCATACTAAAGCTCCTCTGGCTAAGTGAGAGTGATAAAGCCCTATAGTCCGATTGCCTGGTTCGTTGTGCTGAGCACCTCCCTTGGAGGACCCAAAACTGGGATAAAGAGTGCTCAGGTTTATCCTGAACACCCCCGTACTCCTTACATGGGGGCAGAAGCCGATGACTGGCCAACTCTCAGCCTTAATATACAAACGGCCGCACAGGCACTACAAAAAAATACACTTCCGTGATGATACGTGTTTGTCACAGTAGGTCGCGTTTTCTGTCATGCATGTACATCCATGACAAATTTATGACATAATCAAGATAGTCATACCTGTGCGGTCGTAGAAGTGTTCCATGACATTGCCAAAATTATCATCACGGAAGTGTCCACTTCCATGACGATAAATCGCGCGTCACAGAAGTGCTTTCGTCAAGGGTGACCGACACGTGGCATCCACCGTAACGGAACGCCGTTAAGCTATCGGGTTGGATTTTGGATCCGATAACCCGTTAATAGCCACGACCAATGCCGATTTTCCACGTGTAAAATTCTCATTGCTGACGGATCCACGCGTCAGCTCCGCGTTGGCACAGGTGTCACTCCTCCAACGGTCGAGATGGGCCTATGATATGTTGACACGTGGACCGGCCCAAAAGTGGCCCACAAAGAGTAAATGGGCTGGCCCAACCGAAGGCCCATAAGATTTAGCGGACCATAATGGGCCGACCCAGCTAAAGGCCCACAAAATTTAGCGGACCATAATGGGCCGGCCCAGCTAAAGGCCCACACGATTTTGCAGACCATAATGGGCCGGCCCAGCTAAAGGCCCACAAGATTCTGCGGACCACAATGGGCCGGCCCAGCTAAAGGCCCACTAGATTTTGCCGACCATAATGGGCCGGCCCAACTAAAGGCCCAACATTCTCTGTCAAATCGGCCCATCAACGGCCTGTCCTAAACTTGTCATCAACGCGGCCCATGGTCACTTCTGGCCCGTTAACAGTCCGCTAAGTAATTGGGCCGAATTACGGCCCGGTGTATTTCCGGCCTGTTAAAGGTCCGGCTTCATTTTGGCCCATTTACAGGCCATCAAAACTTTCGACCCATAAATGACCGTGAAGGATTTGGGTCATATTCGGCCATGTCTGACATTCGGCCTGTTAGAGGCCCACTATAGCTTTGGGCCACTTTCGGCCTGTTGTCATTTTCGGTCTGTTAATGTCGGACGTAAACCATGGGCCATATGTGGCCCAACGTCATATCATGCCCATTAACGGCCCATATAAAAATGACGACAATCTAGCCCGACCGAAGTTCTGGCCTGTTAAAGGCCCGTGTATTAGGTCGGCGCATTTACGGCCCGTCCGAATTTCGGCCTGTTAAAGTCCAGTGGGTTATTTGGCACAATCAAGGCCCAATCCCACTTTTGGGCTATTAAAGGCCCATGTATTTTATGTGCTCGAGATATTTACACCTGTAAACGGCCTATTTTTACTGAGGGTCCAAATTATGTTTAGGCCTGTTAAAGGCCCACTATGGGCACAGGCCTACCAGAAAAATATGAAAGCTTATGCTGATTTAAGCCCAGATATTTTTAGTGGGCTACATGCCAATTTTGGCCCATAATCGTTTTTAGCCCAATTGGAATGGGCCCGACGAATGCTGGCATGGGGGCTCCTACGAAGCTTTAGGCCGAATACATTACTAAGATAAACCTACACTATACAAAAATAGCGTCGTAATTACTGCAGCCTGAGGCAGCATCATAAATGTTGTATCACAACAAAATAAATTCCAACCATACAACAAAAGGCCTGTTGGCATAAATTTTACAGTCCTTCTAGATAAAAGCACCATCAGATGTATAGAAGCACAGATCATTTGACCTGAGTGCTAATGTTTCAGGCTGTAGAATCTGATGGAGCAGCACGATCTCCACCTTTTTTCCGTCATTGCTCTTGAACAAGGAAGCGAATGTCTGATAGTCTGGTTTCAAAACCATTCATATCTTGACGACATTTCTCAACCACTATTCTTGTTTCCGAAACAACGTCCACTAGGGATTGGACTTGTGTCTGGAGCACAGATATATCACTCTGTCTAGCAGGAAGATTTTGTTCAGTAGGCGATTTGGACGAGGTTGCCTTGACAACCAACCCAGAATTACGCAGGAAGGTGCTTTTTGCACTGTTAGTGGAGAGATACTGACGCACTGCAGCAAGAGGTGACATTGTGCCTGTAGTAGTCTCGTCACCTTCAGGTGGTTGTGGTTGTTTAATCATTTGTTCCATAGCTTCCTGAAAGTTTGAACTTGTAGATTAGTGTACCAGATAAGTTACTAATGAGATAAAAACAAACAAAGTAGGTTAAACGTTTATACATAACTTATTTTGGTGAACTACTGTAATACATTAGCATGTATTGTAGTGCCAACTACATAATAAAATCACTTTCAGAACATATGTCCATGTAGCATGCCTACTGTATTGTCTATTTCCTCACATTCGTTGACATCTAAGGATAAAGAGACATGGTTTAAAGTAGGATGAACATAGTATGACATCATTCATATCATGGGCAAACAGATATAAAACAAACAGGCTATTTTATCATTGTGTGCGCACGTGAACATAACAACTAGATTACAGATCAAGACCAAAAGAATATCCTTCATCTCGAAGGTGCTCATAGGGGTAGGGTTCGCGTGTGTGCGCTTATAGCGGTGAGTGCTTGCACGTATATATGAGCCCTTGCGTATGTACCGTGTTAAACAAATACATATCATGATTATACGGTCATTGGCTCACCCGTACAACTCCGTATTTTGTTGATGACACAATCAATTGACCAGTCAAACGTTTCATGCGGCGCAACTAGTGTTGCACCATCGGGGCGCGTAACCGTGGGGCCCACCTGTCAGCCTGTATATGAAAGAAAGAAATGGTAGTTTGAGTCTGTACTGTGTTAATAAAATAGGAGTACATTTTAGGGTGATCATACGGTCACTGGCTCACCATACAGCTCCGTAATTTGTTGATAACACGATCAATTGACCAGTCAAACGGTCCACATTCAGCAACGCACATTACCATAGGGCCCACCCGTCAGCGTGTATATGAAGGATAAAAATGGTAATAAATGAGTGGTTTCGGGGAGGGCGGGTCGACCGCGGGCGGCGAGGGCTGGCGGTTCGGCCGGTGGTGGCTGGCGGCTCAGGGGGGTGGAGTTTGATGATAAACTGGAGGCCCTTGATTTCGTATCCAACGGCTGGAAAATCTAATGACCAGAGATGAAAAAGTCAGTCGACTGACGTGTAGCCTCACCCCGCATGTACACATGCATGCACGCAAGACACGCACGCATGTAGGCGTGCAACACTGACACGTACACACGCACGCATGCTGGCGTGCAACACTGACACGTACACATGCACTCATGAACACACGCACGTACGCACCCATGCATGCAACACTGAAACGTACCCTTGCATGCACGCAACACTCGCACGCCTGCATGCACACAGCACACGACGCAAGACACACGTTCAACCTATACGTGCATGCACCCTTTGTTAAGGACATGGATTGTTACGGGATTAATCAATCTTATTTGTGATAAGCAAAACATTGATGTTTGCAGCGGTCTTTATGAATCACAATGTATCAAACAAGCTATCAACATAGTAGGCTTATCTACATGAAAAAGATGACGTCACACTCAATGAACAATCATCGGTTTATGAAATGCCCGCTTCTGACCGCCCTGGCCCACCAAAGGTTCCTCTGTTGTGCGCTGCCTGCGTTGGGTCACTGACATGCATGCCATGCACCGAAAGAGCCCACATGTCAGTGGAAGAACGGCGCGGTGTCCTAGATCAGAGTCGAGGGCGCCACTCGCAGCACGCCCGGCTGAACACGCCTCCGTGCCGCATTCAAACGCCTCCATGAAACCCGCCCATGTGGAAGCCGAGAAACCCACTCTGGACACACGTCCGTTCATGACCGGGCCGCTCCCCTATCTCCTCCACCATTTTGTCCACTCTTACAATGGCTTACGAAGAGTAGTTATTCCGCATCCAAGCCGGCCGGGTAGCCCGCTGGATACGAGCTATGCAGCTCGCTGATCCACCTCCCTCCCCTCGCCCGACGGAGCTAGTTGCCGCCCCAAGCCATGGAATTTTGCCATGTGTTGTTTTCATGGACTAGCAAGATGCTCGTGCATTGCACGGAACATCAAGATGCATTTTTTTACAAACTCCCGCATGCATGCAAGGGATAATTAATGTCCTCCTTTGCTAGTACCACGAGGCAAACACCATTAATATTGCATCGATTAGTGTTAGTGGCCTTGTATATCTGCAAATTGTAATTTTGATAGTGGCCCCTTGTATATAAAAATGGAGGGAGAAAGATGAGAGATAAGGTGAGGAGGAGTGGGGCGTGGTGGTGACTGGTGGTCGGACTGGGCGAAGGCATGGGGATGGACAGCGCATTATGTCTAGGTTTGTATCTCTCTCACACACACCCACGTAGGTGGGGGACGTGCACGAAGAGAAGAGGTGCACGCACAGCGCACGTACTCCCGTCTCTTTCCCAACCACACCCGCGCGGGTACACGGTGGAGCTCATTTATGTACGAAAAAGGCAGCCCACGTGGTAATTTGGCACGTGTACTGGTTGTCCACTTGGTGGAGGGAGGATCGTCTACCACGGGTGAACAAACAAATTGCGACTTGACGCGTTATGTTAAATTAAAAAAAGAGGCAAACCATGTGGGGCCTACCTTAGATGCAAGGATCTATACACTGGAGTACTTTTGATGTGTCCCGTCAACTCGCAGAACGAGGAGAAGCTTGCTTAGTACGCCGTCTCCCCCGCCCACGGGCGCGGTGGCTCGCAGGATGAGGTGAAGCTTGGTTACTAGTATGCCTTACGCCCGCTCCCTCGCCCACGCGCGTGGTGGCTCGCAGCACGAGGAGAAAATTTTACTACTCCCTCCGTTTACTCCTTGTCCCTACTACATACTTTGGTTAGTACTCCCTCCATTTACTTATACAAGGCCACTATAAAAAATACATTTTGCATCTATACAAGGCCATAAATAGTAATCGAGACAAAAGTTACTACTCCCTCCTTTCCAGTTTATGGCTCAATTTCAAAATCTCTCCAACCAAGGTAGACGGTGAGTGGTCGAATTAATTTCATATTTTGCACAAGTAATTAGTACGCTCGTTTTTCTCTAGAAGTTATGTTTACCGAGGCATCAATTAGAACGAATGCATGAATGACCACTAAATTTCCATGAACTTGTACATGCATGGGTTAGTTTCCTCTTGACACTGCTTGCGTGGGGTGATCTAACGCACCTCGAAATCCAACATGTAAAGGTACTACTACTAGTATAGTAGAATTGAGACTTATCAAACGGAAAAACAAATGTTTTTTAGATAAGCCCTATAAACCCTAGTGGGTACGTACTCCGTAAAAACAGATTTTTCCTAAACTAAGTCGCTCCCTTTCATGAATTCTGTAGTATACTCCTCCGTCGACGCTCCCTTTCATGGATTATGTACTTCCTGTCGCCGACATGTGGGACATATAGCAACCGGGTCGACGTGTCAAGCACCAAATAACAGTGCAGAACAGCAGGGGCGCACCCCACTCGTACCAGCCCAGTAGTAGTAATGAGCAATGAGACGTCAAATCACAATGCCGCACTTTCCCAGACGGACGAAGCAACCATTATTTCACACTTCGGTTCTCCATCATCTCAAACCACGTACTAGTATTGCTTCTGCCTCAAGAGGGACACACGCATCGCCTTGGTACATCATGACATGTGGGACCGCATGACAGGCCATGCTTCCCCGCCGATCGCTCGGTAAAATCACCTCATTTTTACTATACTTCCTCCGTATCGGTTTACTACATGGCATGCACGTCGTTCTAGGTTGAGAATTTAACTGGCTATATATGTGATGAACAGTACTCTAGCCTTTTAAAAAATGTATACTTTTGTACAGCAGTACTATCGATGGATTGCGCCATGGAGCAAAAATTGAAATTAAAAAAAGGTGGTACATATAGAGAGCGCTCGTCGCCAAATTATGCATATAGTACTATTAAAAAGGCTAGTCACAATAATGGTGTCCAGCACAACCCACCCCTCAAATAAAACTAAGAGGGTGCTTGGATACGTTTTAGTCCCATGACTAAAAGTAGTGGGACTAAAACATGCTAGCCTCACCCATGCTTGGATCCAAATACTAAAAAGGCTAAAATCAAGTTAATGAGCATTTATTATCCTCCAAACCCTCCAATCCAGAACACGCCTGTGTTAAAGGAGAGGAGTTAAATGAGTAGAGAGAGGACTAATCCACATTTTAGTAGGGGTACCCCTGACTAAAAAAATTTAGTCTCAAGACTAGTTTTAGCCCCTCTTTCAGGGGTGCTTGGAACTTTAGCCTCTTAAAGAGACTATTTTTAGTCAGACTAAAATAAGTCCCTTGGATCCAGGAACCCTCTAAGGCCTCCTTTGGTTTGGAGGAATTTCATAGGAATTCTAGAGGATAGGATTTCTTATAGGATTTTTTCCTTTAGAGCCCTTCGGTTCATAGAAATGGATTCTTATTCCTACATAGGATTGGTTCCTATCCTCCACATTTTATAGGAAAATAAAAATGAGCCTAGACTCAATGGAAAATTTCCTTTGGTGTCAACCAAATGACATCTCGTTTCCTATTCCTACTCATAGGATTTGAGATACATGTCATCTCATTTCCTAAAAATTCCTATTCCTACGATAATCCTATCCTATGAACCAAAAGAGGCCTAAGCATCCTGGAATTCTTTGACAAAACTAAGCACCCTGAAATTCTTTGACAACTAAACTGCTGGCTATATGATGTTGGCCATATATATTGTACGTATATATTGTGAAGAAACGAGTGGTAGTACTATACCAACTAAAAGATGAAATGTAAGAAATACTAGTATGTACGTACTGAAGAGTTAAAGTAACGAGAAGAAACATAACATAGTTCTGCTGGGGGCTCAGCACAACACACCCCTCAAATTAAATTAAGCACACCTGAAATTAAACTTTGCAACTATTCCGATAGACACTACATTAGAACCACCATGAGCAATGACACTGCCACCTTACTCGAAGTCCTCGTCCACGTCCTCGACTTCGTCCTTGTCCCTCTTCCTCTTGGCCGATACTTCTTTGCTTGAACCGCACACTTGGCTGTTGGTCTTCATCCAACCCTTGTAAATATTGAAGCAAAGGTAGCCATCCATTGCAGCATAGTGGGTGTGGTCTATATCTAGTACATTCCGCTGCCATGCATGACGATGAAACGTGTATGGAGGTTTCTCCAGTTTACTGTGTGAAGGATGAACCATGGCTCCTTCCAGGGTCAGCATTGAAGGCTGACGAGCGGACACCAGCCGATTCTTGTGGAGGTCGAACGTGTTGCCTACAACGAGGCCTATCCGATGCAGGACGTCTTTGTCGTTACCAAAGTCTACAGTGACGAATTTGACTAGGTTGCTCTCGAGGAAGTCCTTAAAATCCTGGCACTCAACGTCGCCATGGCATATGTGGTAGACCAAGCATAAGTCATGCACGCAAACCTGGATCATGGCGGACTTCTTCATCTCTTCGTCCTTTAGATCCTTCTCTCGTCCCAGGACTGTGGTGTACTCAACATCTAGCACAGCGACCCACTCATCATCTGAGTCTTCGAACATGCGTCTGAAGCAAGAAAGGCATCCTTTCACCGTCGCGGAAGAACGGGTGTAGATGACGTCGAACTCATCGTTGTTGATGGTTCTAACCTTGTACTCACCGCCGATCGTGGAGATTTGGGACGCCATGGATTTGGGAGGAGGGTTGGGATTAGTGGAACTGCGGTAATGTGAATGGACGGGACGACTAGGAGCGAACCGCCGTAGTATTGAAGGACGTGCGGGGACGAGTAGGAGCGAACTGCCAGCGTACGAACGGCAGGGTAGTGGCTTTCCATTCTCCCATGATACGGGCTTCCGAGAGCCCTTGGATCTGAGATCGAACGGTTGCATGGCGTGATTCTAGACCTATGGGTGAATATCCTATCCTGGAGGGTTATTCTGCAAATTTTCAGCAACTTAGCATGCGACCGTTTGATCTCAGATCCAAGGGCTGCCAGCAGCCTGTATCATGGTCGCGCCTACCACGACCGTCGTGTCGCTCGCGCGGTCGCGCCCTTGGAGATTTAACACGGTGCGTTAGGCTATCTGATGTTGGCATGTCATACATGGTCATCACTTAGTCACTCATACTACAACAAGGTTGGCTATAAGTGTATTTTTTTTACTCCTCTCTATCTCTTTCTTCGTACTCAAGGAAGAAACGGTGCTAAGCGCGTGTATTTATTGCATTTGCCAAGGAGTGACCTCTTCCAATGAAATGGTGTTGCTAAGTTTGCTTCATTTAATTAGCTATAGACTCAAAATTGTCTTTTCACCTAGGTACACGCGCTTAGCAACATTTCTTCCTTGGGTCACCAAACTAGTTTCTTGATTAACTTGACACATCAGACTTTATGCTTATGTGGCAAGCTTAAGCACCTGTAGGAGCAAGTAAAAGTAAGTACAATAGTGCGCTTTACATGGCATTTTTGCATATGTGGAGGAAAGAGAGGCAAGGAAAAAGTGGAGAAGTGGGCTCTCATGCAAGAGCCAGCCTCTACTACATGGTGGAGCATTGGGAGAGGCACCTGTATGGAGGTGGTCAGGAATCTGGGAGACTCACGCCGGTCGTAGCACCGCAGTTAAAATGATAATGGCAAGTCAAATCACGGGGCCCCACCTGTCTAGCAGTAACTCGCTGTCAAATCACACAACCCTACGTTTGCAGCAGCCTACTCCCTCGTCTTCTCGCGTCTCTGTCGAACCGACTAGGCGGAACTGCCCTGCCGCCTACCGCACAGGAAAAGCCCCGCCCTCGACTTTTAAATACAACTACATCCGCTTAAGAATCCAATGATATACTTTTTGTGACATAGTAACTCATATTTAGTTAGTCAAATGGATGACCTAGAACTACGTGCAGGCCCTATAAACCGAGACGCCTAAAAATAAGAAAACCGAGACGGAGAGGGTAGTTTAGCATGTATCTTTTTAGATCAATATAGTCGGGATTCACCAAGGAGCAAAACCAAGTGGTAGGCTGCTCCTGTCGTGTTGGCGTAGCAACTCAAGCAGGGTCAGTCCGCACACGAAATGGTGACACACTTAACAGGACCCCTTTGGCCGACATGTGGCTCATCCACCGTCTTGTTCCACGTGCAATGCACCACATTACAGTTCAGAGCAGCGGTTCGAATTGGAGGCACCCCGGTCGTAGCGCCGCAGTAGTAGAAAATGAGCGACTAGGGGTCAAATCACAAAGCCCCACCTTTCCCGCATTAAGCTGGATGGACGAAGCAACCATCATTTCACTCTAGGGCTCAAGAGCATAAAGAAAAGAGAAAACAATGATGCGTGCGGCAGCTACCTAGGGCACCCTAGGGTAGGGGTCTCCACTATAGATCCTTTTTTTGAAAGCGCCTCCACTGCAAATCGGCTTCTCCCTCGTCGTATTGAACAAAACCGATGATGAGTGCGGCGGTAGGGTTTGTAGGAGTACTATGGCGTGCGGGGCCACATCATAGTAAATGGGTTCGAGCCGACGTCTTAAATGTGTGGGCCGCTTGGTTTTACGGGAACGAGGCAGAATTTTGGGTTCGGGGACCAGTGGAGATATAGTACGTACAAAAAATTGTGGACGTAGGTTCGGCCGAAAGGCAATGATGCATGGGCCCTGCATTTTGATATACCCGGGGCCGCATGAAATTTACTACTCTACTCAAAACTAGTAAGGTACACATGTATTGAACGCATGAGATTTCGAAACCAAATTATGAATAAATACACACTATAGTATGTAAAGCTTTGAGTCATATATGCATGGTGTAGATGTTCGCTTAGTTCTTATAGTTCATCTCATTCAAAATCAATAAGTTTTATAAAAATGTTAAGATTCATGGGGTTGTGCATTGTACTCCCTCCGTTCCAAAATAGATGACCCAACTTTGCACTAACTTTGTACAAAGTTAGTGCAAAGTTGGGTCATCTATTTTGGAACGGAGGGAGTAAATCATAAAGTAAAAAACAAATAATGGCAATTCATTTAGAAAAAATAATCAATTATGATACAGAAGATTCTAGAACAAAGGAGAAGTGCTTGTGTTTTGAGGTTTGTGCATTATGCTTAAGTTCAACCATGGAGTCTTCTAAATTGTACATGTGGAAGATCTGGTGGAATGTTGATGATATCCAACGGCCAGTAGTGCTCAGATTTTCCTACCTCTGCACTGTCGGGTTAGCTTCATCGAGCGACCATCTTTCAAAGTTAATGGCACACTATATAGTTCTTGTGCCATAGTTGCATGTTTTGGAAAAAAGCTACTAGTGGGTTGTACTATCTATTTAGGAATAGAAGATGTATACATGGAAGTTGTAGGGAAAGAGATGACATGGAGCATCTCAATTCCTATGAGTAGGGATTGGAAAAGAGATGTCATTTGGTTCACATCATAGGAACTTTTCTATTGAATATAGAGATGACATGTTTCTCAATTCCTATGAGGAGGGATTAGAAAAGAGATGTAATTTGGTTCATATCATAGGAACTTTTCTATTGAATATACGCTAATGTTTATTTTCCTTTGAAATTAAGGGAGTATAGGAATCCATTCATATGAACCAAGTGACTCTAAAGCTATAGAAATGATATCATGTTTATTTCCTTTGAAATGTGGAGTATATGAATCTATTCCTATGAACCAATTGGCTCTAAAGGAAAAAAATCCTATAAAAAGCATATCATATAGAGTTCCTATGATATTCCTCGACACTAAAGGATGCTTGAAATTGCTGCGGGTGATATGATGGTCTTTCTTTGTAGACTCCTCACCCAACTTTATAGTTACCTCTCGAAGATGAATGAAATGATATATACATGGTATTCTACATGTGCAATTTGGTACACGAAAACTCGGTAAAAGTTTGCGAGGTTCGAATTTTCAATAAAGCTATATGCACTGCATTTCGGAACGGAGGGAGTATACGGCAGTTGCTAACACTCACGTGGAAGATTTGTGTGTAGGAGGAGTGGTTGTTCTGTTAAATGACATGGCAAAACTGACACTATCGGATGCCGATCTAACGGTCCTTACGGCGTTCGTCAGGAAAAGGCTTGTGGCGAATGTTTGTCGGATAATGATTTACGGACACATGCATTGCATTGATACGTGCCCCCCTCTCTCTCACGCACACGCACCCTCACGAGTCACGACTCTCCCGAGTCCTCTCACAGACTCGCACGTCACACCCACCGTCTATCTGCAGGTAGACGTCACGCACATATGTGCTCTTCACACCCTACCCTCAGAACTTCTAAAAAACAAAAGACGGCGCGCACATTTTATTTTAGCTCACACGTCACACACTTGTACTATTACTCTTGTGGCAAGCGTTCTTTGGGCATAGTATATTGTACTCTCACGAAGAGAAGCGGTGCACGCACGCACTAGTTCTCTCACACCCACTCGCGGGTACACGTAGGAGCACATTTTTTTGAAGCTGGTACAACAAAATCACTCCACTATATATAAAAGCAGGAGCCTTAGCGCTTGCTTTACTAGGGTTCCTCTCGTTCACTCTCTCATGCTCTCCAGATCTAAGCAACACATAGGTGGCCACACTCTCTCTCAGCTCACAGCTGGTCACAAATCCGGCCGGACAACCTCGACCGGGGCAGGGGTGTAGGTGCATCGTTCACACTGTCGTCGTCGGCGAGGGAGGAGACCAACGGCTGCCCGCGCGTCCCGATAGGCGGCCGTGCCGTTCTCTCTGAGAGAGCGCCGGCTCGCGAGGGCCTCCGACCCCTTCTTCCTCCCTGCGGTATTGTGGCCAAGATGCGGCCTCCCAACGTCGTCTTTGCGACATGCTGACGACCCTCAGGTATATATTCCTTCGAAACCTGCCTTGCTCTACTGCCCCAGCTCCCTTCGTGTGGATCCTTTTCTACTTTCGTCCGCTGTTCCAAAGCCACCTAGACTTCTACAAAGGCACGTGCTTTGCACGTATGTTCTGTATGATAGATACTCATATACCTTCTTTTTAGAGAGAGAAATGGGTACTCGTATCTTGAGTAGATATCATAGTGTGTTTGTTTGCATGAACTAAGGACTATTCTGAAATAAGAAGCAAATCACTTGCACAAATCAAACTGAGTTCCAAGTAAGAATTTGATTACAAGATAAAAGTTGTAGTTTTATTATATGTTGTTTCCTGGGTTCCACTGATGTATAGTTCCAGAGTTGTTTGACGGTTTACATGCATGTTTATGGACTATTTTGTGCAACTAAATAAGTCATTTAGGTCTGACAGACACTCATGTCCTGTATTAGCTTGAGGTATAGCTTATGTATGACTGAAATAAAATATTACACTTTTTCTGCGAATAATAAAAATATTACATTTCTCGATGAAGCAGAATAAAACTTTAGCTAGCATCAGCCATGCAATGTTATGTTATGTGAACAGTGTAAACTTTGCAGTATAGCGGCATCTAAAAATCCATTTTTACAGTAATCTAAAAAAATAGTTAGTAGTAGAGTGTTTATTTCCCAGGTGACAACGGGGAACCAAAATGTGCTAGCTATTTGCTAACTTGTCATACTTGCATGTGAGGAGGTGGCAGCAATTTCTAGACATTTCTCAACTTCAGTAGGTGCAATCCAGATTCAACGGGGACTTCTTTATTTGTTTACTAGGAGAGCAGAGTCGGCCATGTGCACAAGGAGCGGGAGCGAATCCGGCAGCTCTTAGCCGTCAGATCATGTCATCCTTTGTTTGATGGACGGCAGTGATATGCATGAGAGGGGAAATGAACAGTGGATTTTGAGCCAATGCTTGTTTGGGCAGGAGAACCGAAGATGGAGTGGTAGATCCAATTTCAAAACTGTCGCATTATAGTAGTAGTAGATTAGAAGTAAAGCTATTTCATACAGTCGACTCAAAGCATTGGTTCAAACAGGGAAGAAAGTGGGAAAGCTGTAGCATGAATCTAGGGCTTGGTTCTAAGAGGAAACGGGGGAAAGTAGTAATATATGTCACTGTTTAAATAACCGTATATCTTATTTGCGCAAACAGGGATGTCTGTCTCCATATCGTTTCGGGATGTCTATCTCCGTATCGTTTCTATCCGCGCAATCAAAAGCACACACCTCAGTTTTAGTACAACTGCGCAAAATGAGATGGCTATCCCTCGCTGCCATCGTCTAACCTCCCATCTTCAAGGTATCCCTACATTGGTAGTAACTAAGGTAGAATGACCAACGCAATCTAAAAGAAGCTGATTCGTACGTTTTACTTCCTGATTGCAGTGCAGGGACGAGCGAAAACAACTGCATCCTAGTCCGGAATGCATTTTCTACCAGTTCATCCATGGACCAAGGACTAGCTGGCACGGCTGCACGGCAGTTTTTTGGACAGGTGCGCGGACAAGAGGCATTGTGGTCTGCTTATTTCTGCAAATAGCGATGCTTAAATTTAGTGGAATGCACAAGCATTTCAGCTGGTCAGTACACTGCATGGTTCAGTTCAGCATTCCAGCTGATACCACAATTATAATTGGTTATTCTCGAATGAGAGAACCTAACCCTGAATGGTGGCAACAAGAAAAAACCAGAGTGAACTCCAGGAAATTTAAGCCTGCCGGGAGGCCCTTTGCTTAGAGAGAAGCCTTGCTTGTTTTTTCCTGATTTGTAAACCTTCTCACAACTTTGTCTTTTGCTGTGAACTAGTATATGTTTGTTATGTTCTATGAATCATTGAGATGTATAAAATTGCTTAACTTATGCTTTTCAAGTTTTTTATGAAGACGAGTTTAATGTGAGTGTTCCACATGAGCGCTGGACTAGCGTGTGAACGTTTGGAATTTATTACATTGTGGCCTCAATTAACTGCATGAACCACTGTAACAAGATACATAGTTGCTTATATGTCAGACGGCAGATTGTTGATTGTTAGCTGGTCGATAGCCTAGTGTTGAAGCGAGCTGAGCCAATGTGTCGTGTTTTGCACAACTGCTTATAAGTGGGGTAGCACCAACAGTGTTTACAAGTACTTATGTATACGTCGGCGCACGGTTCTCGAACGAGTGCTCTATTTCTTCAAAACACACACTGCTCGTATGATAAACCATGACAACTTATGTCTTACCATGCCATATTGATGAAAAAACTAGTGAGGACGCATCTGTTTCGGCAACAATTACGATGGTTCTCACATGATTCACGGGCACACAAAAGTAGCAGCAGTTCCCATAGACGGATTCAAACAGAGTACTAGCCCCAGAGGGGTCGATAACAGGCAAGGTTCGGATAATTAGACACAATCCAAACTACTATTAAACACTAGCTGGGGCAACTATTTCATGCCTCGATCTAATTTGGGCTGGACACAAGACGGACCTTGCCATCAACATCATCGAGGACGTCCCGCAGCAGCTCAATCCTGTGAACCTTCATGAAGACAACCTTGTGGCTTTGCCACTGATAAACTTGTTTGTGGAGGCATGCCACGTCATCTTCCTGTGTAAGCTTGACAAGAACGGTATTCCTCACAAACGAAGGAGTAGCTTTGAACTTCGTGTGCTTCAGTACACCCTGGACAACACGCCTGACAACAGTGAGGTTGGAATACAACTCTTCATTGGTATAACCGCAAATGGCTTCCAGGATCCAACAGCCTAAGAACTCTGTTTTCCCAGTGCGTATATTCAGGTCGTCCGCCTCATAGTGAGTGACATGTACAACCACACAATCCTTGTCTGCATCAGGGCTCTAATTGAAACAGAAACAAATTCTGAATTACTTTTCAGTATAAGAAACACAAGTTATTTAAACCACTATGTATACCATGGCATCGAAGCTAATAAAATTGTGCATTATTAATCACCACATACTTCCTTTTCTAAAAAAATCACCACATACTTAGATGAAAAACCACAATCGAGATCGGCAAAGAAGGAAATCACCTTGGGCAGCTCAGCGGGGGGGGGGGGACACATCCTCGAAGGGGGAAAACTGCTCCTGCAGTGCCACGGGGGCTGTAACCTCAAATGGGGCGTTGACCATCTCAGTATCTGGGGTCGCCTCGGTGGTTGCCTCCATATTCTTGGAGCTCTCTGTCTCGTGGGGATCAGCCTCCCGCGTCTGCTCCAATATCGGCACATCTTTGCCTGGTTCTCCTTGGTCCATCATGAAACTGACGAATACTAGGAGTCCACTGAAAGCAAAACACAATCGCAATGACAATGAAATAAAAAAGAGAGTGAGGATCGGTTACTGCTTTGCAAAAGTTCTTTTTTTTTCCTCTGAACGAAAATATACCAACATCACGGATCCGCTTACCTTCCCTTCGTTCGGAGAGAAGAACAGTGGCAGATGCAAGTGTTGCCTTTCTTGAAGACGGTGAGGGAGAAGGGGATTCAGCGAAGAGTGAAATGATGGTTGCTTCGTCCATCAAACTTAGACTGCGAGGAGGTGGGGTTTTGTGGTACGACGGCTCGTTACTACCGCGCTACGACCGGGGTGACTCTCCGCCTGCATACTGCCTTCTAATTTGGTGGATGGCATTTGGGCCCGCGCGCTGCATGGCCCGCATGTCGGTGAACAAAAGTATAACTGCATTCAGTAGAGGGAGACATTTCAATGACCTAGGAGGAGTCAGAAGCGGTAGAGTGTCTCCACTGTACTAGTAGTAATTGTTTTTCTGGGTAGCTGTAGAGTGTCTCCACTGTACTAGTAGTAATTGTTTCTCGGGTCCCAAGACAAAATAGCCCATCCACACTAGTAAATAGTAAAATCAATTCAAAAACCTGGGTGCTCTTCTTCCTCCTCGCTCCCACCCACCTCACGTCAGCTCGCTCCACTCGTACCCCCAAATTCCTCACCTCACTCCTACAGAAAACTCCAGCTCCCCTTCTTCCTCACTCCTACAGAAAACCCCCAGCTCCCCTTCTTCTTCGCTCGCACTACAACTAGGCTCGTCATTCGTTACTCTGCTCAAATCCGTGAGCGCGACGCGACGCCCTCGAGGAAAATGGAGTCGGCTGACCCCAGCGCCAAGAAGATGAGGCTCTCGCCAGCGGTGACACCTGTTGTAGATCCCGCACCCGGCAGCGCAGGGAGAAGCGGCGACCCCGCCCCCACCGGATCCCAGGAACCCGTAGAATCTCGGGTGGACCGCATCAGCGATCTCCCGGACGCCATCCTTGGGGAGATCATCTCGCTTCTCCCCACCAAGGATTGCTGCCGCACCCAAGTCCTCTCAATTCGGTGGCGCCCTCTATGGCGTGTCGTTCCCCTTAATCTCGACTGTCGTCAGCTATCTCTCTTCAATGATTTTGAAATCCCCAGAGCCATCATCTCCTCCCACCAGGGCTCCGTTCAAAGCCTCTGCATCCCGTCATGCTACCTGAGCAAGCATACCATGCCCTGCACAGTGGACACCTGGCTGGAATCCCCTGAATTCACAGAACTACAGCTGCTTGAGTTCTACTATTCCCCAGGAAATCACATACCACATACCGAATGCCATGAACTTGTGCCCTCAACACCGATGTCCATCTCGGGGTTTTCGTCATCTCTCCACACCGCCACCTTTGCGCAGTGCTACCTACCAGACAATCTGGTACTAAACCTTCGACTCCCATTTCTCAAGAAACTTTCACTTGTGCGGGTTCGTATATCAGAGGCCTCATTGCACAGCATCATCCACTCCAGTTGCCCTGCGCTGGAGTGCTTGGTGCTTGTTTTCACAGTTAGAATCGGTTGTCTCCAAATAAAGTCGCCTAACCTTGTAAGAATTGGCATTTCTTTTGACGGAAGGCAGCTCATCATCCAAGATGCCCCTTCACTTCAAAGGTTGATCCTTGATTCTAGTTATTCACCGTTGCAAATAACCGTCCTCTCTGCGCCTAAACTGGAGACCTTGGGTGTAATACATGATCTCTGTGCTCATTTCAATATGGTGTTTGGCTCCACAGTTCTTCAGGTACTTTATATTATCATCTACACTTGTAACCATAAGCTGCATTTTAAATTTCTGCGCATAATTTATATATCATCTTGGAGTACACATTTTGTACTAATATTATGTTCTATGCTCAATGAAGAGTTTCTCCATGGATGGCCTATCAATGGTGCTGGATTCTGTTAAGATCTTATATATCCAAATGAATAGTTTTGATCTGAACAAGATTATGGGCTTGCTGCAATGCTTTCCATGTCTGGAGAAGTTGTATATAAAGGTGATAATTTCACGCACATTGGAAGCCCGCATATAGTGTACTAGAATTAACCGTTCAGCTGTTGCTCTTTCGACACTCTTCTTTTAGACCTTAATTGTTTTCAATCTTCATGTCTATTTAGGCAACAGGACAGGGTAAGAAAGTTATAACCAATCGGTGGATTCATAAGCATCGGGATTTTCTCACTTCTCATGAGATTCGATTGAAGACAATAACGCTAGAACGATACGTAGCCAACCGTGCAAACACAAGATTTGTCACATTCTTCCTGTTGAATGCGAGGTTACTATTGTCCATCAGGCTTAAGTTTATCAGCAGCATAGTTTTGATGGATGGGTATGTCGAAGAGCAAAAAAAGGAGTTCCAGGTGGGCAAAAGAGCTTCTGAACGTGCCGGGCTTCTATTTACAACATATTGTGGTCATAATCCAGTAAATTTTATGACCCAGGATGTTCATTCTATGGACCTGACCGATCCGTTTGACTGTGACTGCCGAAAACAGTGCTGGAGTTAGATGTTGTTGCCCTTTTCAATCTGGTTTTTTGTAAACCTGATGAACAATTAACCCTCGTGCTTTTGTACAGTTTGTAAGCTGGAGTTAGATGTTCCTACCCTTTTCAACTTGGTTGTGACTATCATATTTTCTTTGAAACAAGGCAAATGGCTTGCCATTCGTTTAATTTAGAGTGAAATATTGCAACAAATCCAAACCAAGGGAAATAACATAGCTCTCGCTGGCTGCTTGAGCTCACTGTGCATTACAGAAGCCAAGTGATTAGCCCCCACCAGCACCCACAAACTTGCGGCCTTGTTCGCTCGCCGTGCGCGGTGCGCCGCCCTCTTGCGTTGTCAACGTCGTCAATAACCGAGAGGAACAAGGAGATGATTGTACGTAGAGAGGATGACAGTAGGGACCCACCAGCGTCATGGCAGTACGCAAGCAAGTGCCTCTATAGTACAAGCCCAAAAATATGGTTCCTCCTAATTGGTTGGACATCTGGGGCTCACGCCATTGTCAACGTAGTCAATAAACGAGAGAATTACACTACGAGCGGCTGACACCAGGGACCCAGCAAGTCGCGCAGTTTTTTTCAAGAACAAGCAGTTGTTATTTATACTAGTTTTAGCGACGGATCAGGGTAACAACGGGGCTGTGCAGGGCTGTGGCCCGTCTAGCCAGGGTTTTATTTATGTTTACCACATCATGAGCCCAGTTGTGTTTTTTTCTTGCTGAAAATGGCTAGCCCGGTTCTA
This sequence comes from Triticum urartu, assembly GCF_003073215.2. Lineage (NCBI taxonomy): Eukaryota > Viridiplantae > Streptophyta > Magnoliopsida > Poales > Poaceae > Triticum > Triticum urartu. Next base: position 427,815,988 of record NC_053028.1, on the reverse strand, counting down.
TTTTTTAAAAGAAATACCCAAACAAGGCCTACTTGCTTTATCGGCCCTGTTGGGCTACAAATCTTTCAAGACGAGGAGAGTTTCATACGGTTTTCCCAGAAATGGGTTGTACATTTTTAAAACACATCAAACCGGGAATTAGTTTCAATTTTTTTTCATTACAAGATCTTAAATTCCATTGATTTTTATGCATGGACAATTATTTGGATTTTATATTTATATAAATTATTTTTCAAAATAGTTTGAATGTGAATCGATATTTCTGGATTAAAAACAGTTGACCGCATAGAAATATGCAAAATTTCGTATACTTTTTAACCGTGGCCACAATATGGGGTGTGATGCTAACAAAAAGAAGATGGGCTCCAAAAAAATTCTTATGAATTAGCAAATGGGCTGTACATTATTAGAAATAATTGCAGATGGTCTGTGCACCTACTACAGGTTGACGTGTATGCTTTCATAAAAAAAGGTTGACGCACACGCAACGCCCTGTCAACTTAATCAACACACGAGAGCAGTGACTGTTGGATGTCCATCCAACGGCTGTCGTGCTTCTTCAATCTCTGCTCTTCATGCTCAAGCCGCTCAAACAAGCGCCGGCGGGACTGCCTGCTCCCTCCTCCCGTGGCCGGCTATGCTGCAGCGCAGGCCTCACGGCCCCACTGTACTCCCATCGCTGGCCTAGCCATCCCTCTACTCACCCACACCTGCTGTTATTCTCCGGCGACGGCAGACGAACCAGTAAACCCTCGTACTCCTCCGCGTGGGAAACAACTATCGAGTATTCCCTGGCTCCGTGTCGTTCCCTTCCTAGGCCTCGCCGTCGTCCACTGCCCTGGTGCTCTCAGCGCGGCCTGGTCAACGTGGTCAATGAACGACATCCATCGGAACTGGACTGTACGTGGAGAGGCTGACAGCTGGGTCCACGGCCGCACGCAAGGAAATGCCTCCTTATTACGCGCAAAATAATGATTCCTCCACCTGACAGCTAGGACCCACAGGAAGGGCCTCTGTATTTCGCGAACAAATGTTCCCCCCGCTGACAAGTCGGACCCACCAGCTATATCTTCGCACGCAAGGAAGTGCCTCCTTATTACGCCCAAAAAAATGAATACCCCCCTGCTAGCTGGGACCCACCATATTGTTGGGCTGACTTGTGGGCCTACTAAGTTGACAGGGACGGAGAGCTTTGTCAACTTAGTCAATACTCCAGTGACCGTATGGTGTCCATCCAACGGCCATAGTGCTTCTTCAACCTCTGGTCTTCTTGCTCCAGCCGCCCAAAGCAGCGCTGGTCATGCCGCCTGCTCCTGCCTCCCGTGGCCGGCTGTGCTACCGCGGAGGCCTCACCGCCCCCATACTACTCCCACCACTGGCCAGGCCATCCCTCCACTCACCCACACCCCCTGTTATTCTGCGGCGATGGCAGCCTCACACCGCAGCCGAACCAATGAACGCTCGCACTCCTCTCCGCGTTGGTATCCACTGCCGCGTCTTGCATGGCTCCGTGTTGTCCCCTTCCTAGGCCTCGTCGTCGTCCACCGCCGTGGTGCTCTCGGCGCGGCGTGGTCAATGTGGTCAACGACCGACTTCCATCGGAAGAGTACTGTACGTGGAGAGGCTGACAGCTGGGTCCACGACAACCGCAAGGAAGTGCCTCCTTATTACGCGGAAAATAATTATTCCTCGACCTGACAGCGGGGACCCACCGGATGAGCCACCGGTATTTTGCGAAAAAAATCGTTTCCCCCTGACTGCTGGGACCCACCGGACGGGCCATCATATTTCGTGAAAAAATGTTCCCCCCGTTGTCAGCTCGAACCCACCGGAAGTGCCTCCTTATTATGCACAAAAAATGAATACTCCCCTGGCTAGCTGGGACCCACCTTGCTGGGAGGCTGACTTGTGGGCCTACTAAGTTGACGGGGACGAAGGGTTTTGTCAACTTAGTCAATATGAACGATTCTCGCTCCAGTGACGTACGATGTCCATCCAACGGCCGTAGTGCTCCTTCAACCTCTGGTCTTCTTGCTCCAGCCGCCCAAAGCAGCGCCGGTCGTGCCGCATGCTCCTGCCTCCCATGGTCGGCTGTGCTGCCGCAGAGGCCTCGCTGCCCCTACTATTCCCACCGCTGGCCAGGCCCTGCGGTGACGGCAGCCTCACATCGCAGCCGAACCAGTGAACCCTCGTAGTCCTCTCCGCGCGGGCTTCCACTGCCGCGTCGTCCCCTTCCTAGGCCTCGCCGTCGTCCACCACCGTGGTGCTCTCCGTGCGGCGTGGTCAATGTGGTCAAGGAACGACTTCCATCGGAAGAGTACTGTACGTGGAGAGGCTGACAGCTGGGTCCACGGCCACAGTCCGGTTTTTTTGTGATTTGCCAAGTAAGTCGCTTTGTCAGGCCTGTTGGGCTGCAATTCTTTCAAGACGGGGAGAGCTTTCATTCGGCTGGCCGAGAAAATGGCCCATTAGTAATGAGAAATGGGTTGTACATTTTTAAAACACATCAAACCGGCAATTAGTTTCAAATATCTTTTTTTCATTTCAAGATTTTAAATTACATTAATTTTTATGCATGGAGAATTTGTTGGATTTTATATTGATATACATTTATTTTTAAAATCAGTTTGAATGTGAGTCGAAATTTTGGGATTAAAAACAGTTCGGACCGCACCAAAATATGCAAAATTTCGTATAATTTTTTAACAGTTGCCACAATATGGGCTGTAATGCTAACAAAAAGAATACGGGCTCCAAAAAAACCTTAAGAATTAGCAAATGGGATGTAAATTATTAGAAATAATGGCAGATGGGTTGTATGCTGTTTTCCACATATTTGAGGCTTTCCTAAAAAAAGGTTGACGCACAAGCACTGACTATTAGATGTCCATCCAACGGCCGTCGCGCTTCTTCAATCTCTGCTCTTCCTGCTCCAGCCGCTCAAACAAGCGCCGGCGGGACTGCCTGCTCCCTCCTCCTCGCGGCCGGCTGTGCTGGCACGCAGGCCTCACCGCCCGACCGTACTCCCATCGCTGGCCTAGCCATCCCTCTACTCACCCACACCTGCTGTTATTCTCCGACGATGGCAGACAAACCAGTAAACCCTCGTACAGTCGTACTCCCCTCCGCATGGGAAACAACTGCCGAGTCTTCCTTGCCTTCGTGTAGTCCCCTTCCTAGGCCTCGCCGTCGTCCACCGCCCTGGTGCTCTCGGCGCGGCCTGGTCAACGTGGTCAATGACCGACATGCATCTGAAGTGAACTTTACGTGGAGAGGCCGACAGTTGGGTCCACGGCCGCACGCAAGGAAATGCCTCCTTATTACGCGCAAAATAATGATTCCTCCCCTGACATCAGGAACCCACCGGAAGGGCCTCTGTATTTCACAAAAAAAAACGTTACCGCCGCTGACAGCTCGGGCCCACCAGCTAAATCTTCGCACGCAAGGAAGTGCCTCCTTATTACGCTCAAAAAAATGAATACCCCCTGCTAGCTGGGACCCACCTTGGTGGGAGGCTGACTTGTGGGCCTACTAAGTTGACGGGGATGGAGGGATTTGTCAACTTAGTCAATATGCACGATTCTAGCTCCAGTGACCGTATGATGTCCATCCAATGGCCGTAGTGCTTCTTCAACCTCTGGTCTTCTTGCTCCAGCCGCCCAAACCAGCGCCGGTCGTGCCTCGTGCTCCTGCCTCCCGTGGCCGACTGCGATGCAGCGGAGGCCTCACCGCCCCCTACTACTCCCACTGCTGGCCAGGCCATCCCTCTACTCACCCACACCCCCTGTTATTCTGCGGAGACGGCAGCCTCACACCGCAGCGAACCAGCGAACCCTCGTACTCCTCTACACGTGGGCATCCACTGCCGCGTCTTCCCCGACTCCGCATCGTCCCCTTCCTAGGCCTCGCCGTCGTCCACCGCCCTGGTGCTCTCGGCGCGGCGTGGTCAACGTGGTCAAGGAAGGGCTTCCATCGGACATGGACTGTACGTGGAGAGGCTGACAGCTGGGTCCACGGCCGCAGCAAGGAAGTGCCTCCTTATTACGTGCAAAATAATTATCCCTCCACCTGACAGCGGGACCCACCGGACGGGCCACCGTATTTCATGAAAAAAATGTTTCCTCCTGACTGCTGGGACCCACCAGCTACATCTTCGCACACAAGGAAGTGCATCCGGGCAAAAAAAAGATTCGCCCCCTGACTGCTGGGACCCACCAGCTACATCTTCGCAGGCAAGGAAGTGCCTGACAGTCGGGACCCACCTGGTCGAAGCGTACGTAGCGTTGTCATTCTGGTCGCGAATGTGTACGTACATACTAGTCGATGTAGAGGCGCGCACGTGTCGTAGTCAGTGGCCAGGGTGCAAGAAAGAAAATACGGCCACGTATGTGTACATACGGGCGGGGTCTCGAACGCCTACTCGCGCATACGTATGGCCAGGGCTCGTGTACATGGCTGGGTCGGAACGGAGAAACAGCGTCGTCGTCATGTTCATGGGGAGGCAACGGAATGTGTCATGTTCATCGGGAGGGCTTGGACGGAATAGGCGATGGAAACGAGGCCTGGCGTACCGTAGAACGGAGGAAACGGCCTAATGTTCGACCGGCCACGTTCGAAACGGGATCCTGTTCATTGGGAGGGGTCTGGTGTACCGCAAAACGGAGGAAACGGACCTCCTACGGTCGAAATGGGGGTCCTGTTCATCGGGAGGGGTGTGGCGTACCGCAAAACGTACGAAACGGACTTGTGTTGGAGCGCTACGGTCAAAACGGGGGTCCTGTTCATCGGGAGGGGTGTGGCGTACCGCAAAACGGGACTCCATGGGATATTGTTCATCTCCACCGTCGACCCCCTCCAGCCTCCACGAGCTATTGTTCATCCACCGTCGACCTCCTCCAGCCTCCACCTGCGACTGTTCATCCACGGGCTCCTGTTCATCCAGCCTCCACCGTGCGCTACTCCACCGGCTACTGTTCAACCACCCCTCTCCACGGGCTCCTGTTCAACCACCCCTCCACGGGCTACTGTTCATCCTGCCCTCCACCGTCTACTGTTCATCCTGCCCTCCACGGGGTGGTCCTGTTCATCCAGCCCTCCACGGGGTCCTGTTCATCCAGCCCCAACCGGTTCGATCGATCGGGGTCCTGTTCATCCAGAGGCAACACCACGGGGTCCTGTTCATCCACCCCCACTGGGAACTGTTCATCCAATCCCCCCCCCCACAACACTCACTGTTCATCCAGAGGCAGCATCGATCGGCTTCAGTTAGTAGCAGTAGTGAAGGAATCGCTCGATCGGGTTCATTTAACAGCCATCGATCGATCGCTCGGGTTCAATAACGTGTAGCCTGCAGTGCAATTGCTCGGGTTCAGTTAGAGCCCAACGCCTCGCCTCGCACACACGCGCGTACGTGTACGAGAGAAACGCACATCGCTCGGCCCCCGACCTCCCACCGTAACCGGGAACTCCCCGAAATTTTCCTTCCCCTCGCTTCTACCAGGGTTTTTTCCGTCATGGACAGCCCAAAGAATGTCATGCAGCTGCGTCTCCGGCCCGCCCAGGACGAAAAGCCCATTTTCTATCATGATTTTTTGTCATAGAAGTAGGAGCCCACCACATCTATGATGATACCGGGTTTTGTCACAATTATCGTCATAGAAGTGTCATATGTATGACAGAAAAAAATTCGTTCGGCCCAAAATGTCACGAATGTGTCTTTTTTTGTAGTGAGGAGGGTAAACTTTTATATAACAGTCGACATATCAATGACCTTGTTTAAACATTACAACGGACAATATGATCCGCATTCAGGGAAATATAATGTCCTTGGTACATAGCTTCGCCGCAAGGTAGGATCCTTTCAGGACACTCTTATAATATGATTCGGGCTTGCGGTGCTCCTTCCCCTCCGGCGGTCCTTCGGTCACCAACTTTTCGGCATCCATCTTCCCCCAGTGCACCTTTGCAAGGGCTAAGGCCATTCGCGCTCCTTCTATACAGACCGACCGCTTGATGATGTCAAGTCGAGGGCAAGCGCTTATAAGCCGCCTTACGAGCCCGAAGTAGCTGCTTGGAATCGGTTTGGCAGGCCATAGTCGGATAACCACATCTTTCATGGCTAGTTCCGCCGCCTTATGCAGTTCGATCAGCTGTTTCAGTTGATCGGCAAAAGGCACCGGATAATTCGGCGCCAAATACTGAGACCAAAAAAGCTTATCGGTGGTGTTCCTTCCTTCGGCTCGGTAGAAGTGAGCGGCATCTGATATACTGTGCGGCAGCTCGGCAAATACACCTCAGAAGTCCAGATTCACAATCAAAAACATAGTTTTTCCTTCAAATATTTTCTTTACATGGGAAACGCTTACCTACCGCGATCTTCCTCGCCTCTTGGATCCCCTGCAGCGCGCTTTGGGTTTCCCCCTGGGCGTCGCTCGCGGCTTGGCGCGCCTTGGTGAGTTCGGACTCTTTCTCCGTTAAACTCTGCTCCAAGGCCTCGCATTTACTTACCGCATCTTGCAGCCCCTGCTCAGCTTTAATAACTCTGGCTTCGTGTTTCTCACGAAGAGCCCGTTCTGTGGCTGCCTTTTTCTCGGCCTCGGCAACGGCCCTTTTGAGGGCCTCGACTTCGGTCATAACTCCTAGCACAAATTATGCGACTTATTTCATACTGGACATTTATCTCGCAATAAATGCACATAATACTGGTGCATACCTTGTTTATCCTTCAACTGCATTTGCAATCGGCTAATTTCTTCTCTGGCCCGCTCCAGACTTTGATTCAGTCAGGCAATCTCCACAGTGTGAGAGGCAGCAGCCGCTATAGGTATCTGCTTGAAACAAGAGAGAAATCAATGTCATTTAGTGAGTCTTCCTGAGATCATGAATTCGATCCCCTGTCCGATTCTTTCTTTCACCGAACAGTATATCAGGGGCTACTATCTATACTATGTCACTCTTCGATAACTCATATAACATACCTCAAAGCCTTTTATAAGACTGATACAGGCTTCGTTTAGTCCACTCTCGGATGACTGAATTTTCTCAATCACCACACCCATCAGGGCACGGTGTTCATCAATGATGGAGGCATCTTGTAGCGCCACCAACAAAGCATCCAACACTTCTGGATGGACAGAGGTTGCTGGCGGACTCTTTTTCCCCACGTCTCCGGCCCCTGCGGTTCGACCTCCAGGCGCCGCCTTCATGATTTTTTCCTTTTCTCCTTGGCCGGGGTCCTTTCGGGACGAGGCCTCGGTGTTTGGCACCTGTTTGGAGGAAGGGTCCTTCGGGGGCATCCCACTCTCCATGGCGTTTGAGCTCAGCAGGTCCTCCGATGAGGATTGTTCGGTACGGGACCTTGCTGGACTACAAGAAATATACGACCTAGGTTAAAATACTAAGCCATGATGAGTTCGGACGCTTAAACGTATTTGGATACTCACGAATTCACCAGGGGCTGGGCCCTGGGATCCCATGTCGGGCCGCTATCGGCGGCGGCAGGAGACTCCTCTTAACGAGGAATCTTTCCTCTTTTGGGTAGTTCGGCCTCCAAGGATGCGGAGGCCGTCCTCTTCCTTCTTCCCTCCGCAGGGGATTCATCTCCCTCCTCCTTTTCGTCCTCTTCGAAGGTGGAATGGGCATCAGAGCCTTCGGGTATTGTGCCCGAAGTGCCGCAACGACGAAGGCCGCCCCGGGTCTTTTTAGCCCCCTTCTCGGCCGTCTTCTTCGGCACCTTATAAGGCACCGGGACCAGCATGTTCGTCAGAAGTGGGTGTAACACCCCGGATGTAACTTTCCCAATTTGTACTCCAACTCTTGCCGTTTCCGGCGTTAATTTATTTTATTTTCTCGGGTTCGGGTCTTTGTCTCCGTGTGTTGTTGTCGTTGTCATGCATCTCATATCATGTCATCATGTGCATTGCATTTGCATACGTGTTCGTCTCTTGCATTCGAGCATTTTCCCCGTTGTCCGTTTTGCATTCCGGCGCTTCGTTCTCCTCCGGTGGTCTTTTCTACCTTTCTTTCGTGTGTGGGGATAAAACATTTCCGGATTGGACCGAGACTTGCCAAGCGGCCTTGGTTTACTACCGGTAGACCGCCTGTCAAGTTTCGTATCATTTGGACTTCATTTGATACTCCAACGGTTAATCGAGGGACCGAAAAGGCCTCGTGTGTGTTGCAGCCCAACACCCCTCCAATTTGGCCCAAAACCCACCTAAGCCTTCTCCATCATCTAGAGCGTTCGATCATGATTGCGTGGCCGAAAACCGCACCTCATTTGGACTCTCCTAGCACCCTCTATGCCTATATATACACCCCCTCCCGAAAATCCGGATCCCCCTCGTCTGAAACCCTAAAAATCATCTCCGCGCCGGCCGGACACGTCCGCCCTGGACGGATACATCGCCGCTGCCCACTCCCGTCGCGCCAAGTGGCGCTGCCACCACCTCCACCGTCGCGGCCCGCCAGGCCCAGCGCCGGCCCCCGCGAGCCCGCGAGCCGCTACCCGCCTCCTTCGCCGCCCCGCCGCCGCCGCCTCGACCGCGCCGCCCCGCCGCTGCCGCCTCGACCGCGCCGCCCCCGCCGACGCCGCGCTCCGCCGTCGCCGCCCCGCCGCCGGCCAGATCCGGCATCCCCACTCCCGGATCCGGCGCCGGCACCCCTCTCTGGCGAGCTCCGGGTCCTCTCCGGCGAGCCGCGCCGCCACCTCAGTTCGTGCGCCGGACGAACCCTAGATCCGAAGGTCGAAAATTCTACTAAGTCCCTGATATTTTCCGTTTCAAGTGCCCATGTTCATCGTGCCGTAACTTTGCATCCGTAGCTCCGTTTTTGGCATATAGCATATCAAAATGTTCATCTCAGAGAGTACATCATTTCATTCCATTGCATCATTTTCATTTGAGTTCATCTTGATGCCCGAAATGCTGTTAGAAGAGGGCTACTTGAGATTTCTGTAGCATGTAGTTTTGTTGCTCCGAAGAGTGCTACCTGATCTGAAATTCCAGACAGGTGTTAATTTCACCAAGTCTGAGATCTGTTTGCCATGTGCATTTTTGCCATGCTTGTTTGAACCTATTAATGGATGAATTGGCCGTAGCTCAGTGCTAGACTTTTGTTAAGCATCTTGAATGCATCCCTTCCATGTATTTTTTTGCCATGTTTGGGTGCTGTAGCATGTTCATATCATTGCATTTAGATGGCTACTTGTTGTAAATCGCAGACCGGTGTCATATTTGAATCGCTTGCCATTTCCAAACCGTAATTCCGATTCCGACGTTCTTTATATCGTTTTCAAGCGATTTCATCTCATCTTTCCAGTGGCACACTTGGATTTCCAAGTTGAGGCCAGGTTCATGCATTCCTTGTCACATCTTGCATATGCATCCCGCATCGCATCCCGCATAGCATCTCATCTTTGCATCATGTTGTTCGAGTTGCACGTGGTTGATTTGTGTCCTTGTTGCTTGTTTGTATTGTTTGGGTAGAGCCGGGAGACGAGTTCGCTAACGAGGAGCCCGTTGAGTTTGCTTTCGAGGATCCAGCCAACTCTGACAGGCAAGATGATCATACCCTCAAAATCACTACTATCCTTGCTATGCTAGTTTGCTCGCTCTTTCGCTATGCCAATGCTACGATGCCTACCACTTGCTTTCAAGCCTCCCAAATTGCCATGTCAAACCTCTAACCCACCATGTCCTAGCAAACCGTTGATTGGCTATGTTACCGCTTTGCTCAGCCCCTCTTATAGCGTTGCTAGTTGCAGGTGAAGATTGGAGGCCGTTCCTTGTTGGAACTTTTATTTACTTGTTGGGATATCATTATATTATATTGTTATCTTAATGCATCTACACACTTGGTAAAGGGTGGAAGGCTCGGCCTCTCGCCTAGTGTTTTGTTCCACTCTAGCCGCCCTAGTTAACGTCATATCGGTGTTATGTTCCTGGATTTTGCGTTCCTTACGCGGTTGGGTTATAATGGGAACCCCTTGATAGTTCGCCTTGATTAAAACTTTTCCAGCAATGCCCAACCTTGGTTTTACCATTTTCCACCTAGCCTCTTTTTCCCTTGGGTTTCCGGAGCCCGAGGGTCATCTTATTTTAACCCCCCCCCCCGGGCCAGTGCTCCTCTGAGTGTTGGTCCAAACTAGAGTCCTGTGCAGCGCCCCCTTGGGGAAACTCGAGGTTTGGTCTTAGTTGTATGGAGAGCTCATCTGAGTGTGCCCTGAGAACGAGATATGTGTAGCTCCTATCGGGATTTGTCGGCACATTCGGGCGGTGTTGCTGGTCTTGTTTTAACCTGTCGAAATGTCTTGAAGAACCGAGATACCGAGTCTGATCAGAATGTCTTGGGAGGAGGTCTATTCCTTCGTTGACCGTGAGAGCTTGTCATGGGCTAAGTTGGGACTCCCCTGCAGGGATTTGAACTTTCGAAAGCCATGCCCGCGGTTATGGGCAGATGGGAATTTGTTAATGTTCGGTTGTAGATAACTTGAACCTTAACTTAATTAAAAAGAATCAACTGAGTGTGTTACCGTGATGGCCTCTTCTCGGCGGAGTCCGGGAAGTGGACACGGTGTTGGAGTAATGTTTGCGCAGGTTGTTCTCTAGTTTCTCGCTCGCGCTTTGCCTCCTCTTCTCGCTCTCTTTTGCGAACAGGATAGCCACAATACTTTGCTAGTCGCTTGCTGCAGCTCCACATATTTTACCTTGCCTTACCTATAAGCTTAAATAGTCTTGATCGTGAGGGTGCGAGATTGCTGAGTCCCTGTGGCTCACAGATTACTATTACACCAGATGCAGAGCCCGATGATTCCGCTCCAGGTGACGCGTTTGAGCTGAAGCGGGAGTTCGACGAGGACTCTCAATGTTACTATGTTTCCTTTCCTGATGATCAGTAGTGGTGCCCAGTTGGGGGTGATCGGGACCGTGTCGCATGTTGGGTTATCTTTTATTTTGGCGCCGTAGTCGGGCCATGAGTGTTTGGATGATGTAATGTTATTTATGTACTTGATTGACGTGGCGAGTGTAAGCCAACTATGTTATCTTCCCTTTATTATTTATATTACATGGGATGTTGTGAAGATTGCCTAACTTGCGACATATGCCTTCAATGCGATTATGTCTCTAAGTCGTGCCTCGACACGTGGGAGCTATAGTCGCATCGAGGGTGTTACAGTGGGATGGCCGGGTCTTCGGGCAGCGGGGCCGGACAATGGATCCGCTCCGCCTTCTTTGTCCAGCTCTGGGAAAGTTGAATAAACACGCGTCAAGCGTGCCCATTGGGTCATGCGGATGGAAAAGTTTGATAAACTCACCGAACTTGCAGGGCGGGACAATTGGTACCCGCGGTCTTCGGCGGAGTCCAGCCACGATTTGCTGGACTTAAAAAGCACCTTCCAAATGTCCTTGTGCGATGAGCCGAAGAGCCTTCGCAAGGTTTGGTGCCTGGCCGGATCAAACTCCCATAGATTGCGAGTCCGGTGTTGACAAGGCAGTATCCGGCGGACTAACATCACCTGGACTACGTCGACGAGTTCAATGTTCTTATCTCCCATATCTTTAACGCGCGTCTAGAGCACCGATAGTTCGTCAGACGAGGACCAATCCAGTCCTTTCTTGACCCAGGACGTAAGCCGCAGAGGGGCGCTAGATCGAAACTTGGGAGAAGCGGCCCGCTCCTTGCCACTCGGCTCGGTGATGTAAAAGCACTGTTGTTGCCACTCCTTGACAGAATCATTAAAGGTTCCTGTTGGCCATATGATGTTGGGCATCTTGCTCACCATAGCGCCCCCGCACTCGCGTGCTCGCCTCCCACCACCTTGGGCTTCACATTAAAGACCTTCAACCATAAACTGAAGTGTGGCGAAATGCGGAGAAAAGCCTCGCACATGACAATGAATGTCGAGATGTTGAGGAAGGAATTAGGGGACAGATCGTGAAGATCGATCCCGTAATAGTACATTATACCGCGAACGAATGGGTGGAGGGGAAATCCTAGCCCGCGGACAAAGTGAGGGAGGAATACAGCTCTCTCGTGGGGTTTTGGAGTGGGGACAATTTGTCCCTCCATCGGGAGATGGTGGCCGATTTTCTTGGCCAGATACCCGGCCTACCGAAGCTTTTTGATATCCTTCTCTCAGACAGTAGAGGCCATCCATTTGCCTCCTGCTCCAGATCCAGACATCTTTGGAAGACCTCTTGTGGGTAGAGGGGGTGAACGCTCGCGCGTTGGAGCCTGAGCAGAATGGAATGAGTTGGGAAGAAGGTATGGGTGAAGAGGGTGAATTCTTGTTCCTTTATCAGGGCGGAAGAGGCGATGCGCCTCCCCCTCGCTTGGTAAAACCTCTTATTCCCCAAGCACCGTAAGTAATGGCGCGGTTGGGTTACTCGCATCCGTATTGATGAGAATCCTGTAATAAGGGGGACACGATCTTTGCTTTGACAAGACGTGTCGAGAAAACCGCCCCGCAATATGTGTGGAGCTGGTTGAGAAAAACGGTTCGAATAAAGACCGAGCCGTGACATGATGTCATGCTGTCGAAACGTGTCAGCAGATTGGATTTGTGGAAATGTTATTTTCTCTACGGTGGTATGTGGCACTTGTTTTGCAGAGCCGGACACTATCCTTGTGTTCAAAATCTTCTATGGAGTATTCGGAGGAGGAACCCACCTTGCAATGCCGAAGACAATACTGCGCGCCGGACTCATCGTCATTGAAGCCTGGTTCAGGGGCTACTGAGGGAGTCCTGGATTAGGGGGTCTCCGGACAGCCGGGCTATATCCTTTGGCCGGACTGTTGGACTATGAAGATACAAGATTGAAGACTTTGTCCCGTGTCCGGATGGGACTCTCCTTGGCGTGGAAGGCAAGCTAGGCAATACAGATATGTAGATCTCCTCCCTTGTAACTGACTCTATGTAACCCTACCCCCTCTAGTGTCTATATAAACCGGAGGATTTAGTCTGTAGGATACATACAATCATACCATAGGCTAGCTTCTAGGGTTTAGGCTCTACGATCTCGTGGTAGATCAACTCTTGTGATACTCATATCATCAAGAACAATCAAGCGGGACGTAGGGTATTACCTCCACCAAGAGGGCCCGAACCTGGGTAAACATCGTGTCCCCTGCCTCCTGTTACCATCCTCCCTAGACGCATAGTTCGGGACCCCCTACCCGAGATCCACCGGTTTTGACACCAACACCATTCTTTTGGAATTCACCATAACACACTTGCATTTTCCCCATGTCTTTCCTAGTTCAAGCTTGACTTCAAAACCTTGCCAGAAATTCTCTTCCCATTTACCGAGGTTCCTCCAAAAATCTGAACATTTTTGGGCACTTCAAAATCCTACCCCTTGTTCAAACCATTTGAATTAAATTCAAATGCTTTTGAATTTAAACCTTCCTATCTTGCCCACTCCAATTTTCTTGGAACAAGCACATTTTCGCGAGTCCAGAAAAAGTAAACCCATTCCCAAATTCCTTCCCTAATTCTCTCTTTTGCTTCCTTCCTTTTTTTCTTTTTCTCTTCCCTGTTTTGAGAAGAGAGGTTACGAGAGAGAGAGAGAGAGAGAGAGACCAACCCCCCGCACGCCCATCAGCCAAGCCGGCCCATCTTGCTTCATGGCCTGCTAGGCCCAGCCGCCTCCCACTAGTGCCTGCAATCCTAGGCCGACCGAACCCTTCCCTCATCTCCCTCCTCTCTCCACCAAGAGCCCCACGCGCGCGCCCGACCCCCATCTCCATCGATCCCTTCCCCTCTCTTCGTTCTCCCTCCAGCGTTGCCACACGTTCATGACCAGTGGCAGGAGGAGCGCCTGCGCTCCTCTCCTCCACCTCACGCCACCCACCTCCCTCCGCGGTCTAGCACCAGCTCCAGGAGACAACAGATGCGCTGCCGCCATCCAGGACCCATGGCGCCACCTTGCTGCTCCCTCCAGCGCCGCCTTGCGCCGCCCCTTCCCCTAGCGTCCTCGCAATGTACCTGCGGCAGCTCCCGATGAATCTGCTGCTCGCCTGTGAGCCGTGCCCCGCTGCTGGAACTCGCGAGGCCGCAGCCTCCTTCCTCGTCCACTGACGCCACCCGATGCGCGAGCTCCGCCTCGCGTCTCGCGTTGGCCTCGCCATTTGGATCTGCACCAAGCTCCGACGACCTCGCGACCTTTACACCCGGGCACTCATCCCCGTCTTACCGGCTTCCTCCGCGTCCCCTGGCTACCTCTGTCTGCATCGAGTAGCAGCAGCTCGTCGCTTAGCGCCATGGCCCCCGCGCCCTCAAGCTCCTGTGCCACCTTGCCTCGGTCGTCCGACCCCAAGCCACCACCTCGCACCGCGGTCTTCATCCGCCAAGGACGCCAAGACCCTTCTGTGGATGCGTCAAGTACCCCTGCCGCGTCTACGGAACCGCCAAGAACGCATATTGCGACTACCGGTGTTTTCGAAGACGGCCAAGTATCGCTTTGTCAAACGCTCGAACGACTATCACACCGAAACGCCAAGTACATGGATACGCCGAGTTCCCCTTCGACCGTGTACAACAACTCACGGTAAAGACCGCGTGTACCTCTACCGTTGCCAAGTACCTCGTGGATCCGACAAGTACCCCAATGACATGTGTACCACTACGCCCGAAGACCCTGGATGCACCAAGTTCCACTATGATATGTACCACTACCATCGTCGAAGACCCGTGTAACGCAAGCGTCAAGTTCCTCTACCGATGACTCGAATGGCTACGAAATGTGTACCACTACCATCGACCCGCAAAGACCCCGTGGACGCCAAGTCCGGTGTCGACCCCGAACATCTACGAACGTGAACGACTACTTCCTCTACTTTGCACTGAACCCGAACCGCCCCGTTTGCTCCCTTCGAAGGTATAACCGCCGAGACGATGACCCGTGGAACGAATGCATGTTGTGTGATGTATGAGTTGCACCCTATGTTTGCACCGTGTCCGAGTTGTCACTTGCTCGGTCCTCCTCGTTTGCCGCTAACCCGTGGGGACCCGGTTACCGGGATCACCCCACCATCTTTTGCACGCTTCCACCACACTTCCTTTGCACTTGTATCTCCATGAGCTACCGGAACCGATATGTTGCCGTGGCATCATTTTCAGATTCGTTGTCGTGGCACCCCTTTCATTTCCGCCACGATGACAAATGCCTCATAACATGCTCATGCCAATATTTTCTTAAAATTGCATCCAACTTGCACATGTCATCCGCATCATGATAATAACATTTAAAATGTTTATAATTGTTGCTTCCATTAAATTGCTATATGCATGTGGGGATTTACCGGATTTATTGTTTGTTATATCTTGCCCCATTTAAATTGTTTAGATAGTATAGTTTTGTTATGCTTCACCTCTTTCCATGTTAACCAACATTTAATATTGTCGAGTACCTAACAGGGAGTGAACTAAATAATTGATGTGGTGTTCCGTCAATATGCAACTCGTTGCATATTGAGCTCCACTTAATTTGTAGTTTTATTTGTGCACTTTTCCATGCCATGCATATTTAAACCGGACATGCATTATACTTGGTTGTGCATCATGCCATGTTTATGTGATGGTTGCTTACTATGTTGTTTGCTTCTTTCCGGGTTGCTTCTCTCGTTAGCTTCGGTTTCGTTTCGGAGTTGTGAGGATTTGTTTGACTACGTCCGTTTGTCTTCTTCTTGGACTCGTTCTTCTTCCTTGCGGGATCTCAGGCAAGATGACCATACCCTCGAAATCACTACTATCTTTTCTTGCTAGTTGTTCGCTCTTTTGCTATGCCGCGCTACCTACCACTTGCTATATCATGCCTCCCATATTGCCATGTCAAGCCTCTAACCCACCATCCTAGCAAACCATTGTTTGGCTATGTTACCGCTTTTGCTCAGCCCCTCTTATAGCGTTGCTAGTTGCATGTGAAGTTGATGTTTGTTCGATGTTGGAACATGGTTATGTTGGGATATCACAATATCTCTTATTTAATTAATGCATCTATATACTTGGTAAAGGGTGGAAGGTTGGTCTTATGCCTAGTGTTTTGTTCCACTCTTGCCGCCCTAGTTTCCGTCATACTGGTGTTATGTTCCTTGATTTTGGGTCCCTTACGCGGTTGGGTGTTATGGGAACCCCTTGACAGTTCGCTTTGAATAAAACTCCTCCAGCAAGGCCCAACCTTGGTTTTACATTTGCCTAACAACCTATAACCTTCCATTGGGTTTTCGTGAGCCCAAGGGTCTTCTTTATTTTAACACCACTACCCCCCCCCCGGCCAGTGCTTCTCTAAGTGTTGGTCTAACCTAAGTGATGTCCGGTGCCCCTAGGCAACCAGGGTCTATGCCAACCCGACATCTGGCTCATCCGGTGTGCCCTGAGAACGAGATATGTGCAGCTCCTATCGGGATTTGTCGGCACATTCGGGCGGCTTTGCTGGTCTTATTTTACCATTGTCGAAATGTCTTGTAACCGGGATTCCGAGACTGATCGGGTCTTCCCGGGAGAAGGAACATCCTTCGTTGATCATGAGAGCTTGTGATGGGCTAAGTTGGGACACCCCTGGAGGGTTTGAACTTTCGAAAGCCGTGCCCGCGGTTATGGGCAGATGGGAATTTGTTAATATCCGGTTGTAGAGAACCTGACACATAACTTAATTAAAATGAATCAACCGTGTGTGTAGCCGTGATGGTCTCTTCTCGGTGGGGTCCGGGAAGTGAACACGGTTCTTGTGTTATGCTTGAACGTAAGTAGTTACAGGATCACTTCTTGATCACTTCTAGCTTCTTGACCGTTGCGTTGCTTCTCTTCTCGCTCTTATTTGCGTATGTTAGCCACCATATATGCCAGTGCTTGCTGCAGCTCCACCTCACTACCCTTCCCTACCCATAAGATTAAATAGTCTTGGTCTTGCGGGTGTGAGATTGCTGAGTCCTCGTGACTCACAGATACTTCCAAACAGTTGCAGGTGCCGATGATACCAGTGCAGGTGACGCAATCAAGCTCAAGTGGGAGCTCGATGAAGATTGGTCACTGCTGTTTGTCTTTTCTGGTTGATTAGTAGTGGAGCCCAGTTGGGACGATTGGGGATCTAGCATTTGGGGTTGTCTTTCTATATTTTGGTTCCGTAGTCGGACCTTTGTTTGTATCTTGTATGATGGATGGTTTATTTATGTATTGTGTGAAGTGGCGATTGTAAGCCAACTCTTTATCCCTTTGTTATTCAGTACATGGGATGTGTAAAGATTACCCCTCTTGCGACAGACCTACCATGCGGCTAAGCCTCTAAGTCGTGCCCCGACATGTGGGAGATATAGCCGCATTGTGGGTGTTACAAGTTGGTATCAGAGCCTTCCCCGACTTAGGAGCCCCTTGCTTGATCGAATCGCTGATGTTGTGGAGTCTAGAACAAAATGTTTTGAGTCTTAGGATTGTATATATCGGAGAGTAGGATTCTTTTTACCCCCAGTCCCTTCGTCGCTCTGGTGAGCCCTCCTGACCTGGAGTTTTGACTCTTCTCTCCTCAAATTTCACGATTTTTTTAGGATCACGCGGGTATCTTGGAATCGTTCCGATGGTTTTGTGATGAGAACATTGTTCTTGGTGCCTCCTGACATTTAGGGGTTGTGGCAGTGTCCCGGGGAGTTGAGCTCTAAGGTGTTGTCGTCACAATTTTATCGGTACAGTTCTGGAATACCTGAGTTTCGCCGACATCAAAAATCTCTTTTATGCAGTTGTTGGTGAGATAACCTCGACGCCACCCAGTACTGGGGCGGGAGTTTGGGAGTATTGCCATAACTCGTATAACGAATGCTTTTTGAAGGTTGAGGTACATGATTTCCGAAGGTTTCTTGGTTATGTGTTGAAGGATGGATACAGCTGGATGTAGGAATTGTTAGTTTGGGTGAGATATAATGCTTCCCCTGTATCCCCAACACCTGATTGCATAACCAGAAAGTTTTGGGAGTTTATAAGTGGGAATTCAAGTAGCTCCTAGAATATCTTTCCAACAGACACATGATACGATATGGGGTCTATCATATGTTTGTTTCTAGCTTATTTTTTGTTGTTGTGGTATTCGAGTTGTTTCAATGTCAAGTGTTGATTGCATACCTTTCCTAAGTAGTGTTTTCATATTTCTATGTGAATACCAATCCCTCTTGATCATCGAGGTTGTCATGTCAATTCATTCCAACCGGTGCGTTTCTCTTCAAGATGATCCTATCATTTTCCCTTCCGCTAGATCAATTCTAAGTTTTCTCAACGGTATTTGTTTTATCCGTCCCAAGTTGACTTTGTTTTTTCCCCCCCCCCCCCCCCTTTTTTTAAGGACTCAGATTTCTTAATCAAGTATCAATTTCATTCATGTGAAGACTCTTCATCCTTTTCCTTCAATGTTCTTACCTGGTGATTCTCAGGAAGATGCTAAGGAAGCTTCAAGTTCAACATTCTCAGTTCTCTTTTCTTCTCCGGTGGATTCAAGTCAAGTTTTCGGTGTTGACCATATTCCCTTCATCGCTTCAAGTGCTTTCGTATACAGGTGTATCTCTTAATCAGTCACTTTTCGCTATTCAATGGTTCCTGAGTGCCGAAGATATCTCAGAAGATTCGTGTTTTCACTCCTAATCCGTTCAAGCTATTTCGAGGATGTTATCTCATTCAAGCTATTTAATTCAACGGGTGCAATATCTCTTCAAAACCATTTCAACGATGTTTCTCTTGAGTGGGCCCTAACCCACAGGTCTTTTCCCAGGATCTTACCTGACTCATCTAATTTTTTCCGGAGTTATTCTCAAATTCATTTCAAAGTTTGACATAAGAATGAGTTATCACCAGTCAAATGTCTTTCACCAAGATCTTTCAAATTATTTTCATGGTGGGTTCAACCTTTCCATTCTTCATTCTGGAGTGCCTCAACAATTCATGATGGTGTTTCTCGTCGTCATTCTCGGATTTTGAAGACCGAAGAAGAGATTTCCTCCAAATATTATCCGTTCTCTCAAAGATTCGTGGTTCTAGCTTGATACCATCCTCTCATAATTGTTTTGATTGTGAGAATTATTCCCACCCATCCGACGCATTTCAGGAGTCTTTTCAGTTTGATTCTCCGGAACCGATCATCTCAGAATTATTCATTCCAGCTTTCAGCTCTTGTTCTCCAAATCTTACCGGTGCATCATTCAAGTATTCTCTAATCAGCTCGTGATCTCATCGTTCTCTTATATCAAATTCCCTCAAGTATCTTCATTCATTCTCTAATTCTTCCCGGTGTTTCCTTATCTTTTCTTTGTTCATTTTCAATTCTTACGGTGGTTTGTTCAAGATTTCTCTTCCTTTGTTTCCATATTAATTCATTCGTTGTTTCCAAACCCCACCGGTGGATCCATCAAGGCCGTATTCAAGTCTGCGCTATATCTCTCATCAATCCTTTTCAACGAGAATAAGTAGTGTGCCAAATCCGTTACTTGTCATCAAGTTAAATTGGTGAAGGATACACATAATGTAAATCTTATTGTTGTTTCATCCAAGTGATCTAGTTTCTTCTTTCCAGAGTTGTTCATCTTTCTTTCCCTGAGTTCCAAGCTCTCTCAATTATATCATCGTGAAGCTCCATCTAAATCATCGCAAGGCTTCACCTTGTGTTTTCAACTTCTCATTCTTTTTATCATCATTTTGTTACCGGAGTTCTTCATGGAGACTCTACATGGTGGTTCGTCAAGGATTCTTTTCATTATTCAATTGTTCTTCAAGATTTCTCTCGAAGTTACAATCCGCCAAGCTATACTCCAAAATAAACACGGTGCTCAACACATGTTCTGTTTTGAGGAGTTTAAGCATTCTTCAATTTGCAACCGAAGCGCAATTCTTTCATATCTCATCTTTTGAGGTGGTGTTATGCCATTGTTGATATTTTCCCTTCGTGTTTCATGATTCACAAGTTTTCAAGAGTGACATATCTAAATCCATCTTTTTCTCTTCGCTCAAGGCATCTTTTCAACCAATCAATCTTTTGTTGGAGTTATATTGGGTTATATTTCACCTAAAGTTTTCCCTAGGGATTGTTGCTAGTTATGGTGCTCATAAAGGACCCAAGTTCTTCATTTATCCTCCCGGTGAAATAAGCTTCTCATCTCCTTGTTGATGTCAATTCAATCTGTTGTTTCCGCTAGTGGCAGAATTTCACCTCAAATTTCGAGATGTTTTCCATAAGCCCACAACAATCTTACTCTTTTCGTTGTTGGTTTTCCTACAACTCTGTTCGACCCTTCTCCTAAAGATGCTTTTTCAAGCTCATTTGAGGTAAAAGATGTTGTTTTCTCCTCCGTTCTTTTGATTCCATTCTTATATTTGTTACGAAGGCATTGTGATGTTGCTCTCTTCGACCCATCATCTTGTTTTGTCAAGATCATGTTCAATTCCTTTCATTTCCAACCGGAGTGTTGTCGTAATTGATCTTTATCGTTCCTCGTACATCTTGTTTCAACCGGAGTGCTTGCATGTACTTGTTGTCCATTGCAACCCTTTTCTTATGTCTTTCAACCTACAAGGTTCTAGTAATGTTCCTTGTTCCTCTTTTTCTAACAGAGTGTTTTCAACTTTGTTCATCTTTGTTGTATTAATTCTTTCAATTTGTTCAACCTATCAAGGTTCTTTGGTTTCACTCATTTGGTCTAAGAAGCAACTTAGTTGTACCTCTTCTCCTCCTCTTCTGTTTCCCCGGTGCCATCCTAGATCTCGGGACGAGATCCTCTCGTAGTGGTGGAGTGTGGTGACGCCCCAAGACCGGAGCTTCAGATGCCTTCTGTCGTGGAATTGTCATGGCAGATGTCCTAGTGTGAGGACTTAGTCGTGAGGCCAACACATCTATGTGGTATCTTGAGAGGGGTTGAGCGGAATCGAGAGACGCAACGCAAGACAAGGATATAGACAGCTTCAGGCCCCGGGAAACATCACCTGGTAACAACCCTACGTGTTGTTTGTGGCTAGGTCTTATTATCATCACGAGGGAGTCGCCGTAAACCGGCTCTCCTCTAGTTGTGTCTAGCCTTAGCTATTCTTTTCTCTCTGTCCCTCTTTGGGGAGCCCTGCCCCTCCTTATATATGTTGAAGGGGCGGGTTACATGTGGAGTCCTATTAGGATTAGGACTAGTCTATCTTCTAATACAAACCGGATACAAGTCCGGGTCTTGACTCCTTGTAAGGGGAATATTCCTCACACCTTTTCTCTTAAACCGGCCCACCATAACATGAGCCGGCCTTCTGGGCCTTGGGCCTTGTCATCCATCTGAAACACGCACCAGGTCACCAATGAGTCTTCAGGCTCGTGAATCGTCATACCAGTGAACCGCCAGACACGTAAGTCGCCAATCCTCTAGCGGGTTACCAATGAAACGCCAAGTCCGGCCGGGTTATACTTCCGGCCGGTTTACGCCGCGGGGTATATCCCCGACATTAGCCCCCAAGTTTAGCTTTGATTTATCCATGGTAAACTTATACTGTAAAATAAACACAAGAACCAATTTGACAGGTTGTGCTCCGGGTTAAGAACTCTTGTAAACCGGCACCTGACATCCTTAAGTCCTTGTCATTTCCCTCTTCTAGAAAATACGGGTCAATAAACCAGCTTCATAATCAATTTGCTTCCAGGAGAAACATTGTAAATAAAGAATACATTTGAATCGGCCTTCAATGCTCTGTAGCCCCCAAGTCTTGAGCAGAAACAAAGTGATGATTTAAGACTTGCTTCAATATAAATATTACCACTTTGAAGAAATCCATGTTGTTCATCTCAATCACTAGTAAAGACTGAATACTCCATATATGTAGCCCCCAAGTGCCGGGTTGTCATGCTTGCAGCAAACCTGGGACTTGTAATCGCCTTATACTTATAAAAACTTCAACCAGCGTAGCCCCCAAGGGCCGGGTCATTATACAATAATGAGCAGGGACTTCATAAATATGATCATGTAGACTTGAACAACAACGTGTAGCCCCCAAGGGCCGGCTTAGTAAGATAATATTGAGCTGGGACTTTATATATACTTCTTCGAAAATAACATCATATGATGTAACCCCCATCATGGGGCTTGAACCCACGTCCACAAGGTTAAGAGCTTTGTGTTGTACCAACTAAGTAGCAGACCTTTCAATACAATGGATTAAGATTTGTGTACCTTGAATTGTTGACAGGAGCAATTGGTAGCCCCCAAGGGCCGCCTCATTATGATGTGATGAGTCGGGTCTTCAATAAGGTGAGCAAAAAATGACTTTACATGGTGCATGCTGGCAGTGACATGGGACTTGCATATTTTGATGTAATCTCAACTTGAATAATGTAGCCCCCAAGTGCCGGGTCGTAAGCCTGCAGCGACTCGGGACTATTCCCTCTATTGTAAAATAAATCATATCCGTTGATAAAATAATATCCATTGCGCTGAAGCGACTTTGAAAACCTCAATCGTAATATTGGTTATTGATAACCATAATAAAAATCCAACCATGTTAGCTTATTAAAGATTTGAATAATATAACCCGGCATGAAAACCTCAATCATCCAATATCATCATGACAATATAGCCAAGTTTGGCTATTAAAGATTTAAATACCTTATCGGTTGACAAGTAAAACCGGAGTTTAAATACTCAGTGGCTCTTGGCCAATGGCGACTTAATGCGCATTTGTTGTAATCCGGGATTTTATAACCCGGCGGCTTATAGCCTTTGAGAAAATCCGAAACCAGATAATCATTTTGAAGCATCAATGAGCTTGGACTTAAGCATTTATATAAATCATAGTTCTGTAAATTCTGCACAGAATTTAAACAACATATGCCCTGGCGACTTAACGTCGAAAGCCAGGGCCGGTTTAAACATAATCTGTAACGGTTTATTCAAGCTGTTCCTGCATACAAGAAGCTGAAAGTGTCCTGGCGGTTTACGGCCGGACGGGTCATGATGCCCAGATATATAGCCAGGGTTTATAACCAAGGATGTAATTGAAGATAATCAAATATGACATAGATGATACATGTGACATAGAATCACCTCGTTGGTTTAACCAACTTTTGTAGTGAGGGTGGTAATCCCAATCTTGATTATTGAGAACGCCTTCCTTAATTTGCCGGATTATGATAATAAACCTTACCGGGGTATAATAAACACCGGATTTTCCTTATAATACTAGCGACTTGTTAGTCAAAACCAGACGGGGTTAAAGAACGCCGGATTAGAACTGATCATGCACTGACAACTTGTTAGTTGAAAGAAAAGCCGGGTCAAGGACGCCAGTTTATCAGAAGATGTTATAAATCTCATCAAAGGAGAAAAAACTTGGCAAATGAAAGCATATGAAAACTTGTAATCGGGGCTTTTTACGAGCTGCCAGGCTCCAAATCAAGGCTTTTCATGGGCTGCCAGGCCACTGAATTAACCATTTCACAAAGCCTCTTAAGATGGACCTCAATCTTTAACCAATCACGTTTTGACTTTGACAAGTTTAGGGTCTATGAGATTGACTGTCAAACGTTCGCGGGTTGTACCAGGTTTACCTGGGCGGAGTGACTTACTTAAAGAAGGCAGGTTAATCCGGGGTTTTAGGTGCGAACACCAGGCTTCCAAGCCGGGCTTGATATCCTATTACAAGGGTGAAGACTCTTAGTTCGATGCAAAGCAAAGAGCCCCCAAGTAACTTCCCTGGTGGCCTTACGCCGATCAAGAGGTGTAGCTATGGTTCGAATACGACCAAGCCCCCAAGTGATATATATTTCTGAGCTGTGCTCATCGGGTGCCTATGTTTGAGTTGTGTTGTGAAACAAACTCTCTTTGGCCCCTTATGATAATATTGGCTTAATAGCCAGATCAATATGTAATTAGAACTCCGCTTTATAAACAGAAGCCCCCATGTGATCAATAATATGATAAGCCAATAAGGCAGGATAACCCATGTTTGAACCGCGCATCATGGCAACAGGCCCTCTTCGGCAACCTTTAACTTTTTGCAAGAGATAAATTCTTCTTGAACCGAAGATTGAGAGCTTCAAAGCTTTGTGGGAGACATATTTCCCTTGAGCCGGATTTTAAACCGGAATCTTCATTTTTAGCTGGAAATATTCTGACAACCTTTAAACTCGAACTTGCGAGAAATTAATTCTTTTTGAACCGGAAATTCTTAAACCGGATTTGAGAGCTTCAGTGAGACTGACTTCCCTTGAGCCGGATTTTAAACTGGAATCCTTTCTGATGACCCAAAACTTCTTCATTGAGCCAGGATTTTGTAACTGTCATATACTTTCTAAGCCGGAAATTTTCTGACGGCCTTTAAATTTTCATCAGTATAACAGTAGCCTCCGGGACCGGGTTATCTTTCCTTCCATCGTCCTAGGGTTCTTAAATTTGCTGAAACTGGCAAGATTTGTTGAGTCATGTCATCGCCGCCCCCGAGTCTCAAGGTGACTCGAGGAGTTGGCTTGAGATTCTCCATATTTGACCGTGATTTAAACCGGCATAAGTTGTATATCATTGGTGTTGATAGCACAATGTGAATCCATAGAAGGTTGAGGTGACTGCGGCAGGTTATAAATGATCCCGTATGAGCCGTGTCAGCAACTCGGCCAATGGTTCCTTCCAACTGGCTATTTGAAGTTAACCAAACTGTAGTGGCGGCGACTTGTGCGCCTGCCCATCGAGCCATCCAGTGCAGACGGTGGCTGATAATATATGATAATTTGCCTTCAATTTGTTGGAAGAAAAACCGGGCTACTCAAGCAGTGACTTGATCATACTCAATAGATAGCTCATGCAGACAGATGCGGCCCAGTGTGTTGATGTAGACCGGGCCGCGAGAGACGGACAACAAAGACGACCGCAGCATTAGAGGCAGCTCCGATAGATGAGTCGGCCGCAACATTGTGAGCCGGTGCGGACGGGGAAAATCGGCACCGGTGTCGTAAACCGTCACGGACGGGTGAGTTAACCGCGGGCGCGATCCCGGCAAGCTGATGTAAACCGGGCCAGCGGGATGGCAACTTGCGCACGTTCATTCACTGGGTGGTTAACATGAAAGAAACACCGGTGCAGAACATTGCTAGCGCGTGCTCCGTGCCTGTAATATAACGCCTCATTTGTAATGAACAATTGTCCTGTGTCAAAAAACCTCACAAGCCAGAGTAATTGTTCCTTGACAAAAAACAATATGTGCTAACAAAATAGACCTTAGATGGAGATCACCTGATATACTAAGCCGGAAATTATCCGCCGCGGAGTTGATGATCACTATGGTGAGGCTAAAGCCAATCACGGGCGAGTCAGCCGCGGGAGCAGACAGATAAATCAGCCGCGGCGCTATAAGGCAGTACGGACAGGAGAGTCGTCCGCAGCATTTGTAAGCCGGCGCGGACGAGAGAGTCGGCCGACACGTTGATGTAGACCGGACCGCACAGGTGGCGGCTGTATATAACAACACTATAGGGCAGAGTGGTTGTTTTCAAAAAATTATCAAGTACTGATAAAAGTAAACTGGATGGATATTGCCTGATACATTGTGCTGATACATTGTGCGGACGAACAGCATAAGCAGCATCAACAAGCCACGTCCCAGGGTAGGCCATCACTGAAGCGTCTGGCCGAGACTGGCGAATTGGGGCAGTTTTTTGGTGATCCGGCGGCTGAGGCGAATCCAGAGGTGACGCGGTGGCTGCGGACAGGACGAGGAACTCCTGGCGAGGTGCGACGATGGAGGTGGGCTGCAGCACAGCAATCCGAAGCCTGCTCCTGCGGCTCAGCGACACTACGAGTCTGTATCCCATAACCAACTCTCTCTCTGGGTCGTGGCTAGTTTGACCATTCCTTTTTTTGGAAGTTTTACTGTACATTGGCGTACGTATCCGGACCCTGCATCTCGTGTCTCCTCATACAGCTTGTTCTCTTGTGTGTACGCATAGCCATCAGAAATACCAATTCAAAAACTGAACTAGCACTCAAACCACGTGAGAAGTACAAATCCTCTTGTCCTTTTGTGTGATGACATGGAGTATTAGTACGACCCGGAAGTAGTACTAGTAATAGCAACAGACCCCCTTAGGATCCGGCGTGCTGGCGAAAATGTGCTGCAGCAGGAGACCATGGTTTACGGCGACTTGATCCTTGTATTGATGGATCGCAGACACGTCCTTAACTTGCAGCGGCAGCAGTGCAGTCGGCACAACCTTTACCTTTCTTTATTTTTAAATTTTCCAAATTATGAACTCGGACCGATCAGCTACAGCTCTGCATCAGTGAATCGGTCGTTGACTTTCCAATCATAATTGTCTTCGTTTCTTATCTTGGCCCTTCTCAAGCATCGCAAAAAAGCTCCTTCTAATATTTTTGATGAACCATTACGGGATTTGATCCATTGTGAGCAACCGTTGATCTCCTACGCAATAATAATCCGACTTTGGCGGATCCGTAGCAGCAAAAACCGGCTCTTCTTCATCCGAAAAATCATGAACTTCTCGATCCTGGGAGAGATCCCTGCAAGAACTCAACACCACCGTGCGCAAGCCCCACGGTGGGCGCCAACTGTCGTGGAATTGTCACGGCAGATGTCCTAGTGTGAGCACTTAGTCGTGAGGCCAACACATCTATGTGGTAGCTTGAGAGGGGTTGAGCGGAATCGAGAGACGCAACGCAAGACAAGGATTTAGACAGCTTCAGGCCCCGGGAAACATCACCCGGTAACAACCCTATGTGTTGTTTGTGGCTAGGTCTTATTATCATCACGAGGGAGTCGCCGTAAACCGGCTCTCCTCTAGTTGTGTCTAGCCTTAGCTATTCTTTTCTCTCTGTCCCTCTTTGGGGAGTCCTGCCCCTCCTTATATATGTTGAAGGGGCGGGTTACATGTGGAGTCCTATTAGGATTAGGACTAGTCTATCTTCTAATACAAACCGGATACAAGTCCAGGTCTTGACTCCTTGTAAGGGGAATATTCCTCACACCTTTTCTCTTAAACCGGCCCACCATAACATGAGCCGGCCTTCTGGGCCTTGGGCCTTGTCATCCATCTGAAACACGCGCCAGGTCACCAATGAGTCTTCAGGCTCGTGAATCGTTATACCAGTGAACCGCCAGACACGTAAGTCGCCAATCCTCTGGCGGGTTACCAATGAAATGCCAAGTCCGGCCGGGTTATACTTCCGGCCGGTTTACGCCGCGGGGTATATCCCCGACACCTTCCATGTTTTCTGAGACTTCGTCGTGTGTTTTGTGTGGTTCTTTGCATCATGTGCATTGCATCATGTCATCATGCCATCATGTCATAAATCTTTTGCATCTCACTTAAATAAATTGCATGGATCTTCAGTCCATTTAAACCGAGGGAATTCACATGGTGATTCTCTTTATAACATATCCTCCCGATATTAGGGAACTATAATAAATATTCCATTCTTTTGGAATTCACCATAACACACTTGCATTTTCCCCATGTCTTTCCTAGTTCAAGCTTGACTTCAAAACCTTGCCAAAAATTCTCTTCCCATTTACCGAGGTTCCTCCAAAAATCCGAACATTTTTGGGCACTTCAAAATCCTACCCCTTGTTCAAACCATTTGAATTAAATTCAAATGCTTTTGAATTTAAACCTTGCTATCTTGCCCACTCCAATTTTCTTGGAACGAGCACATTTTCACGAGTCCAGAAAAAGTAAACCAATTCCCAAATTCCTTCCCTAATTCTCTCTTTTGCTTCCTTCCTTTTTTATTTTTCTCTTCCCTGTTTTGAGAAGAGAGGTTAAGAGAGAGAGAGAGAGACCAACCCCCCGCAAGCCCATCAGCCAAGCCGGCCCATCTTGCTTCACGGCCTGCTAGGCCCAGCCACCTCCCACTAGTGCCTGCGACCCTAGGCCGATCGAACCCTTCCCTTGTCTCCCTCCTCTCGCCGCCAAGAGCCCCGCGCGCGCGCCCGACCCCCATCTCCATCGATCCCCTTCCCCTCTCTTCGTTCTCCCTCCAGCGCTGCCGCACGCTCACGACCAGCGGCAGGAGGAGCGCCAGCGCCCCTCTCCTCCACCTCGCGCCACCCACCTCCCTCCGCGGTCTAGCACCAGCTCCAGGAGCCAACAGATGCGCCACCGCCATCCAGGACCCATGGCGCCACCTTGCTGCTCCCTCCAGCGCCGCCTTGCGCCGCCCCTCCCCCTCGCGTCCTCGCCATGTACCTGCGGCAGCGCCCGGCGACTCTGCTGCTTGCCGGTGAGCCGTGCCCCACCGTTGGAACTCGCGAGCCCACAGCCTCCTTCCTCGTCCACTGACGCCGCCCGATGCGCGAGCTCTGCCTCGCCGTTCATATCTTCCACTGGCGGATCCCAGTCCCGCGTTGGCCTCGCCGTTCGGATCCGCACCAAGCTCCGGCGACCTCGCGACCTTTACACCCGGTCACTCATCCCCGTCTTCCCGGCTTCCTCCACGTCCCCTGGCTACATCTGTCTGCATCGAGTAGCAACAGCTCGTCGCTCAGCGCCATGGCCCCCGCGCCCTCAAGCTCCTGTGTCACCTTGCCTCGGTCGTCCGACCCCAAGCCACCACCTCGCACCGTGGTCTTCATCCGCCAAGGATGCCAAGACCCTTCTGTGGATGTGTCAAGTACCCCTGCTGCATCTACGAAACCGCTTTGTCAGACGCTCGAACGACTATCACACCGGAACGCCAAGTACATGGATACGACGAGTTCCCCTTCGACCATGTACAACTGCTCACGCTAAACACCCTGTGTACCTCTACCGTTGCCAAGTACCTCGTGGATCCGACAAGTACCCCGATGACATGTGTACCACTACGCCCGAAGACCTTGGATGCACCAAGTTCCACTATGATATGTACCACTACCATCGTCGAAGACCCGTGTAATGCAAGCGTCAAGTTCCTCTGCCGATGACTCGAACGGCTACGAAACGTGTAGCACTACCGTCGATCCGCGAAGATCCCGTGGACGCCAAGTCCCGTCTCGTGACCCCGAACATCTACGAACGTGAACGTGTTGGAAATATGCCCTAGAGGCAATAATAAAATGGTTATTATTATATTTCTTTGTTCATGATAATTGTCTATTGTTCATGCTATAATTGTGTTATCCGGAAATCGTAATACATGTGTGAATACATAGACCACAACACGTCCCTAGTGAGCCTCTAGTTGACTAGCTTGTTGATCAAAAGATAGTCATGGTTTCCTGACTATAGACATTGGATGTCATTGATAACGGAATCACATCATTAGGAGAATGATGTGATGGACAAGACCCAATCCTAAGCATAGCTCAAAGATCGTGTAGTTCGTTTGCTGTAGCTTTTCCGAATGTCAAGTATCATTTCCTTAGACCATGAGATTGTGCAACTCCCGGATACCGTAGGAGTGCCTTGGGTGTGCCAAATGTCACAACGTAACTGGGTCACTATAAAGGTACACTACAGGTATCTCCGAAAGTGTCTGTTGGGTTGGCACGAATCGAGACTGGGATTTGTCACTCCGTATGACGGAGAGGTATCTCTAGGCCCACTCGGTAATGCATCATCATAATGAGCTCAATGTGACCAAGTGGTTGATCACGGGATCATGCATTACGGCACGAGTAAAGTGACTTGCCGATAACGAGATTGAACGAGGTATTGGGATACCGACGATCGAGTCTCGGGCAAGTAACGTACCGATTGACAAAGGGAATTGTATACAGATTGATTGAATCCTCGACATCATGGTTCATCTGATGAGATCATCGTGGAGCATGTGGGAGCCAACATGGGTATCCAGATCCCGCTGTTGGTTATTGACCAGAGAGGCGTCTCGGTCATGTCTGCATGTCTCCCGAACCTGTAGGGTCTACACACTTAAGGTTCGGTGACGCTAGGGTTGTAGAGATATTAGTATGCAGTAACCCGAAAGTTGTTCGGAGTCCCGGATGAGATCCCGGACATCATGAGGAGTTCTGGAATGGTCCGGAGGTAAAGATTTATATATAGGAAGTCCAGTTTCGGCCATCTGGAAGGTTTCGGGGGTCGCCGGTATTGTACCGGGACCACCGGAAGGGTCCCGGGGGTCCACCGGGTGGGGCCACCTATCCCGGAGGGCCCCATGATCTGAATTGGGAGGGAAACCAGCCCCTAGTGGGCTGGTGCGCCCCCCCCCTTGGGCCTCCCCTGCGCCTAGGGTTGGGAAACCCTAGGGGTGGGGGCGCCCCCCACTTGGCTTGGGGGGGAAGCCACCCCTTGGCCGCCGCCCCCTTGGAGATCCATCTCCTAGGGTCGGCCCCCCCCAAGGCCCCTATATAAAGAGGGGGAGGGAGGGCAGCCGCACCCCTTGCTCTTGGCGCCTCCCTCTACCTCTGTAACACCTCTCCTCCCCGCTTGCGCTTGGCGAAGCCCTGCCGGGATCCTGCTGCATCCACCACCACGCCGTCGTGCTGCTGGATCTTCATCAACCTCTCCTTCCCCCTTGCTGGATCAAGAAGGAGGAGACTTCTTCCCAACCGTACGTGTGTTGAACATGGAGGTGTCGTCCGTTCGGCACTAGGTCATCAGTGATTTGGATCACGTCGAGTACGACTCCATCAACCCCGTTCTCTTGAACGCTTCCGCACGCGATCTACAAGGGTATGTAGATGCACTCCTCTCTCCCTCATTGCTAGATGACTCCATAGATTGATCTTGGTGATGCGTAGAAAATTTTAAAATTCTGCTACATTCCCCAACAGTGGCATCATGAGCTAGGTCTATGCGTAGTTTCTATGCATGAGTAGAACACAAAGTAGTTGTGGGCGTCGATATTGTCAATTATCTTGCCGTTACTAGTCTTATCTTGATTCGGCGGCATTGTGGGATGAAGCGGCCCGGACCGACCTTACATGTATGCTTACGTGAGACTGGTTCCACCGACTGACATGCACTAGTTGCATAAGGTGGCTGGCGTGTGTCTGTCTCTCGCACTTTAGTCGGATCGGATTCGATGAACAGGGTCCTTTTGAAGGGTAAATAGAAATAGGCAATTCACGTTGTGGTTTTGGCATAGGTAAGAAAAGTTCTTGCTAGAATCCTATAGCAGCCACGTAAAAACTTGCGACAACAATTAGAGGACGTCTAACTTGTTTTTGCAGCAAGTGTTTTGTGATGTGATATGGCCAAAGGATGTGATGAATGATATATGTGACGTATGAGATGATCATGTTCTTGTAATAGGAATCACGACTTGCATGTCGATGAGTATGACAACCGGCAGGAGCCATAGGAGTTGTCTTAATTTATTTGTGACATGCGTGTCAACATATAACGTCATGTAATTACTTTACTTTATTGCTAAAACCGTTAGCCATAGTAGTAGAAGTAATAGATGACGAGACAACTTCAAGAAGACACGATGATGGAGATCATGGTGTCATGCCGGTGACAACGATGATCATGGAGCCCCGAAGATGGAGATCAAAAGGAGCAAATGATATTGGCCATATCATGTCACTATTTGATTGCATGTGATGTTTATCATGTTTTACATCTTATTTGCTTAGAACGACGGTAGCTTAAATAAGATGACCCCTCATAATAATTTCAAGAAAGTGTTCCCCCTAACTGTGCACCGTTGCGAAGGTTCGTTGTTTCGAAGCACCAAGTGATGATCGGGTGTGATAGATTCTAACGTTCGAATACAACGGGTGTAAGCCAGATTGACACACGCAATACACTTAGGTTGACTTGACGAGCCTAGCATGTACAGACATGGCCTCGGAACACGGAAGACCGAAAGGTCGAGCATGAGTCGTATAGAAGATATGATCAACATGTAGATGTTCACCGATGTTGGCTAGTCCGTCTCACGTGATGATCGGACACGGCCTAGTTAACTCGGATCATGTTTCACTTAGATGACTGGAGGGATGTCTATCTGAGTGGGAGTTCATTGAGTAATTTGATTAGATGAACTTAATTATCATGAACTTAGTCTAAAATCTTTACAATATGTCTTGTAGATCAAATGGACCATGTTGTCCTCAACTTCAACGCGTTCCTAGAGAAAACCAAGTTGAAAGATGATGGCAGCAACTATACGGACTGGGTCCGGAACCTGAGAATCATCCTCATAGCTGCCAAGAAAAATTATGTCCTAGAAGCACCGCTAGGTAACGCACCTGTCCTAGAGAACCAAGACGTTATGAATGCTTGGCAGTCACGTGCTAATGATTACTCCCTTGTTCAATGCGGCATACTTTACAGCTTAGAACCGGGGCTCCAAAAGCGTTTTGAGAGACATGGAGCATATGAGATGTTCGAAGAGCTGAAAATGGTTTTCCAAGCTCATGCCCGGGTTGAGAGATATGAAGTCTCCGACAAGTTCTTCAGTTGTAAGATGGAGGAAAATAGTTCTGTTAGTGAGCACATACTCAAAATGTCTGGGTTGCATAACCGCTTGACTCAGCTGGGAGTTAATCTCCCGGATGACGCGGTCATTGACAGAATCCTTCAGTCGCTTCCATCGAGCTACAAGAGCTTTGTGATGAACTTCAATATGCAGGGGATTGAAAAGACCATTCCTGAGGTATATTCAATGCTGAAATCAGCAGAGGTGGAAATCAAAAAGGAACATCAAGTGTTGATGGTGAATAAAACCACTAAGTTCAAGAAAGGCAAGGGTAAGAAGAACTTCAATAAGGATGGCAAGGGAGTTGCCGCGCCCGGTAAGCAAGCTGCCGGGAAGAAGCCAAAGAATGGACCCAAGCCCGAGACTGAGTGTTTTTATTGCAAGGGAAGTGGTCACTGGAAGCGGAACTGCCCCAAATACTTAGCAGACAAGAAGGCCGGCAACACCAAAGGTATATGTGATATACATGTAATTGATGTGTACCTTACCAGTACTCGTAGTAGCTCCTGGGTATTTGATACCGGTGCGGTTGCTCATATTTGTAACTCAAAGCAGGAGCTGCGGAATAAGCGGAGACTGGCGAAGGACGAGGTGACGATGCGCGTCGGGAATGGTTCCAAGGTCGATGTGATCGCCGTCGGCACGCTACCTCTACATTTACCTACGGGATTAGTTTTAAACCTCAATAATTGTTATTTAGTGCCAGCTTTGAGCATGAACATTGTATCAGGATCTCATTTAATTCGAGATGGCTACTCATTTAAATCCGAGAATAATGGTTGTTCTATTTATATGAGAGATATGTTTTATGGTCATGCTCCGATGGTGAATGGTTTATTCTTAATGAATCTCGAGCGTAATGCTACACATATTCATAGTGTGAATACCAAAAGATGTAAGGTTGATAATGATAGTCCCACATACTTGTGGCACTGCCGCCTTGGTCACATAGGTGTCAAATGCATGAAGAAGCTCCATGCAGATGGGCTTTGGAGTCTCTTGATTACGAATCATTTGACACGTGCGAACCATGCCTCATGGGTAAAATGACCAAGACTCCGTTCTTAGGAACAATGGAGCGAGCAACCAACTTATTGGAAATCATACATACTGATGTGTGCGGTCCAATGAGTATTGAGGCTCGCGGTGGCTATCGTTATGTTCTCACCCTCACCGATGACTTGAGTAGATATGGGTATGTCTACTTAATGAAACACAAGTCTGAGACCTTTGAAAAGTTCAAGGAATTTCAGAGTGAGGTTGAGAATCAACGTGACAGGAAAATCAAGTTCTTGCGATCAGATCATGGGGGAGAATACTTGAGTCACGAATTTGGCACACACTTAAGAAAATGTGGAATAATTTCACAACTCACGCCGCCTGGAACACCTCAGCGTAATGGTGTGTCCGAACGTCGTAATCGCACTCTATTGGATATGGTGTGATCTATGATGTCTCTTACCGATTTACTGCTGTCATTTTGGGGCTATGCTTTAGAGACTGCCGCATTCACTTTAAATAGGGCTCTGTCGAAATCCGTTGAGACGACACCGTATGAATTATGGTTTGGGAAGAAACCTAAGCTGTCGTTTCTAAAAGTTTGGGGATGCGATGCTTATGTCAAGAAACTTCAACCTGAAAAGCTCGAACCCAAATCGGAAAAATGTGTCTTCATAGGATACCCTAAAGAAACTATTGGGTATACCTTCTACCTCAGATCCAAAGGCAAGATCTTTGTTGCCAAGAATGGGTCCTTTCTAGAGAAAGAGTTTCTCTCGAAAGAAATAAGTGGGAGGAAAGTAGAACTTGATGAAGTATTACCTCTTGAACCGGTAAGTAGCGCAACTCAAGAAAATGTTCCTGAGGTGCCTGCACCGACTAGAGAGGAAGTTAATGATGATGATCATGAAACTTCAGATCAAGTTGCTACTGAACTTCGTAGGTCCACAAGGACACGTTCCGCACTAGAATGGTACGGCAACCCTGTCTTGGAAATCATGTTGTTAGACAACGGTGAACCTTCGAACTATGAAGAAGCGATGGCGGGCCCGGATTCCGACAAATGGCTGGAAGCCATGAAATCCGAGATAGGATCCATGTATGAAAATGAAGTATGGACTTTGACTGACTTGCCCGTTGATCGGCGAGCCATAGAAAATAAATGGATCTTTAAGAAGAAGACAGACGCGGATGGTAACGTAACCATCTATAAAGCTCGACTTGTCGCTAAGGGTTATCGACAAGTTCAAGGGTTTGACTACGATGAGACTTTCTCACCCGTAGAGAAGCTGAAGTCCGTCCGAATCATGTTAGCAATTGCCGCATTCTATGACTATGAGATATGGCAAATGGACGTCAAAACGGCATTCCTTAATGGTTTCCTTAAGGAAGAATTGTATATGATGCAGCCGGAAGGTTTTGTCGATCCTAAGAATGCTGACAACGTGTGCAAGCTCCAACGCTCGATTTATGGGCTGGTGCAAGCATCTCGGAGTTGGAACATTCATTTTGATGAGATGATCAAAGCGTTTGGGTTTACACAGACTTATGGAGAAGCCTGCATTTACAAGAAAGTGAGTGGGAGCTCTGTAGCATTTCTCATATTGTATGTGGATGACATACTGTTGATGGGAAATGATATAGAATTCTTGGAAAGCATAAAGGCCTACTTGAACAAGTGTTTTTCAATGAAGGACCTTGGAGAAGTTGCTTATATATTAGGCATCAAGATCTATAGAGATAGATCGAGACGCCTCATTGGTCTTTCACAAAGTACGTACCTTGACAAGATATTGAAGAAGTTCAAAATGGATCAGTCAAAGAAGGGGTTCTTGCCTGTATTGCAAGGTACGAGATTGAGCATGGCTCAATGCCCGACCACGGTAGAAGATAGAGAAAAGATGAGTGTCGTCCCCTATGCCTCGGCCATAGGGTCTATCATGTATGCTATGCTGTGTACCAGACCTAATGTAAACCTTGCCGTAAGTTTGGTAGGAAGGTACCAAAGTAATCCCGGCATGGAACACTGGACAGCGGTCAAGAATATCCTGAAATACCTGAAAAGGACTAAGGATATGTTTCTTGTTTATGGAGGTGAAAAAGAGCTCGTCGTAAAGGGTTACGTCGATGCTAGCTTCGACACGGATCTGGATGACTCTAAGTCACAAACCGGATACGTGTATATTTTGAATGGTGGGGCAGTAAGCTGGTGCAGTTGCAAGCAAAGCGTTGTGGCGGGATCTACATGTGAAGCGGAGTACATGGCAGCCTCGGAGGCAGCACAAGAAGCAGTCTGGGTGAAGGAGTTCATTACCGACCTAGGA
Organism: Triticum urartu; assembly: GCF_003073215.2. NCBI lineage: Eukaryota > Viridiplantae > Streptophyta > Magnoliopsida > Poales > Poaceae > Triticum > Triticum urartu. The sequence continues at coordinate 427,780,292 of NC_053028.1, read as the reverse complement.
GTCATACCCAATGCGTCGGGCCCGATGACTCTCTTTTGTGACAACACTGGAGCTATTGCCCTTGCCAAGGAGAGGAAGGTTTCACAGGAAGACCAGGCATATCAAGCGTCGCATCAACTCCATTCGTGAAAGTGTTCAAAATGGAGACATAGAGATTTGTAAAGTACATACGGACCTAAATGTGGCAAATCCGTTGACTAAACCTCTCCCTAGAGCAAAACATGATCAACACCAGAACTGCATGGGTGTTCGATTCATCACAATGTAACTAGACTATTGACTCTAGTGCAAGTGGGAGACTGTTCGAAATATGCCCTAGAGGCAATAATAAAATGGTTATTATTATATTTCTTTGTTCATGATAATTGTCTATTGTTCATGCTATAATTGTGTTATCCGGAAATCGTAATACATGTGTGAATACATAGACCACAACACGTCCCTAGTGAGCCTCTAGTTGACTAGCTCGTTGATCAAAAGATAGTCATGGTTTCCTGACTATGGACATTGGATGTCATTGATAACGGGATCACATCATTACGAGAATGATGTGATGGACAAGACCCAATCCTAAGCATAGCTCAAAGATCGTGTAGTTCGTTTGCTGTAGCTTTTCCGAATGTCAAGTATCATTTCCTTAGACCATGAGATTGTGCAACTCCCGGATACCGTAGGAGCTTTGGGTGTGCCAAACGTCACAACGTAACTGGGTGACTATAAAGGTACACTACAGGTATCTCCGAAAGTGTCTGTTGGGTTGGCACGAATCGAGACTGGGATTTGTCACTCCGTATGACGGAGAGGTATCTCTGGGCCCACTCAGTAATGCATCATCATAATGACCTCAATGTGACCAAGTGGTTGATCATGGGATCATGCATTACAGCACGAGTAAAGTGACTTGCCGGTAACGAGATTGAACGAGGTATTGGGATACCGACAATCGAGTCTTGGGCAAGTAACGTACCGATTGACAAAGGGAATTGTATACGGATTGATTGAATCCTCGACATCGTGGTTCATCCGATGAGATCATCGTGGAGCATGTGGGAGCCAACATGGGTATCCAGGTCCCGCTGTTGGTTATTGACCGGAGAGGCGTCTCGGTCATGTCTGCATGTCTCCCGAACCCGTAGGGTCTACACACTTAAGGTTCGGTGACGCTAGGGTTGTAGAGATATTAGTATGAAGTAACCCGAAAGTTGTTCGGAGTCCCAGATGAGATCCCGGACGTCACGAGGAGTTCCGGAATGGTCCGGAGGTAAAGATTTATATATAGGAAGTCCAGTTTCAGCCATCGGGAAGGTTTCGGGGGTCGCCGGTATTGTACCGGGACCACCAGAAGGGTCCCGGGGGTCCACCGGGTGGGGCCACCTATCCCAGAGGGCCCCATGGGCTGAATTGGGAGGGAAACCAGCCCCTAGTGGGCTGGTGCGCCCCCCCCCCTTGGGCCTCCCCTGCGCCTAGGGTTGGGAAACCCTAGGGGTGGGGCGCCCCCCACTTGGCTTGGGGGGAAGCCACCCCTTGGCCGCCGCCCCCTTGGAGATCCATCTCCTAGGGCCGGCGCCCCCCCAAGGCCCCTATATAAAGAGGAGGGAGGGAGGGCAGCCGCACCCCTTGCTCTTGGCGCCTCCCTCTCCCTCCGTAACACCTCTCCTCCCCGCTTGCGCTTGGCGAAGCCCTGCCGGGATCCTGCTGCATCCACCACCACGCCATCGTGCTGCTGGATCTTCATCAACCTCTCCTTCCCCCTTGCTGGATCAAGAAGGAGGAGACGTCTTCCCAACTGTATGTGTGTTGAACGCAGAGGTGCCGTCCATTCGGCACTAGGTCATCAGTGATTTGGATCACGTCGAGTACGACTCCATTAACCCCGTTCTCTTGAACGCTTCCGCACGCGATCTACAAGGGTATGTAGATGCACTCCTCTCTCCCTCATTGCTAGATGACTCCATAGATTGATCTTGGTGATGCGTAGGAAATTTTAAAATTCTATTACGTTCCCCAACAGAACAACTACATCATCTACTTTGCACCGAACCCGAACCGTCCCGTTTGCTCGCTTCGAAGGTATAACCGCTGAGACGATGACCCACGGAACGAATGCATGTTGTGTGATGTATGAGTTGCACCCTATGTTTGCACTTTGTCCGAGTTGTCACTTGCTCGGTCCTCCTCGTTTGCCGCTAACCCGTGGGGACCCGGTTACCAGGATTACCCCACCATCCTTTGCACACTTCCGCCACACTTCCTTTACACCGGTATCTCCATGCGCTACCGGAACTGATATGTTGCCGTGGCATCATTTTCAGGTTTCGTTGCCGTGGCACCCCTTTCGTTTCCGCCACGATGACAAATGCTTCATAACATGCTCATGCCAATATTTTCTTAAAATTGCATCCAACTTGCACATGTCATCCGCATCATGATAATAACATTTAAATTTTTTATAATTGTTGTTTCTGTTAAATTGCTATATGCATGTGGGGATTTACCGGATTTGTTGTTTGTTATATCCGGCCCCATTTAAATTGTTTAGATAGTATAGTTTTGTTATGCTTCACCTCTTGCCATGTTAACCAACATTTAATATTGTTGAGTACCTAACCGGGAGTGAACTAAATAATTGATGTGGTGTTCCGTCAATATGCAACTCGTTGCATATTGAGCTCCACTTAATTTGTAGTTTTGTTTGTGCACTTTGCCATGCCATGCATATTTAAATCGGACATGCATCATACTTGGTTGTGCATCATGCCATGTTTATGTGATGGTTGCTTACTATGTTGTTTGATTCTTTCCGGGTTGCTTCTCTCGTTAGCTTCGGTTTCATTCTAGAGTTGTGAGGATTCATTCGACTATGTCCGTTTGTCTTCTTCTTGGACTCGTTTTTCTTCCTTGCGGGATCTCAGGCAAGATGACCATACCCTCGAAATCACTTCTATCTTTGCTTGCTAGTTGTTCGCTCTTTTGCTATGCCGCACTACCTACCACTTGCTATATCATGCCTCCCATATTGCCATGTCAAGCCTCTAACCCACCATCCTAGCAAACCGTTGTTTGGCTATGTTACCGCTTTTGCTCAGCCCCTCTTATAGCGTTGCTAGTTGCAGGTGAAGTTGATGTTTGTTCCATGTTGGAACATGGTTATGTTGGGATATCACAATATCTCTTATTTAATTAATGCATCTATATACTTGGTAAAGGATGGAAGGCTCGGCCTTATGCCTGGTGTTTTGTTCCACTCTTGCCGCCCTAGTTTCCATCATACCGGTGTTATGTTCCTTGATTTTGCGTCCCTTACGTGGTTGGGTGTTATGGGAACCCCTTGACAGTTCGCTTTGAATAAAACTCCTCCAGCAAGGCCCAATCTTGGTTTTACATTTGCCTAACAACCTATAACCTTCCCTTGGGTTTTCGCGAGCCCGAGGGTCATCTTTATTTTAACCCCCCCGGGCCAGTGCTTCTCTAAGTGTTGGTCCAACCTGAGCGATGTCCGGTGCCCCCTGGGCAACCAGGGTCTATGCCAACCCGACGTCTAGCTCATCCGGTGTGCCCTGAGAACGAGATATGTGCAGCTCCTATCGAGATTGTCGGCACATCGGGTGGCTTTGCTGGTCTTGTTTTATCACTGTCGAAATGTCTTGTAACCGGGATTCCGAGACTGATCGGGTCTTCTCGGGAGAAGGAATATCCTTCGTTGACCGTGAGAGCTTGTGATGGGCTAAGTTGGGACACCCCTGCAGGGTTTGAACTTTCGAAAGTCGTGCCCGCGGTTATGGGCAGATGGGAATTTGTTAATATCCGGTTGTAGAGAACCTGACACATAACTTAATTAAAATGAATCAACCGCGGTTGTAGCCGTGATGGTCTCTTCTCGGTGGGGTCCGAGAAGTGAACACGGTTCTTTTGTTATGCTTGAATGTAAGTAGTTACAGGATCACTTCTTGATCACTTCTAGCTTCTTGACCATTGCGTTGCTTCTCTTCTCGCTCTTATTTGCGTATGTTAGCCACCATATATGTTGGTGCTTGCTGTAGCTCCACCTCACTACCCTTTCCTACCCATAAGCTTAAATAGTCTTGATCTCGCGGGTGTGAGATTGCTGAGTCCTCGTGACTCACAGATACTTCCAAACAGTTGCAGGTGCCGATGATACCAGTGCAGGTGACGCAATCAAGCTCAAGTGGGAGCTCGATGAAGATTGGTCATTGTTATTTGTATTTTCTGGTTGATCAGTAGTGGAGCCCAGTTGGGACGATCGGGGATCTAGCATTTGGGGTTGTCTTTCTTTATTTTGGTTTCGTAGTCGGACCTTTGTTTGTATCTTGTATGATGGATGGTTTATTTATGTATTGTGTGAAGTGGCGATTGTAAGCCAACTCTTTATCCCTTTCTTATTCAGTACATGGGATGTGTAAAGATTACCCCTCTTGCGACAGACCTACCATGCGGCTATGCCTCTAACTCGTGCCCCGACACGTGGGAGATATAGCCGCATTGTGGGTGTTACACCCAGGGCTTGCCCTATGAGCTTGTGGGGCCCGTGGACCTTCTCTCACGCTGATTCTTCTTCCCCAAAATCACATATATTTCAAAATAATTCTCCATAAATTTTTATTGCATTTGGACTTTGTTTGATATGGATATTCTGTGAAACAAAAAACACGCAACAAACAGGAATTGGCACTGGGCACTGGATCAATAAGTTAGTTCATAAAAATAATATAAAAGTGCACCAGAACCATATAAAACTCAAGTAAATATAGCTTGAATAGTTCATAAATTATAGATACGTTGGAGACGTATCAAGAGGTATGCCGATGTGACATCAAATAATTCTTCAGCCTGGGATATGTTCACTTCAATTTAATTTCACAACAAACTGAAGCGACTTTAGTATTTTGTATGAAGAGGTAATGAATCATGTTTTGTATATTTAACCTGGGATCCATATGCTCCAGATTGTTAGTATACCTAAAATAAACACAAGCAAGGAATAAACCAGACAACATCAGTATCAATAATGGAAAGCAAGAAAAAGTGTGAAGGGACCTTACATGTATTGAAGCATTTTTTCAAATGCTTCCTTACTCGGGTCATGCTCCTCAAGAAATGGGAGATCCAGAGATTCATGCACTCGACTTGTTACCTTCAAGGAAGTCCATTGTTCAAGATAGTCTGATTTTGAAATACTCTGACCTTGAGGTTAAATCACCTGATGGCAATGAAAGATTCTATCATCTAGTTTTACAGTGAGATAAAAAAGATCATATGAACATGACACAACTATTCATATCCTATTATTTAAGCTCACACTATTTAAACCTAACCTGCAATAATCATACAAAGTAAACACCTTATTAAGGGTGACATGCCAATCAACCCATAATAACTCCTAAATGAGTACGAAAATGTGTAGAGACGAACATGATGGTTCTTGTAATGTGCAAGTATATATGTGCAGCAAAGAAAACTGCAATATTCATAAGATTGGATCACTCCTACTTAAATATAATATTTTTATAGATCATTAGTTTTGGAAGCCACGGTCTGACAGGGTTGATACAATTTTCTACTGGAGCAACCAGCAAACCATACACATGGTGATCACACTACAATCAGGGAGAAGGTGCCTTGGTCGATGGAATCCCCATGATGGGAAAAATACGGCTGTGAAGGAGGTGAACCCAGATGGACCAGCGATGAGAAAACACAAGAAACAGACAACCAAGATAGAGGATAACATGATGGGCCAAAGCACATCCACCCAAGATAAAGGTTCAGAAATTGTAATTGGTAACTAATACTATGATAAAAAAATAGTAAACTCGGTATTCTAAATCAAAATCATGATATGCCTATAATATGCTCAACCCGGGTGCTTATAGCTCTTTAATTTCGGAGATTTTCACTAATTGAGGCTCGCTCTCGAATTTAAACAATGAACATCATTTAGCTTAGATGTACCTAAAACAAAAACGAGCAAAGCAAGGTTTTCTTGGAAGAATAATATAGACAACAAAGTAAGGGAGTGAGCCATCGAGTAATGCTTCCATCCTATAATAAGCACACAACCCGAGAAAAGAAACCTGCCTACATGTCCATTGATGAAACATTCTCCACGCCATTGTATTTCATCGGGATAGATGTTACTCCTTTTGTAAAGAAATATAAGAGCATTTAGATCACGACTTGTTTGCCATTCAAACCACTCTTACTGTTCTACAAAGAAAATTGCAATTAATGCAAGTAAAGATAGAAATATCAACAATGCATACAAATATTCAAGGCTAATGAAAGAAGAGAAACTTGAACTACCTGCAAGCGAGACTTGATTCTGCCGTTACTATTTATCATTTGGATGAACTCAGTTGCTATCAAAGTTGATGATGCATGGAGTTGTTGATTCAAGGGTACTTGTAGGATCGACCAATATATGTCATGATTTTCTAGATAATGCTAGGAAAAACGAAGGGCATATGATAGACCACATATCTGGAAAAAAAATTCAATGAATGCTCTATTGCGGATTGGCCGGTTAGAGCAATAGGAATTTCATCATTGAACAAAAAATTATCCTAGAATACTGAAATCTGGTAAGCAAAAGGTAGGTCCATAGATGCTAAGTTTGGCAAACATTACTGAGACATAACACCAAATTACCCTGCCTGATAGCGCAATAAGCAAAGCAACTTATGATCCTCTGTTCGCAAAAAATTTAAACCCAAGTTCAGAAATAACCAGAAACTAAGTTGCATCTCTATCAACTTCAGATGCCTCTGGTAGTTATTGTGACTTCTAACTATGACCAGTCTGTGTTTTGATAAAATATGCAAGCCATATGATTACAACCAAAAAGATGGACACAAACTTGTGAGCTTTCTTGTGCACAAATCAGAATAGATGTATACTGATCATAGAAAGAGATCCTTTTTTTATAAAACTAAACTTCAAATGTTTTTGGTATTGAAGGACAAAGGGAACTAAAAGTTTCCAGCGGAAAACTTCAGGAAAATAACCGAGGATATTCCAATTAGTTGACATTATACCGCAACCTAGTGTTGATGCTCCCTCTATTGAACCATGAAACAAAAATATAGTTGTGTAGCCATTTTCTATAACAATAATTGTTAGTCATCTTGTTCTTCACCAAATTCTTCTATTGAATACTTCTATCCCTCTTCTCACAGATTGTGGTGTTCAAATAAATTTTTATATTCGTTACCGCAGTTCGACCTTTTCCCTTTAGTGAATATTGCATCATCTGTGTCCATATACCCCTGAAAAACACAATGACATCAGTTTAATGGCATACACATGTTAAAAAAGGCGAGTATATTTTCACTAACAATACACACATCAACACCAAAATCAGAAGAAAATGTAATTAAGAATATGGCAAGTGAACTTGGCACCCGATAAATTTGACAGGCCAATATATGACCACAGGACTCAAATTTACATAAATGAACTACAACATGCAGAAAATAACACATGAATATTCAAACCTTAGTCCTATCTTACCGGTTGACAGCCATATCACCAGCATAGACCATAGCCAAGATTATACACACATATGCATTATACCACACATCCCACACCAGATCTGTCCCCTACAACACGAAACCCCAAATGTGTGAGCAAATCGGGCCAAGAGAAAAAAGAACACACACTGAAACCAAAGAGGATCGGGAGACATGACGAAGACCTGGAGGTGGACGCCACTGTGCAGTGGTAGCGCCGCCGGCCGTGGCGCCTTCCCTCGCCATCTACTTCTCTAGGCCTCATACATGAAGGAAAGAGAGATGGAGCAGGGTCGGGCTGCTCCTTCCCCTTCTCTCCGCCCTCCCTCATCTTCTTCGCATACCTCACTGCTCCTGCGCTGCTACGCACAGAGGGAGAGAGAGAGCAGCAGCAAGGGCACACCGAGGAGGTAAAGACGGGCGACAGACTTTCTTCACCTTCCCCACAAATGCACCACACCGTGATTGGAATTGCTCTTCTCCGGCACGGATCCACCGTCTGTGTGCGCCTATAGTGGTGGAGGGGGCGTAGCAGGCAGTGGTGATGCTCCTAGGGTGGAGGCCATGACGACGAGCGAGGAGCGAGGATGATAGAGGGGAGGTGGGGATCGAAGGGAAAGGGGCTAGGGTTGTGCGGCGATTAGTGTGGAGTGGGTCGTCTGGAAGAGAGGGTTGAATTGGGTGCAAGCGTGCGGAGCGAATTGGGCAAATCGTTCGGCACACGAAAATGGGCAACCCAGCCAACCAGCCGCCTCGCGAGCCCACTCGTCATTGGACAATGAAAATGACCGTGAGATGAAAATTAGTTTTGACCATTGTGAAGATCCAACGGCTCAGACACACTAGAAGACAGATCCGACGGGCAACGAAGCCCCAATTGAAAAAGCTCCGTGAAGGCAAGTTGGCTAGCAGCCTTATATAGATTTAAAATAAATAATGACAATATATTATAGTCAGCAGTTGGCCGTATTATTAATACATGCTTTTATACGACCGGTTGAAGATGCTCCGAGCCCATCTGACCGTGGATACGCGCACGCGAATACAGGGTACCGAGGCCAGCACACGGTACCTTGCGGGGAACCCATTCCTTTCTTGTCTTCCACCTCGTACGGTACCCCGCCGTTAAACTTGCCCCGTCGCCCACTTTTTTCACCTGCCCCCTTCCCGAAGGCGTGGTATTATTCTTCGAGTGCCAAGGTGGAAACGGATGCCGCTACCTTCTCCTTCTCTTCCTCCCTGCCCCTGGTCGCTGCCGTCTCTCCGTCACTTCCAAAGACCAAAACAAAACAAAACCCTGACCGGAGGAAAGGGGATTTTTCTTTTGGATTGGAAATCTCCGAGCCCTAATTTCCGACCGATTTGCTCGGGCAAGTGCACAATCGGGCCGCGGATCCATCGTTTTGAGTGGTGGTGGGGGGCGGGTTCGAGATCTATGCGCCTGAGAGAGGGCTGGGGAGGGAGAGGGGTGGGCTGAGAGGGAGCGATGGCAATGGCGGAGGCGGCAGGGTCGTCGACGGCGGCCACCGCGGTGACGGTGGCGCTGTTTATCGTGGTGCTAGTGGTGGCGCTACTGCTGCGACAGAGCCTGCGGCGCGCCGCGGAGCGAAGGGAGGAGGTGCGGCGCCTAGCGCGCCTCGCGGCGGAGGAATCCGAGCTGGCGGAGCGGGAGTCGGTGCTCGCCTTCTGCTCCGAGCTGTTCCCTGGCGTGCTGCACGCGGCGGATGTGCCGGAGGCGCCGATGTGGGCACCGCGGGAGGTGGTTTCACCGCAGGAGGAAGAGGAGGAGGTCGTGGAGGCGCCAGCGCCGCCACAGGCCGCAGCTGGGGTCTGCGCGGTGTGCTTCAGGCCGACCACGTTTAGGTGCAAACAGTGCAAGGCTGTGAAGTACTGGTGAGTTGGCTCAAACCCTGTTCCTAATCCCCTTTACAATTTTTGTAGTCTCAGCAGGTGATTTGGAATCGAGGGAAGATAGTCTACAATTTGTTAAATCCAGAGTGGAAATGCGCTGTATTTTCTAGAAATGTGGGTTTCAGTAACAATTTTATAGGCTAGTAGATCGACAAGATTTGGATTTTGTCGAATTTGTGTGTGGACAAGATAACTGATTGCCATGTGAGCTAGGGCGATTTGTGATCATCCATTTAGCTTGTCTCTAGGAACTCTGGTTTGATAAAGTTCATCTGGAAGGAAGGCCAGTATAGGATCCTAATGGCTCAGTTATGCTGTCATCATTGCTGGCGCCTCTCCTTGTAAACTTGAATGTTTGTTTTTTATCCCTGACTTCAAGATACCTTCCAGTTGGTTCCAGACAACTAATATTAGTCTGCTGCCTTTTTTGTTAACCAACATAGGCCACACATCCTGTCTTAGGCTATTAACCATCCTAGCGATTCACATGCTTCTAGATGAACACTTATTTTTTGAATGTCACAATGTCCTGTTGGCATGGACCTTTCTTTGATTGATATGTTGGGAGATTTGTCCTATGACATAGCCAGAATGTCCCCAAGGGTGAAGCACCGGTGGACGTATTCTTAGATAATGTGGAGCAAAATAAGATGCACATTTGACTCAGTGCATGAGGCTTGATTTATTGGTTCTTTGCATGAGCGCCTGTCCTTTCTCTGCTCGTACAGAAAGGATGCCAATCCTGGGTATGTAGATTTCAACAAGGCCAGCACCTTTCTCCCCGTGTTAGTCTCTTGCTTACCACGGCATGTGGGTCAGATCAATCAGCCGATGGTAATGCTATTTGTTCATATTCATGTTGAGTTCTTAGTGTTTTTGAGAAGAAGATTCATTATTTATCATTCCTGTGCAATTGATATCACTGGAAGAAACAAGCCATTGTTGCAAAGACTACTCGTATTATTTATTGTTTCTGTGCTATTAACAGAAACTAGCCTAAAAAAACACGTTTAGCCATTATGTGCTGATATGTCATATACAGAATTTTCTATTGGGTTGCAACTTGAGAGTGGAAAAACAGAAAATTGACAATCACTATACTTGTAGTTATAATGTCAGCACACCTTATTGCATTACCACCACATTCATTTCATACAAACAAGCAAATAATGTCTTTATTTCTTCGATGCAACCTGTTACCTGTCTCAATTGAAACAAATAATGAAGACCTAAGGTGCATGCAGCTAAACAAAATTTTGTTAGAACTGCTAGCTCTAGCTATGATACCAATTGTTAGAATCACTAGCTTCTCTAGCTCTCACCCTGGACTCTCTCTAAAGAGATGTGCTTCACACACACAAAGAGCTACTACTAGCGGGAAGGTTTATTAGATATCTCAATTGCCACAAGCTTACCTATTTACATATGGGGTGCATCTCCTTATATAGAGGCTGTAGGGACAGTGATACAGTGACCGTCCTGCTACAGTAACCAACATTGCGGCGGTACAGCTCATAGCTAGTTCATCTACTGCACAACTCATACCCAAGTAGATGACAACTCATATATAGTTAGGATAACTATTGAGTGATGACATATGCCATGCCATCATATTCTTCTTGGCTAAGGTTTCATGGTGTCCCTCAACATCCAACCCAATTTGGCTTCTTCCTTCTCATGCATGCATCTCTTTGGTATATATGACAAGATTAGTCCTAACAAAGGTTCCATGTGATTCTGAGAAGTGTTTACCAATGATGGAACATTTATTTATGTTATGTGCATACTGACATTACATAAGCTTATTTCTTAATTATACTCCCTCCGTTTGGGTTTATAGGGCTGGATACCAAGGCACTGACTCGTCTTATAATTAAGTAATGCTTCGACATCCTCTCCAAAGCCTCCGTGCGTTCTCTCTGCCAGCCTGCGCCCAATGAAATATCATGCATGCACAGCTGCCGCAGCCTATTTCTCTCACCTGCCTGCATGCGTTCTCTAACCTCCTTGCATGAACCAATGAATAGCGTGCATGCAGCAGCCTAGTTCTCTCCCTTGCTTGCATGCGCAGCACAATTAAACGCCTGGTCTAACAAATCTGGACGGAGCATGCTGGCTAAGGTTTCATGGTGTCCCTCAACATCCAACCCAATTTGGCTTCTTCCTTCTCATGCATGCATCTCTTTGGTATATATGACAAGATTAGTCCTAACAAAGGTTCCATGTGATTCTGAGAAGTGTTTACCAATGATGGAACATTTATTTATGTTATGTGCATACTGACATTACATAAGCTTATTTCTTAATTATACTCCCTCCGTTTGGGTTTATAGGGCTGGATACCAAGGCACTGACTCGTCTTATAATTAAGTAATGCTTCGACATCCTCTCCAAAGCCTCCGTGCGTTCTCTCTGCCAGCCTGCGCCCAATGAAATATCATGCATGCACAGCTGCCGCAGCCTATTTCTCTCACCTGCCTGCATGCGTTCTCTAACCTCCTTGCATGAACCAATGAATAGCGTGCATGCAGCAGCCTAGTTCTCTCCCTTGCTTGCATGCGCAGCACAATTAAACGCCTGGTCTAACAAATCTGGACGGAGCATGCTGGCTAAGGTTTCATGGTGTCCCTCAACATCCAACCCAATTTGGCTTCTTCCTTCTCATGCATGCATCTCTTTGGTATATATGACAAGATTAGTCCTAACAAAGGTTCCATGTGATTCTGAGAAGTGTTTACCAATGATGGAACATTTATTTATGTTATGTGCATACTGACATTACATAAGCTTATTTCTTAATTATACTCCCTCCGTTTGGGTTTATAGGGCTGGATACCAAGGCACTGACTCGTCTTATAATTAAGTAATGCTTCGACATCCTCTCCAAAGCCTCCGTGCGTTCTCTCTGCCAGCCTGCGCCCAATGAAATATCATGCATGCACAGCTGCCGCAGCCTATTTCTCTCACCTGCCTGCATGCGTTCTCTAACCTCCTTGCATGAACCAATGAATAGCGTGCATGCAGCAGCCTAGTTCTCTCCCTTGCTTGCATGCGCAGCACAATTAAACGCCTGGTCTAACAAATCTGGACGGAGCATGCTGGCTAAGGTTTCATGGTGTCCCTCAACATCCAACCCAATTTGGCTTCTTCCTTCTCATGCATGCATCTCTTTGGTATATATGACAAGATTAGTCCTAACAAAGGTTCCATGTGATTCTGAGAAGTGTTTACCAATGATGGAACATTTATTTATGTTATGTGCATACTGACATTACATAAGCTTATTTCTTAATTATACTCCCTCCGTTTGGGTTTATAGGGCTGGATACCAAGGCACTGACTCGTCTTATAATTAAGTAATGCTTCGACATCCTCTCCAAAGCCTCCGTGCGTTCTCTCTGCCAGCCTGCGCCCAATGAAATATCATGCATGCACAGCTGCCGCAGCCTATTTCTCTCACCTGCCTGCATGCGTTCTCTAACCTCCTTGCATGAACCAATGAATAGCGTGCATGCAGCAGCCTAGTTCTCTCCCTTGCTTGCATGCGCAGCACAATTAAACGCCTGGTCTAACAAATCTGGACGGAGCATGCTGGCTAAGGTTTCATGGTGTCCCTCAACATCCAACCCAATTTGGCTTCTTCCTTCTCATGCATGCATCTCTTTGGTATATATGACAAGATTAGTCCTAACAAAGGTTCCATGTGATTCTGAGAAGTGTTTACCAATGATGGAACATTTATTTATGTTATGTGCATACTGACATTACATAAGCTTATTTCTTAATTATACTCCCTCCGTTTGGGTTTATAGGGCTGGATACCAAGGCACTGACTCGTCTTATAATTAAGTAATGCTTCGACATCCTCTCCAAAGCCTCCGTGCGTTCTCTCTGCCAGCCTGCGCCCAATGAAATATCATGCATGCACAGCTGCCGCAGCCTATTTCTCTCACCTGCCTGCATGCGTTCTCTAACCTCCTTGCATGAACCAATGAATAGCGTGCATGCAGCAGCCTAGTTCTCTCCCTTGCTTGCATGCGCAGCACAATTAAACGCCTGGTCTAACAAATCTGGACGGAGCATGCTGGCTAAGGTTTCATGGTGTCCCTCAACATCCAACCCAATTTGGCTTCTTCCTTCTCATGCATGCATCTCTTTGGTATATATGACAAGATTAGTCCTAACAAAGGTTCCATGTGATTCTGAGAAGTGTTTACCAATGATGGAACATTTATTTATGTTATGTGCATACTGACATTACATAAGCTTATTTCTTAATTATACTCCCTCCGTTTGGGTTTATAGGGCTGGATACCAAGGCACTGACTCGTCTTATAATTAAGTAATGCTTCGACATCCTCTCCAAAGCCTCCGTGCGTTCTCTCTGCCAGCCTGCGCCCAATGAAATATCATGCATGCACAGCTGCCGCAGCCTATTTCTCTCACCTGCCTGCATGCGTTCTCTAACCTCCTTGCATGAACCAATGAATAGCGTGCATGCAGCAGCCTAGTTCTCTCCCTTGCTTGCATGCGCAGCACAATTAAACGCCTGGTCTAACAAATCTGGACGGAGCATGCTGGCCAGCCGGCCTTTTAAAGCCGGACGCGGAGGGGGGGGGGGGAGTACCATCTGGCATCTGGCTACTCCCTCCTTCCATCTATATAGGGCCTAATGCGTTTTTCGAGGCCAACTTTGACTAAATGTTAGAGCAATAATATATGACATGCAAGTTACACAAAGCATACCGTCAAATTCGTATGTGAAAGGAGATTCCAATGATATAATTTTCACATTATACATCTTATTTATTATTAATCTTATCAATAGTCAAACGTTGTCTTAAAAAACGCATTAGGCCCTATATAGATGGAAGGAGGGAGTAAGTAATTTGTATTGTCATAAAAATGTTTTAATACAAAAAATACCCTTGTGTGTTAAAATTGAATGTACATTCAAGGATATGTATAAGAGTCGCGAGTGCCTATACATACGGTGTTTGGTGGTGAGTAAATGCACCAGCTGACAAGTGATGTTACAATATACTTTGCACTCAATGTTTTGTGAGCAGCAGTATGGCTGTCAAAGAATTATCTAGAAAGTTCCTCTGTTGACCATATTAGCTCTGTTGGCCGTTTTAGCCCCTATGATAGACGTTTTACTAATCCACTTTTGTTGGGAATACAAGGATGATTGGTACACCACTGTGCACTTTTAATTTGCTTTCCTAAACCTGAGAACTTTGGTTGTCCAACTGCAGTTGCTATTGGCTGAATTTAGGCATGGCTGGTCACTTTTCCGATGGTATTCTTAGTATTGTTCATCCTGTTCTGAACATTTCTTTATGCACATGTCTTTTTGTGTGAACTTAACAGTATGTTGATATGGACAAATTGACCCTTGACTGATTTCCTTTGATTCATTACCAGTGGAACATTTGAATAAGAATCCTAAATGAATATACATGCACATGACTTGGTCTGCTGGATGAGATGTGATGCCTATCTCAGTAAAACCAAGTAATGTTGCATATTGTACATGAATAGTAAACATGCTATGTGTCGAAAATCCTAAACTGCGGTTCAATATTGTGCGTGGTGTACAAAAATTGAACTGTGTTACTTGTTCAATCTTGTGACACCTTCCCTTTTGCAGCTCATTCAAATGCCAGATATCCCACTGGAGAAAAGGTCACAAAGATGAATGCCATCCACCAAGTGCTAATGCTAAGCCAGATGATGGAGCTGCAATTTCTGTTGCAAAGGAAGGAAATGTTGAACACCGAAGAGCTTCTGAAGAGAATGTAGTGGCTGGGGTACAACCAGTGGCTGAAATTAGTGTACCGGTTGCGGCTGAGTCTGAAACTTCTGGCACAAACCATGTTGTGAAGAGCTCAAATGATAAAAGGAAAGATACGCCTTTCGAAGAGGTATCTGCTACCACAGAGATCCCTGAAAAGGGCAATTCTGACAATGTGGTCAAACTTGGTCAAATTACCCCTCAAGTAACGTCCTTTGACAGTAAAAGGGCAGAATCAAATACCAAATCTACCAATTTTGTTGGAAATAGTTCTTATGTGAAGGACTTAGATGATATATTGGTTCATAAATCTCAAGCTTCTGCACCAAAGATGAGTGGCCTTACCAGTTCCATCCATGAAGATATATATGTTCATTGCAAGGACCATGGCAACACTGAGGATGCTGATGTTAGTAAGGATTGCTCTCGGATTAATCATATTAGAAAACCTGCAGATAGGAGCTATTCCCAAATGGCTGCAACTGCCGTACCAGCACCCAAAAGTTCTAGGACTTCTCTTCGCGTGGAAGTTGAACCGTGCAAAATAAAAGCTACTGGTGAAGAAAAGTCTGAAGGCTTGAAATTAGTAACTCCAGTATTAGCTGTTGATAAGGTTTCTTCCATCCATGGTGGCCGGTCTGTAGCACCTAATCCATCAAAAAGGGCTGATAATCCAACAGATAGAGGAGGTTCAGCAGCAAATAACCTTGCGACATCTTTGAAGAAAATTGTCAGGCAACAAACAACACCAAAAGTTGTGAGGCATTATCCTTCAGAGTTGGTAAATATAATTGAATGGCTCTGTAGTTAGTAATTTATTTTCTTTTATTTGCTACTAAATTCTGCTTTTCAGACACTTTTTCCATATGATGTTTTCATCAAGCTCTATGACAAGGTTGAATTGCGCCCTTTTGGTCTTCATAACCTTGGCAACAGGTAAACATTGAATTACTGTTTCTGGAATTTAACAGTTGGGAGATTAACTGCATGCTTTGTATTTCTGTGAAGTTTGTCGCATAATTTTTTTGTGTAGGCATCTCTAGCTTTTAATCTGTTTGCAACTTAGTAGTTTTTACTTCCGTTGGAGTCTGGTTGACATGAGTAGATCTTATCTGGTTTGTTTCCCTAGGGCCAATCATTAATTTAATAATCCGTTGCTAAAGATGGACTTATTTCCCACCCACAACAATATATGAAGTGATCAGGCAAATATGCTCCAGCATGCTCTGATAGTGTTTAATGGCATGATATTGTTGCTCTACTACTTTTTTGTCATGCTGTTGATAGACTTACCTACCAGTACATGGAACTTTAGGCCTCCTTTTTTTCACAGGATAGGAATATCATAGGAATAGGAAAATCATAGGAAGTGAGATGACATATATCTCAATTCCTATAGGGAAAGAGATGTCATTTGATGCATAGGATAGGAATCTTTCAATTGAGTCTAGGCTAATGTTTTTTTTTTCCTTTGAAATGCGAAGGATTGGTTCCTATCCTACATAGGAGTAGGAATCCATTCCTACAAACCAAAGGGCTCCAAAGAAATATTTCCTACAAAATTCCTATCCTTTATAATTCCTACAAAATTCCTGTAAACCAAAAGAGGCCTCATGTTAAACAAGATGTTGTCGCATTAGTTGAGATATTTTGTGTAAGTTGTTATGTGCCCCCCTGTCTAACATGTTTTTCTTCTTATTTTTCTCTTGCAGCTGCTATGCAAATGTTGTTCTTCAGTGCTTGATGTTTACTCGACCACTTACAACGTATCTTCTGGGAGGGCTTCATTCGAAAAATTGTAAGTGCCTACTAAGTTTCTCATGTCATTCTTTTTCTCCATATTGCACTTGTTTGAGTAACCGCATAGTATCTTGTGTTTTCTAGGTTCCAAAAAGGCATGGTGTTTCATGTGTGAATTTGAAAGACTTATTGTGGAGGGCAAGCAGGGCAAGACTGCTTTATCACCAACTGGGATACTGTCCCATTTGCACGAGATTGGAAGTAGCTTTGGTCCTGGTAAACAAGAAGATGCTCATGAATTCCTTCGGTAAGAAAGCGATCATTACATTTTTCATCTATGTTGGTTATTTACAGTTGACAAGAAACTTAAGCTGGAGTTTACAGAGGAGCTATGAATATTTTTATGTCAAGTTTTTCAATATAAGGTTTCCACAATAATTTGGCTCTTAAGTTGAATCTGCCAATGTTATACTTCAAATGACCAATTATGACGTGTTAGTGGATGGTAAAATTACTGACATGCTCTTCTGTGACACTTTACTAATGGTGGATGAGCTATTTTGCAATCACAGAAGTTGAATGAGGAGAGGTGTACCAGCATCTCGTCTCTGCGTGTCGTAGGTTGTGGCGACGCTCTACTCCAGACATTGACCAACCCTCCTCTTCTAGTCACTTACACAAGCTGGGCCTTATGGGCCTAAGTGGTGATGGGCCAGGCCCATACCGGTTCATCACTCCTCAAGATGGGTGGTAGATATCTATGAACCCCGTGTTGTCACATGCAAGTTACAGTCCTTTGTTCCCAGTCCCTTTATCAAGCAATATGCAATTAGCTGCCCAGTGCTGACATGATTAAGACCATCAAATTTCTCCTTAATGAAGAAGCGATTGGTATCCACATGTTTTGTCGTATCATGTTGAACTGGGTTATTGGCAATGCTTATTGCTGACTTATTGTCACACCACGCTCTCAAGGGTCCCTTCCTCAGAAGTTTCAACTTGCTCAGTAGGTTCTTCACCCAGGGCATCTCACTCAACCCTTTAGATAATGTCTATTACTCAGCTTCTGCCGCTGATCTAGACACAAATGTTTGTTTCTTGCCCCTTTAGATAATCTCTATTACTCTGCTTCTGCCGCTGATCTAGACACAACTGTTTGTTTCTTGCTTCTCCATGACACCAAATTTCTTCGCACAAACACACAATAGCCTGAAGTTGATCTTCCATCATCTGGATCATTCTCATCAGTAGCAAGAGATGCATTTTCAGGATTACCTTCATCAGTGGAGGCTCAGTGAGCAAAGTCTCCATAGGCAGCATCATATATTTCTCTGCCCTTTGACGTCCCGTTGTCCCCTTGAACTGCCATGTGTGCCCTCTGACCACCTGAGTATCCTGAATACCCACTTCTGCCTCTAGCAGTCCTCCCACTTCCCCATCTGCTATTTCCCCTGCCTCTGCCATGATTTGGACGGTTGAACTTCAGGTGGCCTTTCTCCCCACAGGTAAAACAGTCCCTGCTCTCTTTCCACTCCCTGCGCTCAGTAACGGTAAACGTCGAGGCCAGCACAACTCAAGAGATAGCCGCACCTCCTCTTGAGCTATCGCTGCAATAGCCCCATCAATAATAGGCAGGGAAGTTTGATGCAACAGGTAGGCCTTCCTGCCATCAAAGCAACCTTTGAGCCCCTCCAAAAGTTGCAGCACATGCCTGCATGCCATTCACTTGTGCCCTGACTCGATGCTTGGCTGCATAGTTCAAGAGGATCACAATTATCCTGGTCTGCCTACAATGCCTGTATCTCTGCTACATATGCCATCACTGACATGCCACATTGACGTAGACGACGAATCTTCCCATCAGTTTGAGATATGAGGATGACATTGCCCTTGTCGGAGTACTGGGTGGACAAAATCTTCCATATCTCAGCAGTACTGGGTGGACAAAATCTTCCATATCTCAGCAGCCTGTTGATAGCCCATCCACGGAGTGTCTCCAATAGGGGGTACTACTGAGTTCAACAGCCACCCAATAAGCAGAGAGTTGATGACCTTTCATTTCTTTCCCTCCGGACTAGCCTTGCCACTTGGTTCTTCAATGGTAACCCTCTCTAGCTTGATGTCAGTGGGCAACAGCTCGATCTTCCGAACCACTTCCTGTCGAGGAATGATGGCCCTAAAATTCAAGCCCCCCTCCTTGGAAGTGAGGAACAGTGTGAGCTTCTCGATAGCCTCAGCAAGGCCTTTCGGATTACTCATCTTCCCGACCAGCTGCACACAGCAACAACGACCCCCTTCTCTCCCCCTGGCGAGTAGCTGCGTGCAACAGCTATCACTTCCAGCAGAAGCAGCAGCAATTCAGACCTCAGCAGTTCCAGCCTCCTCTTCCCTCCCCAATCACCGCACATGTCTCCAGCAGCAGCAGTACATTGCAGTACGACCTCTGTCTTCCTCTGACTAAGCCGTGCCATCGCCACGTCTCCCGCGCAGCCCCGCCACGCAGCTCGCGCGCCACCTCCGCATCTTCCGCGCTCGCATGCAGCTGCTTGCGGAGCTCCCTGCCAGTCGCAGGACAGCCGCGAGACGAGTCCCTACCGCTGAGATGAGCCCCGCCGCTGCCTAGGGCCGTCAGGCCTAGGCGTTGCTGGCGTCTGATACCATGTTGAATGAGGAGAGGTGTACCGGCAGCTCGTTTCTGTGTCGTAGGTTGTGGCGGCGCTCTCCTCTAGACATCGACCACCCCTCCTCTTTCAGGTCACTTACATGAGCTGGGCCTTTATTGGCCTAAGTGGTGATGGGCCAGGCCCAAACCGGTTCAACTATAGATTATGTCGACGTCCTTTTTGGGCTCAGTTTGTGAGGCAACAGTGTGGCATACTAGATTAGTTTGGCAATCTTTGTTCAACTGTGGTACTAAAATTTTCAATTAATTTATCTTTTCCTGTTAAACTGAAGGTTAGTTGAAGTCAACACTTAGTATAGTTGTTTGGAATTCATTGTTCAAACCAGGTGCTGGTTGACATTCTTATCAATGAAATATTGTCTTTGTGTCAAGTAGAAAACCTGATAGGACAGTTACCTAACAATGGCTTTTTCAGTATGTTTAGTTTTGGGGAATGACCTTGTCGAAAGTAAAATAGTTAATTACTATTGGCAACTCCTTTCTCCAAGAGTTTTTCTTAATGGCACCACATTAACTGACATGTTTACAGGCACTCAATTGATGCTATGCAATCTGTGTGCATCAAGGAAGCCAGAAAAGGTGGCGCTCATTGTTTAGCAGAAGAAACCACACTTGTACAACTAATATTTGGGGGCTATCTGAGATCTAAGGTTCTCTTTACAGAACAGCTTAGATTTTATTATTTTTGCATATTCAGTTACCTGAGGCCACCCTGTGTCTTATTGATAATTTTACTCTGTTTCTTTCATAGATAAAATGCACAAGGTGTCATATTAGTTCTGAGCAATACGAGCGTATGTTAGATCTTACTGTTGAAATAGATGGTGACATCAGTTCACTCGAGGAAGCACTTCAGCGGTTTACATCTACAGAAGTCTTGGATGGAGATAATAGATACCAGTGCAGCAGGTAATGTCACTTCGGATCTTTAGCCTTCTGTACTGTTCATCCTGTGACCTTTTATCCACCGATCAGAGTCCTTGAGCTATCACTGAAACTATACCAAGCCGGGAGTTGAATTGAGGGTCAAAATACTTTGCCATATCATCTAATCATGAATTTTATGGAGAAATAGAATCATTACCGTACAGCAGACTTGAACAACAGAAACATAATTGGAAGGGAAATAAAATAAATGTTAGGTATATTTTAAAGTTTGAGAGTGCTAGCCAAGAGTAGGAAAAAAAAGCCGTACATTGCAAGATAACAAAATGGCACAACAATACCAGTTTTTATTTGTACTATAAACATGGTATGGATTTCTCCTGTGGAAAATGTTGGTCGTGTGATTTTATGCGTTTTGCTATGTTGTTTTCTTCTATTATGACTACCTAAGATGGTGTCGGGCCATGACATTTGGATGGTTTTCAATGTAGACTGCTTGAGTGCTTTGAATTGTATCAGGCTGTTGTTTTACTCAAAAGTTTGAGTGGGTAATTGCTCAATGGATTGGATTGTGAGTCATGAACCAGATATGTTGATATGTTTAAAGGTTCAAACGAAGCATGTAAATATGACAGCATGAAATATTGTAAATTTTTGAGAGAATCTTTTTCCTTCTCGCTGTTGCCTTCTACTGCTAGTTGCTGATTTGAGAATTATACAATATTGCAATTGGAGGATCAATACTTAAGAAATTAGCATGTTTTCTTATACCTTAGTGTTGACAATATACCAACTTCCTTTAGGGCCAGCTGAAATAATAAGGTAGGTTGTATAACTCTGATTGGAAACATTGTTCACTTCAATGTTTCTAGAAGTCAGATGTTGTAGCTTATTTTATTCAATTCATTATACTATATAATGAATTATGCAAGGATTGAAATTGCCGCTTCTCTTTAGTCTTGCTTTCTTTTCTCCTAATGCTATTACTCTTAACTTGACCCTGTATGTCAGATGCAATTCCTATGAGCGTGCTAAGAAGAAGTTGACAATATCGGAAGCCCCAAATGTCCTGACTATTGCATTGAAAAGATACCAGGTACCATATAGAATACCATCTTATTGAGGGCTAGACGCCAAACATACTTGCATAGCTCTCTTTTATGTTGACATTTGAATCGTTGTATTTGACCTTTTTCTGGAGTTCAATTGTTTTAGTTTTGATCAAGTCTTGCAAATTGAGTTCCTCTAATTTTGTTCCCCCTTCTTATTTGTACAGTCTGGCAAGTTTGGGAAGATCAGCAAAGCCATCAGATTCCCAGAGACCCTGAACTTATCTTGCTACATGAACTCAACTGATGACAATTCTCCTGTTTACAGCCTATATGGAATGGTTGTCCATCATGATGTCATGAATGCTGCCTTTTCTGGTCATTACGTATGTTATGTCAAGGACACACATGGGAAGTGGTACAAGATAGATGACAGTCAGGTATACTTGCTCTTTCTGGACATATCAAGACGGGGTTATGCCTGTCTGGACGTTAACAATTTTTGAAATCATTTTTTTGGTAAACCTATTTCCATATTTAGTATCTGTTTGTTTTAAATAAACGAGACTGCCGGTGTGGATTTTTGGGAAAAAACCCAATCAATTCAGAAATTTTTTTGTGGCTAACTTGGTCGAGTGTTCTACTCATGTATGAAGTTTCGCGAAGAAATGACTTCGGCACTTATGGGAGAAAAAAACACAAAATTGCAATTTCAAAAAACTTGAATAGTAACTTTTATATAGAACCAAGTTTATCCTTTTTCCGCACAAAAGACCACGGAAGTCATTTCTTTGCGAAACTTTACATGTAATTGTTTTTTGTGCGGAATTGTTTGACCTTTTATATATTTTTGAACTTTTTTTTTCAATTAGGGTGCGCCTAGACCCAGGTTCCATTTGGTACTTTTTTTTGCCTTATTGGAATAGCAATCAGATTACACCTCTTATCCTAGTGATCATAGTGTATATTCTTGTAATGCAATAGTGAAAACAAATTATTTGGCTTCAACAGTGACTGCGTCGGTACCGGTGTTGTTTTGGAGTAATCAGATAGCGATCCTGTATTCTGAATAGCTGGTCTTTGCTGTGTGCAGGTCAAACCTGTATCTCTGGAAAATGTAATGTCGAAGTGTGCATACATGCTGCTCTACGCAAGGTGAACACCACCATTCCTCTTCTTTTTTTATAGATACCAGCAATTTCATGCGCCTTCCCATCAGGTTTCTTACCAGTACATTCTGAATCCTCCATTAACCATATCAGGTGTTCACCAAGGGCGCCAAACTCTGTACGACATGCTATGATGGTTAACGACCCATCATATGCGAAGAAGGCCAGGCATAAGCCAAACTTGGAGCAGGCACCATTGCAACGGGGTTCCTTGAACAGACACCAAGGTGATGAGTTGCATAGAGATCACATTACAGATAACCTCACCCGCAGATTTGATGAATTTGGGGACGCACCATATCCAGCGGCAGAATCACCAAGCCCAAGTGAGAGCTCGTCGTTGTTCAGCAACTCTGATGCTGGGTCACACAGCACCGTGAGCACAGATAGCAGCGAAAGCACAAGGAACTCAACCAGCACTGATGACTACGAACAGTACTTTTTTGGGAGCTCAGATCAAATGTATCTGGGAGGCCCTAGAGGGGCACATGAGGAAATCGGCTATACGAGCTATTATCGGTCGAGATCTGCCTTGGGTACCAGCTCATCAGGCCAGGAGGTGGATGAAGAGAGGTCTGTGGAGCAAAGGTTTGAGGTTAGTGGAGGGGGTTGGCTTGAGGGTGGTGAAAGCTCACCCTTGTCGTACGCTGACCAAAGTAAGCAACACTTGTTAACAGAACAATATAGGCAGTTTGGTGGTAGTGAGCATGACCCTGGAGAAGCCAGGGGCAGTGTCTTGTTGAGAAGATCGGCTAGAGAAAAAACCGCCCAAACATTTTATTGATGTGGAGGGTTTGGGTTGAATAATGTAGCTTCTGTCATTACCTCGTTGCAGTGGAAATATGAAAATGGGCAATTCGTAGAGTCGTGTTCCAGAAATGCAAAGCAGTTTAGTTCTTGTTCTTTGATATTGTCTTTGTAGCAGTTTCTCAGATTACAGTGCGCACACCTGATGAGTGATGACACTGGCTAAATTGATCTGCTGCCTTCAGTCGGGCAGATGGATGAATCTGGTCTCCGCGGTAGGCGGCTAGCCAGCAACATCGGTCACGGATATGCGACTAGGTACACACTTGGGGTGGGGTGGTGTTTTGCCACCTGAAATCTGCACCACGAAGTACTCTTTGAGCCTTTTTTAAAACAAAACATCGCCTTTATTCATTGGAAATGACAGTTACATTGTTAATAAGAAAAATTACAATATTATTCATAGGTTCCTCAAAACAATCTTTAGTCACAGAAAATTTAGCTAATCTAGCAAGTTAATGAGCAACTTTATTTGCTTCCATATTACAATGCTCAAAACTAATATACAAAAAATCGCACGCTATAAAATAACAATCATCAAAAACTGCCGCCGCCAGTCCGTTGAATGTCC
Organism: Triticum urartu; assembly: GCF_003073215.2. Taxonomy (NCBI): domain Eukaryota; kingdom Viridiplantae; phylum Streptophyta; class Magnoliopsida; order Poales; family Poaceae; genus Triticum; species Triticum urartu. The sequence continues at coordinate 427,756,154 of NC_053028.1, read as the reverse complement.
TTCATTCTTCATTGTGTCAACTACTTCCATATTGTCGGAGCTAACACAAGAGATTACATCCTGCCTTCTGTGAGAGTGATAAGCCAAATCTTAGAGTCAGCGCTTTTGTTGTTAAGACATCTGCACACTAATTCATCCTCCAGTTCCCGCTAGTAACGCCCATGTCCCGCTAGTAACGCCCATGTCGTACCTATAAGCATATCCTGATCAAAAGAAGCATCAACATTCAATTTCATAAAACATAATTTGCCGATATAGCACGGACTCCCATCAAGGTTTGGCAAGCATCTTGGGATTTTCCCTGATGAACTAGCGACCATTTATTCCATCATAAATACCAGGCTGTTACAACAATCAATTCATGTGCATTCTGGGTGCCTACTGTAGATAGCTCTTTCTCTGGCATAAGAAGTAAAAACTCAAGAACTGCCACTCCCGCACGATCGATAACACAAGCTTTACTGATGGCCTCATGACTTCCCAGCTTTCTCCAAACTTCTTTTGCCTTCCAACATAGAAACAACATGTGTTCTGTATCTTCTGGTCCATTCGAACATGATGGGCAGATGGGAGAAATTTTCATATGTCTATTAGCAAGTGTAACACGACATGGGAGTGTTCCGTGCAAGGTACGCCATATGAAAATCTTCACCTTTGTTGGACAAGATAATTTCCAAACCTTTCTCCAAATAGGATTTACATTTGTTTTCCCCATACCATTGTGTAGTTCAATTTCCTCCCATGTTGTTTGTTCCATTCCTCGAAGTAAGCTGACCGAACCGTGAAACACCCATTCTTTGTGTAATTCCAAGCAATGAAATCTGTCATATTATGCATAGAGAGGGGGATCACTAGCACCCTTTGAGCATCAACTGGCCACAATGTTTGTATTACTAAATCTTCATCCCAAGAATTGGTGACCGGATTGATAAGGTCAACAACTTTTGATAGCAGGTGCCCTCTTCTAGGAGTAATAATTTTCCTATTTGCATAGTTCGGGATCCATGCATCTTTCCAAATATCAATATTTAGTCCATTTCCAACTCTTCAAATATAACAATTTTTGAGAGAATTAACTCCCGCCATAATGCTTTGCCAAGTAAAAGAAGAACCCTTTTTAAAACTTGCATTCATTAGGTCGCCATCCAGGAAATATTTGGTTCTCAAGACGGTGGCACATAGAGAATCAGGGTTATCAAGCAGGCGCCACGCTTGTTTGGCTAACAAGGCCAAATTAAAACAGTGTATATCTTGGAATCCAATTCCACCTTGATCTTTTGGTACACACATTTTCCACCATGCCATCCAATACATTCTCTTCTTATTGTCTTCGTCACCCCACCAGAAATGCGACATCGCGTTAATGATTCCTTTGCAATTTTTTTAGGAATTTTAAATACGGACATGACATAAGTTGGGATAGCTTGTACAACCAATTTGAGTAAGATTTCCTTTCCTCCTGCTGATAGCAGTTTTTCTTTCCATCCACTATTTTTTTTAATAATTTGATCAATTAAGAATTGGAAATAGTCGCTTTTGTCCATACCCATATTTGCAGGCAAACCCAAATATTTGTCATTAAAGGCTTTGAAGGAAATATGCCCTAGAGGTAATACTAAAGTTGTTATTTATATTTCCTTATATCATGATAAATATTTATTATTGATGCTAGAATTGTATTAACCGGAAACTTAGTACATGTGTGAATACATAGACAAACAGAGTGTCCCTAGTCTGCCTCTACTTGACTAGCTCGTTAATCAAAGATGACCAAGTTTCCTAGCCATAGACATGTGTTGTCATTTGATGAACGGGATCACATCATTAGAGAATGATGTGATGGACTAGACCCATCCGTTAGCTTAGCACTATGATCGTTTAGTTTATTGCTATTGCTTTCTTCATGACTTATACATGTTCCTATGACTATGAGATTATGCAACTCCCGAATACCGGAGGAACACTTAGTGTGCTATCAAACGTCACAACATAACTGGGTGATTATAAAGATGCTCTACAGGTGTCTCCGATGGTGTTTGTTGAGTTGGCATAGATCGAGATTAGGATTTGTCACTCCGTGTATCGGAGAGGTATCTCTGGGTCCTCTCGGTAATGCACATCACCATGAGCCTTGAGAGCAATGTGACTAATGGGTTAGTCACGGGATGATGCATTACAAAACGAGTAAAGAGACTTGCCGGTAACGAGATTGAACTAGGTATGATGATACCGACGATCGAATCTCGGGCAAGTAACATACCAATGACAAAGGGAACAACGTATGTTGTTGTGTAGTTTGATCGATAAAGATCTTCGTAGAATATGTAGGAACCAATATGAGCATCCAGGTTCCACTATTGGTTATTGACTGGAGATGTGTCTCGGTCATGTCTACATAGTTCTCGAACCCGTAGGGTCCGCACGCTTAACGTTCGATGACGATATGTATTATGAGTTATGTGGTTTGATGTACCGAAGGTTGTTCGGAGTCCTGGATGAGATCACATACATGATGAGGAGTCTCGAAATGGTCGAGACATAAAGATTGATATATTGGAAGGTTATATTCGGACACCGGAATGGTTCCGAAGTGTATCGGGTATTTTCCGGAGTACTGGGAGGTTACCAGAACCCCCCGGGGGATTAATGGGCCACAATGGGCCTTAGTGGAGAAGAGAGAGGGCCAGCCAGAGGTGGCACGCGCCCCCCTTGCCCAGTCCGAATTGGACAAGGGAAGGGGGGCGCCCCCCTCCTTCCTTCTCTTCTCTCCTCTTTCCCTTCTTCTCCTTCTTGGACTAGGAAAGGGGGAAACCTACTCCTACTAGGAGTAGGATCCCCCCCTTGGCGCGCCCCTTGTGACCGGCCGGCCTCCTCCTCCCCTCCTTTATATACGGGGGAGGGGGCACCCCATAGACACATAAATTGATCTTTAGCCATGTGCGGTGCCCTCCTCCACAGTTTTCCACCTCTGTCATATTGTCGTAGTGCTTAGGCGAAGCCCTCCACCGGTAACTTCATCATCACCGTCAACACGCCGTCGTGCTGAAGCAACTCACCCTTGGCCTCAACTGGATCAAGAGTACGAGGGACATCATCGAGCTGAGCGTGTGTAGATCGCGGAGGTGCCGTGCATTCGGTACTTGACCGGTTGGATCGCGAAGACGTTCGACTACATCAACCGCGTTACTTAACGCTTCCACTTTCGGTCTACGAGGGTACGTAGACACACTCTCCCCTCTCATTGCTATGCATCTCCTAGATAGATCTTGCGTGATCATAGGAATTTTTTTGAAATACTGCGTTCCCCAACAGGCTTTAGTCATAATATTCAGAATAGTACAAATTTGTGCCTTGTTTTCCACTTTTGTGTTGGGGCTAAAAAATATACTAGGTTTTCCAATGCTCACCATTTGCCCCGAGGTCGCACAATAGGCCTCTAAAACTGATTTCAGCGCCTCCGTGTTCCTCGAGTTAGCATGCATAAGTATCAAAGAGTCATCCGCAAAGAGGAGGTTTGAAATCGATGGTGCATCTCTGCTAACTTTAATTCTAAAAATAGTACCACTCTCCTCTGCATTAGCTAAGAGGGAAGTCAAGCCCTCCGTACACAACAAAAATAAGTACGGGGAGAGAGGGTCCCCCTGCCTTAATCTTGTAGAAGGTTTGAAACTTTCAGTTTCTTCCGTATTAAAACGAACCCGGTATTACAGAGAGGAAACACACTACATAATCAAATTCGCCCATTCTTGCTGAAACCCCAGTCTCAACATAATTGACTTTAATAAAGGCCACTCCACTCGGTCATATGCTTTGTGCATGTCCAGTTTGGTTGCACACAGGCCCTCTTTACCAGTCTTTTTTTCTTTATCTTATGGAAACATTCGTAAGCCACTAAAATATTATGTGTAATCATTATTGCAGGCACAAAAGCACTTTGGGTAGGGCTGTTTATATCTGATAGGATTGTCTTCAGACGGGAAGCAATCATTTTTGAAATAACCTTATACACCACATTGCATAAACTGGTCGGTCTAAATTGAGTTACCTTTTCTGGAGAGTTGACTTTTGGGACCATTACAATTGCAGTATCGTTCCAACCATCAGGTATAGAGCAAGTATTCACTGCCCAGAGAACCTCACCAGTTAGGTCATCCCCCAACATAGACCAGAATCTTTTGTAAAATATGGCGTGTAAGCCATTAGGACCTGGTGCCTTTAAATCACCGATATAAAAAAGGGCTTTTCAAACCTCCTCTGCCGTGTATGGGGCGAGTAGAACACTATTCATTTCATTTGTAACTTTTCTTTTGACAAGACAGAGAACCTCCTGGTTCGTTTGGTTAACTTCTGAGGTAAAAAGGTTAGAAAAATATCCCATAATGTGATTCTTCATCTCCGTTTGTTTTACCCAAGCACCATTATCATCAAGCAATTTTTTTATCTGATTTCTCTTCTTTCTAGCCGTTGCTCCATTATGGAAAAAGAGGTATTGCCATCACCATGCACAAACTAGTTTGCTCGACCCCATTGTAACCAGTATATCTCCTCTTGTTTCAACAGATTTTCAATAAGGACAAGAATCTTCTTTTGACGCGTAAGGGAGTCCGCATTTATAGGTCCCCTCCGTAGCTTTTCTAACTCTTTTTTAGTTTGTTAATTCTTTTTTGGTCCCGTTAAAAAATCACGATCCCACGTTTGTAAATTTGCATGCACCGCTCATGTTCAGCCAGCTAGAGACGGCCTAATACCCAACATCTTCGTCTTATCCCATGATGTACGTATGATTTCCATAACCGTCTCTTCTTTGAGCCATCTAGCTTCAAATTGTTTCATTGACTCTTTGGGCGATTAAAAATATTATCATCAAAATATTTTGTGTCTAATATGAGCGGACGATGATGTGAGTGTACATGCTCTTCGTTTATGACGGTAGCCCGAGGAAATTTATTTGCCCAATCTACATTACGAACTGCTCGATCCAATCTTTCCCTGGTTTCGCCTCCCCTCCATGTGAACAGATCACCTATACATCCCATATCATTCAGGCCACACTCTCCCAAACAATTACGAAACTCTCACATCATTGCATTTGGTCTCGCATTCCCTCCCTCTTTTCCCGACGAGAGTAATATTTCGTTAAAGTCCCCCAAAACCACACTGGTACGCGTCAGTGCTATACAAACGGGTTTTGACCCCTTTCCGCGACGATATTTGGAACCGTCGCCTAGTGAGTGACGGCGATAGGGGGTCCTCCCCACACGACCCAGAAACTGTCGGGGATATGCCCTCTTGCCACACAGGCTCGGCAAAATGAGGTCGTGTGCGACCGGCGAGTGCTCAAATACATAAATACGTACAACAGAGCTAAAAAATACAATTATACAGGCAAAATTGTTTCCGGTCACAAGTACATCCCACACAGTCAGTCCCCGCTAAACGTTTCCGTTTGTATGTACATCCCACACAGTCGCTCCAAGGAAAACATTTCCTTTCACAGGTACATCACACACAATTTTCACCGTTAAATCGTTTGTGATAGCGTTGCCATTGCACACGATATTAAAATTTTTATCATTTGCTTTATTGAATGCATCACACACGGTGCGTAGAAGAAACTGTGTGGCAAAGGTTGTCCATCACACACAGTTTTTATGTGGTAAACATTTGCGCAAGATGGTAATGCAAACAGTTTTTAAGAGAATGTCGTGTGTAATTGTTCATTGATCCAACACAGTTTATTCCTAAAAACTGTGTGCGTTGCCTGAGGTCATCGCCCACGGTATTTTCTCAATAACCATTTGCAATAGAAAAACCCAATTAGCAAGCTAATTTTCATATTATTAATAATTCATTTATTAATCTAATTGACATTCATATTAAGCACATAATATATTTCATTTCCATATTAAGGAAGTAGGATTTCAACATCAGAGTACAACATGATATGGCTGCACTCAGCTACCCCATTACACAACTGCACTAGGACCAAGTTTCACATGCAACATGTAGAACCTTTCGAAATTAGCATCATAGATGGTATATAGACAGATGCATCTCATCTAGAAAACTGCTGAAGCGGAAGGCGAATATTGAGCCTTCATTCATGTTGAAGGTCTTTGCAACTTTAGGCTAGTGCCTGTGGATGATTGACCGTCTGTCCTTCGTCCTCTTCAGAAACACTTTAATATTGAACCATGGGTGTTGTATGAAAACCTTCCTCACCTCCTGATCATAGAGGTGGTTTGAGAGGTAATCATCAGTGAACTGCTTTGAAAAGGCCTGAAAACAAGAATGTGCATAAATATCTTCTCTATATTGAAAATGGGGCAAAGGAATAAAAAAAGGCAAGATATTATAGTTAGTACCATCTTGTAGTGAACTGATGTCTTCTTCATTATGCAGACAAAGATCTTGTTGTTTTTATCGCTAATTTCTTTATCCTAACAATCTTTATGAGTTTCTTGACTTGATTGATATTCATGGACAACTCATTTCCCCATATGCAAAAAGGGTCGAATAGTGGGTCAAAACCTGTGACAGCAGGACCTACATGTGCAAGACCAAATTGTTAAAAACTTAAATATTAGAATGGTTCCTGCAATTGCATAATAATGTGCTATTAGATAACGGACCATGGACGTGCAGTTAACTAAACACCACAACAAACAAACCAAACGTTAACTGAGCACCACATTGCACAATATAACATACTCCTAATAGAAGATCAGACAATTAACCAAACCAAGCATGCTTAACAACTTGGAAATATAGCAATTGTATTTGTTTCTCATGTATTTAGTACAGACAAATTCGATTTATTTCTCACATGGTATACAATAACAGAATGCACCCACAACAATTGAACATCACATTGCATAATTGAACCAAGCAGTTAACTAAACACCACAACAAATGAACCAAACGTTAATTGAGCACCACATTGCACAATATAACATACTCCTAATAGAAGATCAGAGAGTTAAACAAACCAATCATGCTTAGCAACTTGGAAATATAGTAATTGTATTTGTTTCTCATGTATTTAGTACAACCAAATTCAATTTATTTCTCACATGGTATACAATAACAGAATGCACCCACAACAATTGAACATCACATTGCAGAATTGAACCAAACAGTCAACTAAATACCACAACAAATGAACCAAATGTTAACTGAGCACCACATTGCACAATATAACATACTCCTAATAGAAAATCAGACAGTTAACCAAAGCAAGCATGCTTGACAACTTGGGAAATTGCACCCTGAAGAATTGAACATCACATTTGCAGAATTGAACCAAACAGTTAACTGAACACCACATTGCACGACATATAGAACATATACACTAGAGCAGAAGATTGCATGGTAAAAGTAGATAACACAATTCACTAGAATTTGTTAAGGAAAGGCAGTAGCTAGCAAACTGAACATGGGTCCTTATAGTGAGGTAGTAAGACAAGCTACTCCTCACCGTCGGAGATATCGATGACGATTGGCTCCTTGGACATGGAAGAGGGCGAGGCCTCTATCGTGGGTGCCCTCATCGTAGTGGTGAGTTGCCTGAGTCGCTCGGGCACCAACCGACGGTGGCCTCGAGAAAACGCCACGAACTGTCGTTTAAAGCAGCCAACCACGTCGCGGCGTCGGCGCGCGATGCGTTGGCAGTGGCCTCGACGGCGAGGTGCTCCTCCAAGATCTGGGGGTCGGCACGAATGGCAGCCATCGCGACCTCATCCGCGTGTGTGGCCGCGATTTGCTTCTCCGCTGCCAAATGCTCCTTAAGATCCTGGCTATACTGCGTGCACCATGGCTTAGGGCGGCGCTTATTTGGTGGAGGGGTCGGTGATTTGGGTGGAAGGTGTCACGCTCACGCCGGCGGTCGGGGCATGTGGGATGTGGAAGGCGGAGGAGGATGAGGGTCGGGTGTGGATTACCTGCATGGATAGGCGAGGCCGAGCAGCGTGAAGGAGGGTTGCCGATGAGGAGGCGACGCTGCAAGCAAGGAGTGAAGGTTTGAACTTGGAAAGGAAGGCGGAAACATGGGAAATGTGGCTTTTGGTAAGGGGGAGAGGGCGGGGAGGTAGATATTTCCGCGGAAGCCAAAAATTTGGAATCACTTCAGCAAAAGAACTGACACGCAAAGTGTCATCAGACACGGTCCCTTATTCAGAGCGGGCTATAGACTGTAGCCATCGCACCTTCTCGCGCAAGCCGTATGTGTACTATAATCCGACGGTGCTCCAAGATATTTTGTGCTGCATCTCACACGGTTCGTGATAATAAACTATGTGGGATCTACTTGATTTTTCGTCTTGATTTGAATTACATAATAGGGTCACAGCGACAATGGACGATGTTTGAACTGCTAGACCTTTTATCTGCAGTGAACATGCAACTATATGTGTGTCGTAAAAAATGGAATTATTCAGAGTTCGTTTCGAAATTTTATACATTAAATTGGTTTTCTAGCCATTTCAGGTGCACAATTCAAAATTAAAGCACATGCACATGCTCCAGTGCACCAACATGGGTTGTAAAATCATATATGTGTCCATGGGTTTATGCTTATGTCCCATGCAAGAAATGAGGATGAATTTCGAACACCACGTCACCGTGGCTCTCTGGAAAATGTAGAGGTACTTGCTTTTGTAATTCTAGTAAATCCAAAACACGTCTGAAATTCATGAACCTTGGCATGCTATCATGGAATGGCATCAACATGCTGGGGTAAAAAATATTGTCCCATTTGGGGCAGGTTCTGGTATAAGCTTCTCACAAACCAGAGCTTCTCACAAGAAATCCTCATGGTTCCGTTAGGGAAACGTGTCACCTTTGTGGACAAAACGATATTCGTCGTCTCTTCTTCCTTTCATTTTTTTCCTGGTGCCAACATAGAACAACAGGAGTGTCGTCTTAAATTTTGGATTTTTTCGGGGATCGTTTGGACATTTTTATACGTTAATTGAGTTTTCTAGGCATTTATGTGCATAATTCAAAACTGAACTACATGCACATGCTCCATCCATAAAAACAGATTGCAAAATCAAATGTTTGTCCTTGGTTGCAAGATTAGGTCACATGCAAGAAATGAGAACGAATGTCAAAGACCTTGACACTGTCGCTCGGCCGCTAAAATTGAGATACATGGTTTTAAAATTCTAGAAAATCGAAAACTCATCTGAAATTCATGAAACTTGACATGATATGATGGAATGACAACGACATGCCGTGGTAAAAATATCATCCCATTTGGGGCAGGTGTGGGTATAAGCTTCTCGCAAACAAGAGCTTCTCTCACAACAAGCCTGATGGTTTCGGTAGGGTACGTGCCACCTTGGGGGACGAAACGATATCTGTTGCCTCTTCTTACTTTCAACATGTTTCTCGTGTCAACATAGAACAACACGAGTGTTGTGTCAATTTTTTGGATTTTTTGAGGTTCGCTTGGACATTTTCATGGATTAACTGAGTTTTCTATGCATTCATGTGCATAATTCAAATTTGAACTACAGGCACATGCTCTAATGCATATAAATTCGTTGAAAATTCAAATTTGTGCCCTTGGTTGCATGCTTAGGTCCCATGCAAGAAATGGGAATGAATGTCAAACACCCTGCCACCGTCACTCGGCCGCAAACATTGAGATACCTGATTTTTAAATTCTAGTAAATCCAAAGCTCGTCTGAAATTCATGAAACTTGGCATGCTATCATGGAGCGGCATCAACATGTCGTGGTAATTTTTTTGTCCCATTTGGGGCAGGTTTGGGGATATGCTTCTCACAAACCAGAGCTTCGCACAACAAGCCTGATGGTTTCGGTAGGGAACGTCCCACCTTTGGGGATGAAACGATATCCATTGCCGCTTATTGCTTTCAAAATTTTTCTCGTGTCAACATAGAACAACAGGAGTGTTGTGTCAATTTTTGGGATTTTTCGGGGTTTGTTTGGACATTTTTATGCATCAATTGAATTGTCAATGCATGTCTGTGCATAATTCAAATTTGAACTACATGCACATGCTCTAATGCATATAAATTGGTTAAAAATTCAAATTTGTGCCCTTGGTTGCATGCTTAGGTCCCATGCAAAAAATGAGAATGAATGTCAAACACCCTGCCACCGTCACTCGGCCGCAAACATTGAGATACCTAGTTTTTAAATTCTAGTAAATCCAAGATGCATGCTTAGGTCCCATGCAAAAAATGAGAATGAATGTTAAACACCCTGCCACCGTCACTCGGCCACAAACATTGAGATACCTGGTTTTTAAATTCTAGTAAATCCAAAACTCACCTGAAGTTCATGAAACTTGGCATTCTATCATGGAGCAGCATCAACATGCCGTGGTAAATTTTTTGTCCCATTTGGGGCAGGTCTGGGGATATGCTTCTCACAAACCAAAGCTTCTCACAACAAACCTGACGGTTTCGGTAGGGAACGTCCCACCTTTGGGGACGAAACGATATCCATTGCCTTGTATTGCTTTCAGTTTTTTTCTCGTGTCAACATAGAACATTAGGAGTGTTGTGTCAATTTTTGGGATTTTTTCGGGGTTCGTTTGGACATTTTATGTATTAATTGAGTTTTCAATGCATTTATGTGCATAATTCAAATTTGAACTACATGCACATGCTCTAATGCATATAAATTGGTTAAATAATTCAAATATGTGTCCTTGGTTGCATGCTTAGGTCCCATGCAAGAAATGGGAATGAATGTCAAACAACCTGCCACGGTCACTCGGCCGCAAACATTGAGATACCTGGTTTTTAAGTTCTAGTAAATCCAAAACTTGTCTGAAATTCATGAAACTTGCTATGCTATCATGGAGCGACATCAACATGCCGTGGTAAAATTTTTGTCCCATTTGGGGCAGGTTTGGGTATAAGTTTCTGACAAACCAGAGCTTCTCACAACAAGCCTGATGGTTTCGGTAGGGAACGTCCCACCTTTGGGGACGAAATGATATCCGCTGCCTCTTATTGCTTTCAAATTTTTTCTAGTGTCAACATAGAACAACATGAGTGTCATGTTAACATTTGGAATTTTTCGGGGTTCGTTTCGACATTTTTATTCATTAACCGGGTTTTCTAGGCTTTTATGTGCATAATTCAAATTTGAACTGCATGCACATGCTCCAGTGCATATAAATGGTTGGAAAATAAAATCTGTGTTCTTGCGTGCATGCTTAGGTCCCATGCAAGAAATGGGAATGAATTTCAAACACCAGGGCACTGTTGATTGCTGGCAAATCGTTGAGATACTTTTTTTAAATTCTAGTAAATCCAAAACCCGTCTTAAATTCATGAAACTTGGCATGCTATCATGGAATGGCACCCGACATGCCGTGGTATTTTTCATGTCCATTTTGAGAGAAGGCACACTCAAATAACAACCAACAAAGGCATTTTGAAAAAATAGCTGCCACTTTAATATCTCAAACATTCGTATAATTCAAAACGTGTGCGTTCTATTAACCATTCACGTGACGCCACGTGTCTTCGTTTGATGGCTATAGGAGGTGTCGTGCGGACAGCTGCTTGACTAAACGAGAGGCGTGCGAGCGGAGTCCGGTGTGCAGGCTGACCGAGAGGCGTGCAAGTTGTCCTCCAATGCATAGGCTCATCGGGAAGCGTGCAAGTTGTCCGTTGTGTAGGCTCATTGGGAAGCGAGCCCTTTGACTTCATTGGGAAGCGAGCCGCTGTTTAATACTGGCGGCCTTACTGTTCGCCTCCCATTCCCCTCCCTCCCATAGACCTCCACCAACGCCATGGCGTAGAATGATCATCTGCCACTAGTCTTCAAGTTTGGTGAAGTCGACTCCGAGCCGGAGGAGATAGAAAATAAGGAGGAATGGGGCCTCATGGACATGGCCCTGAACGAGCTGGCCGCGGCGGTTGCTACCCCCGCTCCCGTCCTAGCTCCCATCCCCGCGCCCGTGCCAACGACTATCCCCGTAGCATTGACGGGCTGGTCGCTGAGCACTATCGTAGAGCTGGAAGCCGCGGGGGTCAGCGAGGTCTCCGCGAACCCGCGCGAGCTCATGTACATGCCAGTGCCAGCGCCCATGCCCGTGCCCGTGCGCGCCTCTCCACCCACTGTGGCGCCGGCCCCCGTGCATTTGGCTGCACCCGCCGAGCCCGTGCCCCTGCCCATGCGCGCCCCTCCACCCACCGTGGTGCCGGTCCCCGTGTGTTTGGTTGCACCTGGCGCGACCGTGCCCGTGCACATGCCCCACTCAGCAGCATGGGATGCTGTCGTCGACCGCTACCTCTCAGCGGTGCCAGTTGCCGTCCTCCCGCGCCCCGCCCGTCGATCGCGCGACGACATGATGTTTGATTTACAAGTGAAGAACATTTGTGCTACCTTTAAGACTTCAACAATGGCATCCCAGAGGACGACAACGACGGCGCGGCACACCACCTCTGCCGCCGCTAGAAATAGTTTTTTTCTTGGGTTTAATATTATATCTCGATCATATGAATATAAATTCGCAGTATGACTGAATGAAAGATATGGTTTGAACGAACTTGCGTTTTTCTCTTTTAATGTACAGATTTATCAAAATATTTTATTTTGAAAATAACGTCAACGGTTTTTAAATATAAAACACTCATCGCAAATGTTTTAGTTAGAACACCCGTATGCAAACCGACAACTTCCCTAGGAAGCCAAGGGAAAATGTGCCGAGAAGGATTTGTGCAGCTCTTGATCACAAACGTTTTAGATAGACCACCCGTATGAAAAGTGAGAGCTATGGTCTTCCCCCTTAAGTCAAGGGAAAATTCGCAGTGTAGGATTTGTGCACCCCTTCAATGAAAACGGTTGTTTTGGATGACCCGTGTGCAACCACGTAGAAACAATTGGGTAAGATTTGCATCTGTCATATTGGGTATGTTGCCATTTGTCAAACTAGAAAGATTGACATTTGTTTATCTAGTAACATTGCCATTTGTCAACCTTGTAACACTGCGATTTGTCAAAATATGTAGCTAAAAATCACTAGCACTATCTAATTTTTGCAAATAAAATCACTAGCAATGTTCATATGGACACCACTAGCAGGCATGACTTGATGGACGCATATGCAAATGTGCCATTGATTACATACAAGTCATCAACCCACAATGACAACGAGGATACATGTTGGATTATAGATCATTTCCAACAAAACATTCTAGTAAAGTAAAGTTTTTCTCACACAACAAATAAGAAAGTGATGAAATGAACTTCAGTTCAAATACTCTTCGGCGTTGGAAACACTTGCTTTGAACCAGAAGTGATTCTCTGGGAAGGGCCAGCTACTATCAATCTCGAGACTAATGCAGGACTGATCATCCAGGCTGAAGCGGCCTATTTCAATACCCATATTGTGATAGCCACGGTAGGGAAGCATAATAATGTACGAGGTATAGATACAGTTGCTTCTCATAAATGGTAGTAACGCTGTGTCAACAGCAGCTGGATCGCCTTTCACCATCATTGGATAGTTTTGTCCAAGGAAGAGTGAGTTTTCTCCAAGACTATCAATACTGAACTAGGGAGAAGATGTTGACGCTAGCACACTAGTATCCATCCCGAATACCTTGCAATGGATGTTGGAATAGGTCCAGAGAGTGCGAACATGTGAGACAACACCTGCTTCCTTAGTAACATCAGCAGTGCCCTATATACAGACAAGAAGAGGTGATCCATCAGAATAAGTTGCCAGGCGCCACTGAGTATATGGGTCCTGCTCGTCCTCATGCTCGTGCTCATCACCATCGTCATCTCCCCCTTGGTTATAAAGTTTTTCAAGTATAGGTGGTGGAATGTTCACTGGACCTTGGAAACACAAGAAGGTTAATTAGTAAAGGGAAACTAGCTAGCTAACCCGCATGCATGTGGATGAAACAATTATAATTACGCTGGAAGACAAACGTACCAAAACCATAAGGATTCCATGCAAAAAATAGTGCCACGAGTGGTGGCAGCAAACACAAGACCCTCGTATTGAATTGCATCACAGTACTCATCCGTGTACAAAAATTGATTTTTGAGCAATATCCATCGAGTCATGGAAGCAAGGACGGCAACAAGCTTGTCGAAGATAGCAACAACTTCATAGTTCGTGTAATCCCAAGAGCGGTTGGGAACTCGACAAATTGCTATCTTTCGTAGACGACAGTCACCATGATCGTATTTGAACGTACGTAGAATACCGGTGTGCTCAACTTCAGGGCAGTCTGAGATTTATGGAAGTGGAACCCGGTGACGAGTGTACACATTCAGAAGTTCCTACTCGCAGTTGTACCCAATATAAACAACCCAATATCCATTTGCACCTGCCCAAGCCTTACGCTCAAGTGATGGCATCTTAACATCACACATATCATTATCAAGCGGCATCAACTTGCACAAGGCAAGGCTTCCGTCGTCCCCGCGCCAGTGAACAGGGTCACGACGAAGAAGATAGGGGAGATCAAACTGCTCCTGGACCCTTGGGTTGCTTGTAATGATGCTATTAGTTGAGTCGAGGATGGTATTGAACGAACCTGCCATGCTACCCGAGGTGATGACGTCGCACCGATCAATGAGTTCCTCCACCACGTCATCTTTCAGATCGGGGCAAGAATAACGGGGTAGTTTCCGTCCTCTTCCCTCCATGGAGAAGACGATCGAACAATGGCAGAAGGAAATGGTGAAGGCAAATGGAGGGAGGAAGAGCGTGCGACAGGAGTTCCAAATCAAGAGGGACAGGCGAAGATGCGGTGGACGGTTGCCACGGTACAAGAAGTGGCTAGTGGGGAGCGAACGGTTGCCATAGAGGTCACACACTAACAACAAGGCCGAGTGAACCGCATGCCGTATATCGCACACACCTTGATCTGGCTGACCGTTTCTTTTGTGTTGCCTAATCACAAACAGTTCATCCGAGAGAACCATATGCTGTATATCGCACACACCTTCATCTGGCCACCCGTTTCTTTTGTGTTGCCTCATCACAAACAGTTAATTGAACTAAACCGTATGCCCTGCATCGCACACACAACTAAAATCTAAACCATGTTTGATGCATCCGTCATCACAAATGTTTTGTACCTTTTTTGATGGTTTTTTACACCACCATTTGCGATTATTGCATCACACACAGTTTCGTCGAAGGGTCTCTGATCGTAGTGTCGCGTTAACAGCATCCTACAGTAGTGCCACCCAGGGGTGGTCGCCCTTATTATGCAAGTTACGTATACCATTCCACGACAAAACGTGACCATTCTAGTTCAGATGGCTATAAAAACCCGTAAAACGCCACTGTACAATATTCTCATTCATAAATAGAACATCAATAAAATTACTCGACTCATAATTCAAAACAACTTTATTCATCTCATGATAAAACAAGACAAGGCCACCAGTCCGGCCATCTCTCTCAACTACAAACATTGAATCAAAATTTAAAACACGACAAAGCTCATCAACTTTACATTTATTTAAATGAGACTCTGAAAGGAAAAATTAACTCTGCCTTAGTGCGTCCTTGTAGATCCAAGAGCTCACGAACTGCCGTGGGTGAGAGCATGCCACGACAATTCCATCCTATTATTTTCATTTGGCCCGGCATGCCTCCTCCTCGGAGGCCACCGATGCGCCATCATCTCCAACCGATTCCCTTCTCTGCTGCTCATATGCCTCTTCTTTCTCCTCAACCTCCTTAGCTACGTGTGTAATAACCCCATTCCCACCTCTCACAGTTTCCACTCTACCCATACATACTCTCTTAGAAGATACATTTATATTGCCATACAGAATGCACTCGTAACTATCCATTGTTTTATCAAAGGAGAAGTCTAGCTCATTGCCCGTCGCTGGAGCTTCATATAGTCTCCTTCTTACCTATGATATTCTTTCGTGCTTCCTTGGAGTTCCTAGTTCCCCTCCCTTTTTCCTTCCCTTCCCTTTCCTTTTGGTTTGCCCTACACGAAGTTCTTTCTAGCATTGAATATAAAAGCAGGGCTGTCAATAGCATTTGAAGCAGCAAGTCTTGCAGCAATAGCCCCCGAAAGGGCCTCCAACATACCGGGCTTGAATAGAAGTTGATCCTGCTGATCACCAAACAACAAGACCCCCTAGCCGTCCTAGCTAGCAGGGTTTGATTGGTTACCATTAGGACCAGCACACATGTTTGGGGAGTCTACGACTCCAAACTACATCGGGTCCTGGCCCTCTTGGCTAGGCAACGCAGCCTTTAGGGAAGCTCCCCTCGCCACCAGCCCCCGACCCTCCCGGCCTTGGCTAGCAGGGAGTACAGGGGCGCCCCGAACTGCCTCCTGGTCTTCCTAACCAGGTCCAGCACCCCATTGGGAGTGCAAGGGAGCCGCTGTGGCCCGACCCTCCTAGCTGAGCTGCAACCCTCTCCTAGAGGGAGTCCTCCTTGCCGGCAATCCTTGGCTCTCCTGGCCAAGGCTAGCGTGGTCGTCCAGTTGTCCGGCCAGGTCCATATGACCTGAGGCAGCTCCAGGGGGAGCCAGCAGAGAAGGCCTAGGATACCGGCCCTCCTGGCCGAGCGACGGTTCTCCCTGTATTGGTTCTCCAGCCGTTCAGATGGCCGACATCGTGGATGATGCAACACCTTTCTTTTTTACACTGAGATCCCTTACAATTTTTGTCACCTTGACCACCATTCCATCAGTGGCCCTGGGTGTGCAGTTGTTACTATATCTAGTGTACATAAGAGCTCTTCTACTAGGTGTTTTACCTGTCTAGTAGGCCTCTACACTGAGATTTTTTTTCCAAAAACTGTTACTCTACTCTCCTTTGGGATCCTACAGAACCTCTCAGACATGTGCCCCACAAGCCCACAACACTGACAATACGATGGCATTTTTTCGTATCGGACATCAAACTCGAGTTTTTCTTTGCTACCTAAGGGAGTGAATTCTACCCTACTTTTGATTGGTTCATGAAGCGGGATTTTCACTCGCACACACAGATACTTCTCTACTACCATGTAGTTTTGGTGTGAGACAACGATCACTTCACCTATCTGATCTCCTAGGGACAAGCCCATATCTTCGGTATTAAGCTCAAACAGGAGGTCACGAACCTGGGCCCATATAGCCATGGCTCCAAGGTCCACCTCCGCTGGGTTACCCTTGCCGCTGAACTCGACGAAGATGATTCCATCATGCTTATGGTGCCATGGCTGGGGCTTCAACACAAAGCATCTATCCACATCGGTAGAGAAGTTGAGGATGAATCTCTCGTCGTCGCTGGCCACCTCCTGAACGGTGACCTCGCCTTGCAACCTCCAAGCCTACTTGTTTGGCAGAAGGGGTTTTCAAGCCCCTAGGGAGCTGGGGGTTGGAGGAGGTTGGGTGAAAGGAAGGATAATGCAAAGCATCCTATGGTCATCCTCATGGACGTACCTTCGTCTCAAGACACCACATGGACCCATAACTAGAGCTCGTGCAAGGGCTATCGAAACTGAGGTGAACTCGCTCCTCTTCGAATTCCCACATTCCACATGTGAGACATGGCTACTACCTCAAGCGGAGATCTTGTGTGTGATCAGGTACTTGGAGAAAGGCCATGGAGTGGATACGACCAATAGACGCACCTTCGTCACCCAAGACACCATGTAGATCCATGACCGAGCTCGTGCAAGGCCTATCGAAAATGAGGTCAACTCGCTCCTCTTTGAACTCCCACATTCCACATGCGAGACATGGCTACTAACTCAAGCGGAGACCTTGTATGTCATCAAGTACTTGGAGAAAGGCCGTGGAGCAAATACGACCAATAGACAAGATGGCGAGGACACCAAATGCAAGACGCAAGAGGAAGAGCTCCGAGCGAGCTACAGCCATCGAACGCCCAACGCCCTAGGGATCAGCTAGCTAGAAGGCCCAGCCGATGAATGCTACATCGGTCAGATGGCCGACAAGTAACGGATGTCCGACACACTCTAGCGACCGTACGTCTGACAACCTCCGAAAATCCGGCTCCACCAGTCTAGTACCAAAATACCAGAATGCCGACATCCTCCAGACGACCGAGCCACCGGACGTCTGATGCTCTCCGGAAACCCGATGACACCTATCCAGAGTCAAATCACCAGAAGTTTGAGCCTTATCGGATGCTTGGTCCCTCGCGAGCAATCGGACGACCGACAACCGTTGGATGTTCGACACTGCCTACGCGCAACCACTCGGGTTTAGACCCATGTATCCCCCTGTTGCAGAACGTAGCATGCAATTTCAGAAAATTTCCTACGATCACGCAAGATCTATCTAGGATATGCATAGCCACGAGAGGGGGAGAGTGTGTCCACATACCCTCATAGACCGGAAGTGAAAACATTAGCTTAACGCGGTTGATGTAGTTGAACGTCTTCTCGATCCGATCGATCAAGCACCGAAAGTACGACACCTCCGAGTTCTGCACACGTTCAGCTCGATGACGTCCCTCGTACTCTTGATCTAGCAAAGTGTCGAGGGAGATTTTCGTCAGCACGATTGCGTGGTGACAGTGATGGTGATGTGATCCGTGCAGGGCTTCGCCTAAGCACTACGACAATATGACCGGAGGAGTAAACTGTGGAGGGGGGCACCGCACACGGCTAAGAAACAATTGATGTGCTTTGGGGTGCCCCTGCCCCCGTATATAAAGGAGGATACGGGAGGATGCTGGCCTAGGGGGCGTGTCAAGTGGGAGGAGTCCCACTTGGACCCCTAGTCCAATTCGGCCCCCTTTCCTTTTACCGGATGGGGAAAGGGGGAAGGAGTAGGAGGAGGAGAAGGAAAGGGGGGCCGCGCCCCTCCCCTTGTCCAATTCGGACTCCCCATGGGGGGGGTGACAACCCTTGTGGGATGCCTCCCCTCCCCTCTATGACCCATATGGCCCATATCTTTCCCCCGGGGGTTCCGGTAACCCCCCAGTACTCCGATGAAAACCCAAAACACTTCGGAACCATTCCGGTGTCCGAATACTATCATCCAATATATCAATCTTTATGTCTCGACCATTTCGAGACTCCTCGTCATGCCCATGATCTCATCCGGGACTCTGAACAATCTTCGGTCACCAAAACACATAACTCATAATACAAATCATCATCGAACGTTAAGCGTGCGGACCCTACGGGTTCGAGAACTATGTAGACATGACCGAGACACATCTCCGATCAATAACCAACAGTGGAACCTGGATGCTCATATTGGTTCCTACATGTTCTACAAAGATCTTTATCGGTCAAACCACAATGACAACATACGTCATTCCCTTTTGTCATCGGCATGTTACTTGCCCGAGATTCGATCGTCGGTATCTTCATACCTAGTTCAATTTCATTACCGGCAAGTCTCTTTACTCGTTCTGTAATGCATCATCCAAACTAACTCATTAGTCACATTGCTTGCAAGGCTTATCGTGATGTGCATTGCTGAGAGGGCCCAGAGATACCTCTCCGATACTCGGAGTGACAAATCCTAATCTCGATCTATGCCAACCCAACAAACACCTTCGTAGAAACCTATAGAGCATCTTTATAATCACCCAGTTACATTGTGACGTTTGATAGCACACAAGGTGTTCCTCCGGTATTCGGGAGTTGCATAATCTCATAGTCAAAGGAATATGTATAAGTCATGAAGAAAGCAATAGGAATAAAACTTAACGATCATTATGCTAAGCTAACGGTGGGTCTTTTCCATCACATCATTCTCCTAATTATGTGACCCCGTTCATCAAATGACAACACATGTCTATGGTCAGGAAACTTAACCATCTTTGATTAACGAGCTAGTCAAGTAGAGGCATACTAGGGGCACTTTGTTTTGTCTATGTATTCACAGATGTTTCAAGTTTCCAGTTAATACAATTCTAGCATGAATAATAAACATTTATCATGATATAAGGAAATATAAATAACAACTTTATTATTGCCTCTAGGGCATATTTCCTTCACCCCTCTCTCCCTAGACTATAAATACCCCTTCACATGGATTAACTAGGATTAGCAAAGGATTAAATCAGATTTGAGATAGAGCTTTGCTCATCAACTACCTACTCCCATGGAGTCCAAGGCCTTCATGTGAGATGACCCCATAGTGGATTCAAGACCCCATCATAGGGAAGATCCTTTTGGATTCAAGACCTTGCTCCTTCAAGGACAGGGATGAACTAGTTACCCTTGTTACTTCCATGTGTTGGATTTGGGTCCTTGTATCTCCTCTTTGTGTATGTGGATTTAGCATATGTGGGATTGGATCTTGTCTATTTGAGTGTTCATCTTGTGTTCTTCTCTTGTTTGCTCTCTTTCCCCCCTCCAAGTGTGAAAAGATCACCTATTAGTGTCGGTGTATTAAACATGGGTGTTTATACCCTGACTATGCACAGACAGTTGTGGCCTTCCCAACGACAAGGGTTTGTCGGAGGATGGCCTTCATAAACACTCAAGACTTGGTAATCAAATCCATGAAGAAGACCTCCAGGCATGTCATCGAGAAGTACTAAAAATGTACTGAAGATCAAGACTCAAGTTGCCAGCAAGCTACGAGCTAGCAGGCTTCGGGCCAACGACCTCAAGACCAGCAAGCTTTGTCCCATCGCTCCACTATGGTAGTTGTTAGGGACTTGCTGACAGGTGTCGAGCGGGAAAGTGGTTTGATAGAGCTTTTCGGGACACGTGGTGGCCCGCTGCCAAAGAATGACTTTATTGACACCGGTCCAGGAGGCGTGGCGAAGGAATAAAAGGTAGTTGGGCGAGCGATACAGGTGGAGCTAGGATCCCTTGCCAACATACCTCCTCAGTGTGATACCTAATGGAGCATTAAATGCTATTTTCCTAATCCATCAAAGTTAGGTATGATAGAATTGTAACCACTATCTATTCTCTGTATTTACCATTTTGCCACTGTGGTATACCCTTTCATCTATAAAAGGAGGCCCATGGCAACCTTTACAAAGGTCAACACCCTGTTCAATTGCACTGTCTAGCTACACCTCCCAAGCATGTTGCTGACAAGGTTGCGCTCTTTGTAACTTGGACATTTCCACTCATATAATCCACCAAAAGCAGGAGTAGGGTTTTATGCTTCACAAGTGACCCGAACCTGGGTAAATCTTATGTGTCGATGTGCTCTTTGTGTGCCGCGTTCTCTTAGCCGAACCGCAAAGGGGCCTTGCTTGTCCCATAGATTGCATACGCTTCCATCTTTGGTGCGCCAGGCAGGGGGATCGCGTACACAAATCTGCTCCAGCAGTGCAGGCGCCACCTTCATCATTCATGGCGCCCAAGAAGGCCAAGGTGCGGCTGCCACTGCACCTTCTGATGGAAATATGCCCTAGAGGCAATAATAAAGTTGTTATTATTATATTTCCTATTCATGATAAAGGTTTATTATTTGTGCTAGAATTGTATTGATCGGAAACTTAAATACATGTGTGGATACATAAACAAATTGTTGGGCAACACAGTATTTCAATTTTTTACCTACGATCACGCAAGATCTATCTAGGAGATGCATATCAATGAGCGGGGAGAGTGTGTCTACGTACCCTCGTAGACCGAAAGTGGAGGCGTTTAGTAACACGGTTGATGTAGTCAAACGTCTTTGCGATCCAACCGATCCAAGCATCGAACGTATGACACCTCCGCGATCAGCACACGTTCAGCTCGATGATGTCCCTCGAACTCTTGATCCAGTTGAGGCCAAGGGAGAGTTCAGTCAGCACGAAGGCGTGGTGATGGTGATGATGAAGTTACCGGCGCAGGGCTTCGCCTAAGCACCACGACGATATGCCCGAGGTGTGTGACTGTGGAGGGGGGCACCACACACGGTTAAGATAAACTTGTGTGTTCTAGGTCCCCCTACCCCCGTATATAAAGGAGGGGAGGGGAGGCCAGCTGGACCTCCTAGGGCGCGCCAGGAGAGGGGAATCCTACTAAGACTCCAAGTCCTAGTAGGTTTCCACCTAAGGAAGAGGGGGAAGAAGGAAGGGAGAGAGGGAAGGGAAGGAAAGGGGGGCCCTTCCCCTAGTCCAATTCGGACCCAGGGGGCGGCCATCCCCTCCTGGCCCCTCCTCTCTTCCACTAAGGACCATAGAGGCCCATTATTTCCCTCGAGGGGGTTCCGATAACTCTCCGGCACTCTGATAATTATCCGGTACCTCTCGGAACTCATCCGGTGTCCGAATAACATCGTCCAATATATCAATCTTTATGTCTCGACCATTTTGAGACTCCTCATCATGTCCGTGATCTCATCTGGGACTCCGAACAAACTTCGGTCATCAAATCACATAACTCATAATATAAATCATCAGCGAACGTTAAGCGTGCGGACCCTACGGGTTTGACAACTATGTAGACATGACCGAGACATATCTCCGGTCAATAACCAATAGCGGAACCTGGATGCTCATACTGGCTCCTACACATTCTATGAAGATCTTTTACCGGTCAAACCGCATAACAACATACATTATTCCCTTTGTCATCGGTATGTTACTTGCCTGAGATTCGATCGTCGGTATCATCATACCTAGTTCAATCTCGTCACCAGCAAGTCTCTTTACTCGGTCCATAATGCATCATCCTGTGACTAACTCATTAGTCACATGGCTTGCAAGGCTCATAGTGATGTGCATTACCGAGAGGGCCCAGAGATACCTCTCCGATACATGGAGTGACAAATCCTAATCTCGATCTATGCCAACTCAACAAACACCATCGGAGACACCTGTATAACATCTTTATAATCACCCAGTTACGTTGTGACGTTTGATAGCACACAAGGTGTTCCTCCGGTATTCGGGAGTTGCATAATCTCATAGTCTGAGGAACATGTATAAGTCATGAAGAAAGCAATAGCAGAAAAACTAAACGATCATAATGCTAAGCTAATGGATGGGTCTAGTCCATCACATCATTCTCTACTGATGTGATCCCATTCATCAAATGACAACACATGTCTATGGTCAGGAAACTTAACCATCTTTAATTAACGAGCTAGTCAAGTAGAGGCATACTAGGGACACTCTGTTTGTCTATGTATTCACACATGTACTAAGTTTCCGGTAATACAATTCTAGCATGAATAATAAACATTTATCATGATATAAGGAAATATAAATAACAACTTTATTATTTCCTCTAGGGCATATTTCCTTCACAAATACCGTGTCCCTAGTGAGCCTCTACTAGACTAGCTCGTTGATCAAAGATGGTTAAGGTTTCCTAACCATGAACATGTGTTGTCACTTGATAATGAGATCACATCATTAGAAGAATGATGTGATGGACAAGACCCATCCGTTAGCTTAGCATATGATCGTTCAGTTTATTGCTGCTGCTTTCTTAATGTCAAATACATATTCCTTCGACCATGAGATCATGATACTCCCGGATACTGGAGGAATACCTTCTGTGCTATCAAACGTCACAACATAACTGGGTGATCATAAAGATGCTCTTCAGGTATCTCCGAAGGTGTTTGTTGAGTTGGCATGGATCGAGATTGGGATTTGTCACTCCATGTATCGGAGAGGTATCTCTAGGCCCTCTTGGTCATACGCATCACAAGAAGCTTGCAAGCAAAGTGACTAAGGAGTTAGTTACGAGATGATGTATTACGGAATGAGTAAAGAGACTTGCCAGTAACGAGATTGAACTAGGTATGGAGATACCGACGATCGAATCTCGGGCAAGTAACATACCGACAGACAAAGGGGACTACGTATGTTCTCATAAAGGTTCGACCGATAAAGATCTCCGTACAATATGTAGGAACCAATATGGGCATCCAGGTCCCGCTATTGGTTATTAACCGGAGAGGTGTCTCGGTCATGTCTACGTCATTCTCGAACCCGTAGGTTCCGCACGCTTAACATTCATTGATGATATAGTATTATATGAGTTATGTGAGTTGGTGACCGAATATTGTTCGGAGTCCCCGATGAGATCACGGACATGACGAGGAGCGCCGGATTGGTCTGGAGGTAAATATTGATATATAGGACGATGCTATTTGGTCACCAGAAAGGTTTCAGAATGTATCGGGTAGTCATCGGATCACCGAAAGGCGTTTCGGGAGGCTCCGGGAGTTTAATGGGCCAAATGGGCCAACGAGGGAGTGCACACTAGCCCACATGGGGATGGTGCGCATCCACATCATGGCGCCGGCCATAGGGAATGAAAGGGGGAGGGATCACCCCTCTTGCCTTTTCTCCTGCATGAGAAAAAGGGAAGGGGGGGGCGCCACCCCCTCCTGCCTTCTCCTAGGCGACAGAAAAGGAGGGGGGGCACCATAGGGCAGGCGCCCAAGGGGGCCGGCAGCCACCCTTGGGGCGCATCCTGGCTGCCCCTCCTCCCCACCTATATATATGAGAGGGAGGGGCGCCGCACAACCCACGACAATACACAAGCCGTGTGCGGCGCCCCTCTCCCCGGGTTCGTCCTCCGTCTAGTTTTTCTGTAGTGCATGGCGAAGCCTTGCGGAACAAGTTCACCACCACGGTCATCACGCCGTTGTGCTGCCAGAACTCATCTACTACTTCTCCTGTCTTGCTGGATCAAGAAGGAGAGGACGTCATCAAGCTGAACGTGTGCTGAACCCGGAGGTGCCATACGTTCGGTACTTGATCGGTTGATCATGAAGGTGTACGACTACATCAACCGCGTTGATAAATGCTTCTGATAAACGGTCTACGAGGGTACGTAAACATACTCTCCCATCTTGTAGCTATGCATCTCCATGGATAGATCTTGCGTGTGCGTAGAATTTTTATTGTTTTCCATGCAACGTTCCCCAACAGTGGCATCATGAGCCAGGACTATGCGTAGATGATATGCACGAGTAGAACACAAAGGAGTTGTGGGCGGTGAGGTTCATACTGCTTACCACCAATGTCTTATTTTGATTCGGCGACATTGTGGGATGAAGGGGCCCAGACCAACTTTACATATCCACGCACATGAGATTGGTCCCACCGACTGACATGCAACTTGTTTTGCATAAAGGTGGCCGGCGGGTGTCTGTTTCTCCTACTTTAGTTAAATGGAATTTGACTACGGCTGGTCCTTGAAGAAGGTTAAACCAACAAACTTGATAATCGCCGTTGTGGTTTTGCGTAGGTAAGAACGGTTCTTTCTAGAAGCCCATAGCAGCCACGTAAAACTTGCAACAACAAAGTAGAGGACGTCTAACTTGTTTTTGCAGGGCATGTTGTGATGTGATATGGTCAAGATATGATGTGATATATGTTGATGTATGAGATGATCATGTTTTGTAATAAGTTCACGACTTGCATGTCAATGAGTTCGACAACCGGTAGGAGCCTTAGGGCTGTCTTTAATTATTGTATGACCCGCGTGTTAATCACTAAGCGCCATGTAATTGCTTTAATTTATCGCTATGCGTTAGCAATAGTTTTAGAAGCGATAGTTGGCGAGATGACCCCGATGCTATGATGGAGATCAAGGTGTCAAGCCGATGACGATGGATATCATGCCGATGCTTTGGAGATGGAGATCAAAAGCACAAGATGATGGCCATATCATGTCTCATATTTTTTGCATGTGATCTTTATCCTTTATGCATCTTATTTTTCTTAGAACGACGATAGCATTATAAGGTGATTCCTTCACTTAATTTCAAGATAAAAGTGTTCTCCCTGAGTATGCATCATTGCCAAAGTTCGTCGTTTCGAAGAACCTCGTGATGATCGGGTGTGATAGACTCTATGTTCACATACAAAGGGTGCAAGACAGTTTTGCACATGCAAAATACTTGGGTTAAACTTGACAAGCCTAGCATGTATAGGCATGGTCTTGGAACACTGGAGACTGAAAGGTCGAGCATGAGTCATATAGTAGACATGATCAACTTAGATATGTTCACCATTGATGACTACCCCATCTCACGTGATGATCGGACATGGGTTTGTTGATTTGGATCATGTATCACTTAGATAACTTGAGGGATGTTAATTTAAGCGGGAGTTCATTAGTAATTTCATTAATTGGACTAAATTTATCATGAACTTAGTCTTAATAGTTTTTGCATATCTATGTTGTAGATCAATGGCCTGTGCTACCGATCCCTTGAATTTTAATGCGTTCCTAAAGAAAGCTAAGTTGAAAGATGATGGTAGCAACTACACATACTGGGTCCATAACTTGAGGATTATCCTCATTGCTGCACAGAAAAATTATGTGCTTGATGCACCGCTAGGTGACAGACCTGCTGCAGGAGCTACTGCAGATGTTATAAACGTCTGGCAGTCTCGATCTGATGACTACCCAATAGTTCAGCGTACCATGCTTTACGGCTTAGAACCGGGACTTCAAAGTTGTTTTGAAAGCCACGAAGCATATGAGATGTTCCAAGAGCTGAAGTTGATATCTCAAGCTAATGCCCGGGTTGAGAGAACGGTTCTACCAGCGAACACATACTCAAAATGTCTGGGTATCATAACCATTTGACTCAGTTGGGAATTAATCTTCCAGTTGAGAGTGTTATTGACAGAGTTCTTCAGTCACTGTCACCAAGCTACAAAGGCTTTGTGATGAACTATAATATGCAAGGGATGACAAAAACGATTCCCGAGCTCTATGCAATGCTTAAGGCCCCGGAGGTATAAATCAAGAAGGAGCATAAAGTGTTGATGGTTAACAAGACATCTAGTTTCAAGAAAAAGGGCAAGGGAAAGAAAGGGAACTTAAAGAATAATGGCAAGCAAGTTGCCGCTCCCATGAAGAAGCCCAAAGCTAGACCCAAGCCTGAAACTGAGTGCTTCTACTGCAAAGGGAATGGTCACTAGAAGCGGAACTGCCCCAAATACTTGCCGGATAAGAAGGATGGCAAAGTGAACAAAGGTATATTTGATATACATGTTATTGATGTGTACCTTACTAATGCTCGTAGTAGCGCCTGAGTATTTGATACTAGTTTTGTTGCTCATATTTATAACTCGAACAGGAGCTACGGAATAAACGAAGATTGGCTAAGGACGAGGTGACGATGCGCGTCAGGAATGGTTCCAAGGTCGATGTGATCGCCTTCGGCATGCTACCTCTACATCTACCTTCGAGATTAGTTTTAGACCTCAATAATCGTTATTTGGTACCAGCGTTGAGCATGAACAGTATATTTGGATCTTGTTTAATGCGAGATGATTATTCATTTAAATCAGAGAATAATGGTTGTTCTATTTATATGAGTAATATCCTTTATGGTCATGCACCTTAGATGAATGGTCTATTCTTGTTGAATCTCAATCGTAGTGATACACATATTCATAATATTGATGCCAAAAGATGCAGAATTGATAATGATAGTGCAACATACTTGTGGCACTACCGTTTATGTCATATCGGTATAAAGCGTATGAAGAAACTCCATGCGGATGTACTTTTGGAATCACTTGATTATGAATCATTTGATACTTGCGAACCATGCCTCATGGGTAAGATGACTAAAACTCCGTTCTCCGGAACAATGGAGTGAGCTAATGCCTTATTGGAAATAATACATACTGATGTATGTGGTCCAATGAGTGTTGAGGCACGCGATGGGTATTGTTATTTTCTAACCTTCACAGATGATTTAAGTAGGTATGGGTATATCTACTTAATGAAACACAAGTCTGTAACATTTGAAAAGTTCAAAGAATTTCAGAGTGAAGTGGAGAATCATCATAACAAGAAAATAAAGTTTCTACGGTCCAATCGCGGAGGCGAATATTTGAGTTACGAGTTTGACCTTCATTTAAAACAATATGGAATTTTTTCACAATTCACGCCACCTGGAACATCACATCGTAATGGTGTGTTCGAACGTCGTAACCATACTTTATTAGATATGGTGCGTTCTATGATGTCTCTTACCAAGTTGCCTTTATCATTTTGGGGTTATGTCATGGAATTGTCACGATAGATGTCCCCGTTGAAAGGACTTAGTCGTGAGGCCAACGCATCTATGTGGTAGCTTGAGAGGGGTTGAGTGGGACGAGATACGTGAGGTTTTACCCAGGTTCGGCCCCTCACGGTGGAGGTAAAAGCCTACATCCTGCTTCATTGATATTGATGGTGATGATCACGATTACAGGGGTGCTCTATCTCAAGAGCTATTGACTTGTCTGCCTATCTAGACTTCTGAAAACTTGTCCCTCTTGGGGTGCCCTGCCCCTCCTTATATTAGTTGAAGGGGCGGGTTACATCAGGAGTCCTAGTAGGATTAGGACTAGTCTATCTTCTATTACAAGCCGGATACAAGTCCGGGTCTTACTTCCTTGTAGGAGAATATGCCTTTCATCTTAAGCCGGCCCACCATCACATAAGTCGGCCTTCCCATGAGCCGCCTTATGGGCCGTTGAGTCTTGTCATCCATCTCACCCGCCCACCGGGTTACCAATGAGTCGCCAGGCTCGGCCGGGTCATCAGCAAGTGGAGAGATCCGGGTGGGTCACTTAGTGAGTCGCCAAGTCAGGGCGGGTCACTAGTGAATCGCCAAGCTCGGCCGGGTCATACTTCCGGCCGGGTCATATCGCGGGGTATATCCCCAACATTAGCCCCCAAGTTCCATGGTGCATGCTGTCAGTGACATGGGACTTGCGCATTTGATGAAATATCAATCTGAATAATGTAGCCCCCAAGTGCCGGGTCGTAAGCCTGCATCAACTCGGGACTATTCCTTCCATTGTAGAATAAATCATATCCATAATAGCCATTGCGCTGAAGCGACTTTCAAAACCTCAATCATAATACTGGTTATTGATAACCATAATAAAATCCAGCCATGTCGGCTATTCAAGAGTTGAATAATATAATCCGGTATGAAAACCTCAATCATTCAATATCATCATAAAAATCCAGCCAATTTGGGCTATTAAAGATTTAAATACCTTATCAGTTGACAAGTAAATCTGGAGTTTAATTACCCGGCGGCTCTTGGCCAATGGCGACTTAATACACATTCATTGTACTCCTGGATTTTTATAACCCGGCGGCTTATAGCCTTTGTGAAAATCAATAACTGATAACCCTTTTGAGACACCAATTTCAATCTTTGATGATGGGCTTTGAACTTAATCATTTGTGTAAGTCATAGCTCTACAAATCCTGCACAGAGTTTAAACAACATATGCCCTGGCGACTTAATGTCAAAAGCCAGGTCGGGTAACAACCCAAACATAATATAGTCTTATGCAATTATGGAAAAGACTAGCATTAAGGCCATTGAAGCCTAAACATACTGGCAACTTAAAGTTAAAAGCCAGGGCAGGTTATCAAACCTCGCATATTCATATAATCAGGAAAACATACCTGTAGGATTGATTTATATTGCTGGTCTTACATTGCCATACCCAATGAAGGTAACAATCCAATGATTTATAAGCGCATGATTCCAATGGCGCAATCCAAAAATATACTGGCGACTTAACATCAAAAGCCAGGGCGGGTTATCAGAAACCACAGATATACTCAAATATGAGCCATAGAGAATGAAGGCTACATGGCCTGAATTGTCTCAAGCCATGGCCTAAATATATGAATCCCAAAAAATGCTCAGAAAAAGATAACAAATCAAAATCGAGAAAATGAGGCTTTCATAGGCCGCCAAGCCTAAAGCTCCAAGGCTTTCATGGGCCGCCAAGCCACTGAGTTAACCTTTTACACTTTGTGAATCCGGCCTCACATGACCGCCGGTTTAACGTTGACAAGTTCAGGGTCTATGTAAGATTGACTGTCAAGAGTTTGGCTTGTCATTCCGGGAATACCCGGGCGGAGTGGCAGATTCTACAAAGCAAGATAACCCAAAAGGTTTTGGTGAACACACCTGGTGTTCCAAGCCATTTCACGAGGGTAGTAACGCCATGTTCTCTTTGGTGAATACACCTATGTTTGAATGGGAAGCCCCCATGTGCTTTGTAACCATGGCGTATGAGCCGGACCAAGAGGGATATTCACAACTATGCTCAATGAGCAGGAAGCCCCCAAGTGGTTTGTGGCATTGAGCCGATCAAGAGGGATATTCACAGCTATGCCTTAAATATGAGCAGGAAGCCCCCAAGTGACCATAAGTGTGGCATTGCGCCGATCAAGAGGGATATTCACAGCCATGCTTCAAATATGAGCAGGAAGCCCCCAAGTGACCATAAGTGTGGCATTGTGCCGATCAAGAGGGATATTCACAGCTATGCTTCAAATATGAGCAGGAAGCCCCCAAGCGACCATCATAAGATAAGCCCATAAGGTAGGATACCCATGTTTGAACCGCGTATCATGGAAGGAAGTTCTCTTTGGCAACCTTTAATCTTTCTGAGAACTCGAACTTGCGAGAGATGAATTCTTTTTAAACCGGACATTGAGAGCTTCAAAGCTTTGCGAGAGACAGATTTCCCTTGAGCCGGATTTTAAACCGAGTATCCTTCTTTTTAAGCCGGCAATTTTCTGACGGCCTTTAAATTTTCGCCAATAGGGCAGTAGCCTCCGGGACCGGGTTATTTCTCCTCCAATGACCCGGAGTTCTTGAATTCACTGAAACCGGCCAATTCTGCTGAGTCATGTCATTGTAGCCCCCGAGTCTTAAGATGACTCGAGGAGTTGACTTGAGATTCTCCATATTTTACCGTGATATAAACTGGTATGAGTCATTCAACAGCTCAGTGATATAACTTGTCTTGCATTAGAGAACTTGCAAGCCAGAGTAATTGCTCTTTTAAAGAAAGCAATATGTAATATAAAAATATACTAGATGGATTTCACCTGATATGTCAGGTCAGAAATTATCCACCACGGAGTTGGATCACCACGGTGAAGCTGAAGTCAATCACGGCCGAGTTAACTGTGGGGGCAGACAGATAAGTCGGCCGCGACATTGTAAGCCGGTGCAGACGGGCGAGTCGGCGACAGCGTTGTAAGCCGGTGCAGACGGACGACTCGTCCATGGCGTTGTAGGTCGGCGCGGATGGGTGAGTCGGCTGCGGCGTTGTAAGCCGGTGCGGATGGCCGGGTTAATCGCTGATTCGCCATAAACCGCGCGGACGGTGAGTCAATCGTGGGCACGAGCGACGAGTCAGTCGCGTGTGTTGATGTGGTAGAGGCCGCGACTTGCACACGTATCCGTCGAGCAGCACGGTACGGACAAGCGCTAGTGTAAAAATAATTTGGCGCACACCCTTTGCGACACCTTTGTAATAAATAATGATCCTGTGAAGAAATATCACATACTAAAGTAATTATTCTTTGATGAAAACAATATGTATTAATAAGATAAATTTGGATGAACATCACCTGATTTGTTCGGATGACGGATGATCTGTTCAATGCGATAGAGGCGGCTCAAGCAGACCGGAAACTCAACATAACCCCCGGCGGCTCAATTCGACAGAGGCGGCTTAATGCGGCCTCGTTGGTTGACCGGCTCATCAGGCGAGGCACATCCAAGGCGGCTCACGGTAGATTAGTACACCGGCGAGGCCGTCTGTGGGCGATTTGTAGTGACGGAGACAGGACCAACTCAAGGGAGACCCTCGGGCAGGAAACGACTCAAGGAGATTCCCCGCGGCGGTGAGGCATGCTCGTCATGCGGGAGGCAACACCGGACGGGCCCGCATCTCAGACAACGGGCGGCTCGTCGTGCTGCGGCAGCTGCGGCAAAGGGCCGAACCGAGGCACAGCGGGGCGACTCACGGGCTCAGAGGCGAGGCCGTTTTGAAAACGGTCGGCAGTGGTTGCTCCAGAGGCGGGCGGCTCTGACCGCTTAACTGGGGGCTCACGCGGGACGAGCCCGCGGATTTGCGGCTGTCGAGGCAACTTGGCCAGGCAGCGGTCAGATTGATCCAGGGCGTTTTGACCGCGGCCACTCATTGTAGCCGCGGGAGGTGGCGCCGGAGAGACGGCGGCGGCTCTCAGAAAAACTTCATGTAGTGGAGACCCGGAGCAGCAGTATCTGGCTGGGCAAAGCAGTGCAGCTGTCAGCGGCAGACCGCACAGGCGGCTCACCGATGAAGTTAGGCTACGACAGCGAGGTAGAGCAAAGCCTGTGGCAGTCTGGCCAGAGGAAAACTCGTCTGAAGAGGCGGAGTTGCGTAAGCGGCGATGCAAAGTTCAGGTCATGGTTGGTTGACTCACGTACGAGTCATTTCTCCTTTCCCTGTCTTCTTTTCCTTTGTAGATCAGATCGTCCATGACCATTAGTTCTATTTGCCCATGCTGATGGATCAACCGATGGATTATTTTTTCCACACCAAGGTTTTAGCACCGAGGCTACGAATTGACACCTTCGGATTTGAAAACAGCACAACAGTGTATGGGAAACCAAATTTTGACCATCATGGTGGCTTGGTAACCTCGACAGCGGCTTACTCGCTGCGGGCGACTGGGCAACAAAGTAGAATCCGGGTCGTGGTCTTCTTCTCTTTGAAAAACTGAACAAATACTATTAGTAGATTCCCGTACTAGTGCTCGTGGCTGGCTTGATCAAAAGGAATGATTAAAAAATGAATCTGGACCTTGCCGTACAGATTACTCCTTCCCAAAATCTGAGTTTTCACGTGGCAGCTAGTCTGACCCCTTGTATGTACGCGTGGCCAACTTGGTCGATTGGTGGAAAAACAAGGACTACGACGATTCGGACCACAGCGCAAAATTGCTTTAGGTCGGCCTCGGCGTATACGCCGCGTAATCCAAGAAGGAAAAACTGTATCGGAAAGTTTTAATCTCGATCTCTATAATTTTTCCAGACGACAGCGGAGGAGCAGACGCAACCCTAGCTTTTTCTTGATCACAATCGTGTATATGCTCTTCCAACTGTTCGTCGTTGACGTAGATCTTTTCTTCATCCAAAAATTGTGAACTCCTTGATCCCTGAAAGAGATCCCTTCAAGAACTCAACACCACCGTACGCAGACCCCATGATGGGCCCCAACTGTCATGAAATTGTCACGGCAAATGTCCCGTTGGAAGGACTTAGTCGTGAGGCCAACACATCAATGTGGTATCTTGATAGGGGTTGAATGGGACGAGATACGCGAGTTTTACCCAGGTTCGGCCTCTCACGGTGGAGGTAAAAACCTACATCCTGCTTCATTGATATTGATGATGATGATCACGATTACAGGGGTGCTCTACCTCAAAAGCTATTGACTTGTCTGCCTATCTAGACTTCTGAAAACTTGTCCCTCTTGGGGTGCCCTGCCCCTCCTTATATTAGTTGAAGAGGCGGGTTACATGAGGAGTCCTAGTAGGATTAGGACTGGTCTATCTTCTATTACAAGCCGGATACAAGTCCGGGTTTTGCTTCCTTGTAGGAGAATATGCCTTTCATCTTAAGCCGGCCCACCATCACATAAGTCGGCCTTCCCATGAGCCACCTTATGGGCCGTTGAGTCTTGTCATCCATCTGACCCGCCCGCCGGGTTACGAATGAGTCGTCAGGCTCGGCCGGCTGGAGAGATTTGGGCGGGTCACTTAGTGACTCGGCAAGTCAGGACGGGTCACTAGTGAATCGCCAAGCCCGATCAGGTCATACTTCTGGCTAGGTCATACCATGGGGTATATCCCCGACAGGTTATGCATTAGAGACAACCGCATTCATGTTAAATAGGGCACCGTCTAAATCCATTGAAACGACACCGTATGAACTTTGGTTTGACAAGAAACCTAAGTTGTCGTTTCTTAAAGCTTAGGGATGCGACACTTATGTCAAAAGGCTTCAGCCTGATAAGCTCGAACCCAAGTCGGAGAAGTGCGTCTTCATAGGATACCCTAAAGAAACTATTGGGTACACCTACCATAGATCCGAAGGCAAGATTTTTTTTGCTAAGAATGGGACATTTGTAGAGAAGGAGTTTCTCTCGAAAGAAGTGAGTGGGAGGAAAGTAGAACTTGATGATGTAATTATACCTTCTCTCAAATTGGAAAGTAGCACACCAGAGAAAACCGTTTCCATGATGCATACACCAAATAGATAGGAAGCTAATGATGATGATCATGAAATTTCGGATCAAGTTATGTGATGCCCCGAGACCGACGCTCCAAATGCCATCCCAGTTGCCTTCCATGTTTTGCGTGTCAGCCGTGTGTTTTGTTTGTTTGTTGCATTTCATCATGTCATCATGCGCATTGCACCGACACTCCGTTGCCGTCATGTTTTCAAAACTTGCACCCGTTCGGGTCTCCCAGTTCCTTCTGTTGTCCGTTCTGAACCCAACCACACTCGCACGCGCCCGTGGCACGTCTGAAATATTATTTTATAAGTGGCTGGAACATGTTCTCGGAATGGGATGAAAGTTGGTGTGCGGTCTTGTTGTAGTGTAGGTAGGCCGCTTGCCAAGTTTCATCGCTTTCGGAGTTCGTTTGATGCCCCAACGGATAACCATATCCGCAGTATAGTCGGTCTATGCGTCGGATGTTTTCGGTCTCCGGAAACTGTCGCCGGGCCTCTCTCTCTGTTCTCCCCTCTCAGCCCGAGGCCGTCCACATAACCCACGAAACCAGCCCACCTAGGCCTATCTAACCGCTCCTCACGTTCGGAACCGTCCGATCGCAATCGGAGGGCTCCGAAAGCCCCCTAAACCACCAAACCCTAGCCCCTACCCTATTTAACCACCTCTCCTTCCATTTTTGGCAGCCACCTACCCCTCCTCCTCAATTCCCGCGCCCCTAATCATCAGCCGCCTCCTCCTCCCACCTTCTCCTCATTTTCCGGCGAGCCCCAACCCTCCTCCACCACTTGGCAGCGAGCCACATGCCGCGCCGCTACCGGAATCCACCTGAGCCGCCGCCCTGCCCAATCCCCGCCTTCCACGTCGCCCGCGCCGCCTCGCCAGCGTGCGCCCCGCCGCCGAGGGCCCGCCAAAGCCCATCGCCAGCCCGTGCCAGGCCGATTTGGGCCCGAGCAAGCCCGCGCAGCATCGCCGCCCTGCTTCTCCCGCTCGACCCCGTTGGATCGGGAGAGCGCCACCCCGCCGCCATCCGTACGCCGCCGCGCCTCCCACGGTTCTCCACTCCAGCGAGCCCCATCGCCGACGAGCTCCTGCTCAGCCTCGCCGGAACCCCCAGGTCACGCCGCCGTCGACCATCCCCTTCTTCCTCCTGTTTCTTCCCTCTCTCTCACCGGATCTCTCTCTCTCACCAGGGACCACCGCCGCCGGAGCTTCTCGACCCACCGACCTCGCCGCCGACACCGGGAAAGGGCTTTCCCACCTCGGATCTGTCCGTCCCCGCCGCCATCCTGCCACCCTTCGCTGGAGCCCGCCCGAGACCTCCCGCCGTCGACTCCGGATCTGCCTGCACCGAGCATGGCTCGATCCGGTCATGCTCGTTGACCAGCGCCAGTGTGTGGGTCACGCCAGGCCCAGCGCCCTCTTCCGGCCTCACCTCACCTCCGACCTGGGCCATGGCCCATGGTGAGAACCCCCCCCCCCCAGCGCCCCTCCTCTACTCCACTTGGGCTTGGCTCAATTCTGCTCCTGTTGCTATCTTGTGCAGCCCAGATCTGTTCAGATTTGTCCCATAGATGTTTTCTTTCCAGTTATGTGAATTTAGTATTTATCCAAAGGCTGCCAATTTTACAAAAAAGCCCTTGCACTTCATGCATTTAATAACTCACAAACCGTGCTTCAGATTAAAATGTTTTATATATGTAAAATGCTTAGTTTTTCTTGTACGTTCATAATATGCAACATGTGATCCATGTTAAAAATGTTTAAATTGCTGTTTGCATTTGTTTTGCACAATGACATGTTAAAATGGTTTAATTCATAACTAAATAACCGTAGCTCCAATTTATATGTTCTTTATATGCAAATGGGGTAGAAAAATACCTAGTTTAACATGGTGCACTCATCTTGCATATTTAACAAATCTGAAATATGGTTTAGGGCAGAACATTACCAAATTCATAATATGCATATGGGGATTTTCTAGAATTGTTGTTTGTTATTTCCGGCCTCGTTTAAACTTGCCTAAATAGTTAGTTTACTTATGCCTCACCTCTTGCCATGTTTAACAATATTTAATATTGTTGAGTACCTATCCGGGAGTGAACAAAATAATCGAAAGTGGTGTTTCGTCAACATGCATCTTGTTACATGTTGAGCTCCACTTAACTTGTAATTTTGTTTGTGCACTTTGCCATGCCATGCATATTTAAACCGGACATGCATCAGCCTTGGTTGTGCATCATGCCATGTTTATGCTTGTGTGTTTACCATGTTGCTTGCTTCTTTCCGGTTTGCTTCTCTCGTTAGTTTCAGTTTCGTTTCGGAGTTGTGAGGATTCATTCGACTACGTCCGTTTGTCTTCTTCATGGACTCGTTCTTCTTCCTTGCGGGATCTCAAGCAAGATGACCATTACCCTCGATATCACTTCTATCTTTGCTTGCTAGTTGTTCGTTCTATCGCTATGTCACGCTACCTACCACTTGTTTATCATGCCTCCCATATTGCCATGTCAAGCCTCTAACCCACCTTCCTAGCAAACCGTTGTTTGGCTAAGTTACCGCTTTTGCTCAGCCCCTCTAATAGCGTTGCTAGTTGGGACACCCCTGCAGGGTATAAACTTTTGAGAGCCATGCTCGGGAGAAGGAATATCCTTCGTTGATCATGAGAGCTTGTGGTGGGTTAAGTTGGGACACCCCTGTAGGGTATAAACTCCCGAGAGCCGTGCCCGCGGTTATGTGGCAGATGGGAATTTGTTAATATCCGGTTGTAGAGAACTTGACGCTTGACTTAATTAAAATGCATCAACCGCGTGCATAGCCGTGATGGTCTCTTTTCGGCGGAGTCCGCGAAGTGAACATGGTTTTGGGTTATGTTTGAAAGTAAGTGGTTTCAGGATTACTTTTTGATCACTTCTAGCTTCACGACCGTTGCGTAGCTTCTCATCTTACTCTTATTTGCGTATGTTAGCCACCATATTTTCTTAGCGCTTGCTGCTAATCCAGCTCATTACCTTGTCCTACCCATAAGCTTAAATAGTCTTGATCTCGTGGGTGTGAGATTGCTGAGTCCTCGTGACTCACGGATACTTCCAAAACAGTTGCAGGTGCCGATGATGCCAGTGTAGGTGATGCTACCGAACTCAAGTGGGAGTTCGACGAGGAACTTGGTCGTTACTATGTGTCGTTTCCTGATGATCGGTAGTGGTGCCCAGTTGGGACGATCGTGGATCTAGCAGTTTGGTTATCTTCTTTTCATTTGGTTGTCCGTAGTCAGACTATGAGTGTATTCTGATGATGTATGACTTATTTGAATATTGTGTGACATGGCGAGTGTAAGACAACTCTATTTATCCCTTTCTTGTTCATTACATGGGATGTTGTGAAGATGACCCTTCTTGCGACAAAACCACTATGCGGTTATGCCTGTAAGTCGTGCCTCGACACGTGGGAGATATAGCCGCATCATGGGCGTTATAAGTTGGTAATCAGAGCCATCCACGACTTAGGAGCCCCCTGCTTGATCGAATCGCTGACGTTGTTGAGTCTAGAACAAAAATGTTTTGGGTCTTAGGATTATATATATCGGAGAGTAGGATTCTTTTTACTCCTCAGTCGCTTCGTCGCTCTGGAGAGGCCTTCTGACATAGATGTTTTGACTTTCCTCTCCTAAAATTTCACGATTTTTTTAGGATCACGCGGGTATCCTGGAATCGTTCCGATATTCTTGTGACGAGAACATTGTTCTTGGTGCCTCCTGACATTTAGGGGTTGTGGCAGTGTCTCGGGGAGTTGAGCTCTGAGGTGTTGTCGTCACAATTTTATCGTTGCAGTTCTAGAATACCTGATTTCGCCGACATCGAAAATCTCTTTTATGCAGTTGTTGGTGAGATAACCTCGATGCCACCCAGTACTGGGGCGGGAGTTCGGAAGTATTGCCATAACTCGTATAACAGATGCTTTTCGAAGGTTGAGGTACATGATTTTCGAAGGTTTCTTGGTTATGTGTCGACGGATGGATACAGTTGGAGCGTAGGGCTTGTTAGTTGTGTGATATATATTGTGCCTCCCTGTATCCCCAACTCCAGATTGCATATATAACCAGAAAGTTTCAGGAGTTTTTAGGTGGGAATTCAAGTATCTCGTAGGATATCTTTCCAACACACACATGATACGATATGGGGTCTATCATATGTTTGTTCTGGCTTATTTCCTAAGCCAATCCTTTGTTTTGTTTTGAGTTATAGTATTCGAGTTGCTTCAAAGTCAAATGTGGATTCCATACCTTTCCTAAGAGGTGTTCTCATATTTCTATGTGAATACTAATCCTTCATGATAATCGAGATTGTCATGTCAATCCTTTTCAACCGCTGTGCTTCTCTTCAAGTTAATCGTATCCTTTCAATTTCTGCTAGATCAATTATCAGTTCTTCGCAACGGTGTTTGTTTCATCCGTCCCAAGTTGCATTTGTTTTACCCACCCTCCCACCCTTTTTCCTCAAGGACTAAGACCTCTTAATCAAGTATCCATCTTATTGATGTGAAGTCTCTTCATTCTTTTCTTCTATGTTTTTACCCGGTGTTTCTTATGAAGATGCTAAGGGAGCTTCAAGTTCGTCACTCTTCACTCGTTTTCTTCTCCGGTGGATTAATTTCAGGCTTCGGTGTTGATCATATCTCTTCCTTTTGT
This sequence comes from Triticum urartu, assembly GCF_003073215.2. Lineage (NCBI taxonomy): Eukaryota > Viridiplantae > Streptophyta > Magnoliopsida > Poales > Poaceae > Triticum > Triticum urartu. Next base: position 427,717,529 of record NC_053028.1, on the reverse strand, counting down.
TTCACATATTTTCCCATGTGAATTTCTTAGCCAAAGCTCTCTTATTTATTAACCTCCCCCAGTTCATATCCGGAGTGTTGAAGATATCTCGGAAGATTCGCGTTTCCATTCTCAATCCGTTCAAGTTATTTTGAGGTTGTTATCTCATTGAAGCCATTTAATTCAACTGGTGCAATCTCGCTTTAAAAGTTATTCAACCGTGTGTCTTTGAGTCAGCCCTAACCCACATGTCTCTCCCAGGATCTTACCCGACTCTTCTAAATTTTCCGGAGCTACCTTTCTCAAATTCTTTTAAAGTGTGACGTAAGAATGGATTCCATCAGTCATATGCCTTATCCAAGATTGTTTCATGTTGTTTTCACCTTTCACTCAACCTTTCTATTCTTCATTCCGTAGTGCCTCAATTGGCATGGTGGTTCTCATCATCATTCTCAACATTGGAAGACTGAAGAAGAATTTTCCTAAATCTTGGTCCGTTCTCTTGAAGATGCGTAGTTCAAGCTTGATGCTATCCTCTCAAATCATTTCCAATTGTGAGAATTCTTTTCATACCAATCCGATGCATTTCATGAGTTCTCTCCATTTTATTCCTACAAAGGCCATCATTTCAGATTTATTCGTTCTCAACTTTCTGCTCTCGTTTCCCCAATCTTACCGGGGCATCGTTCATGTATTCTCTAGTCAGCTCGTGATCTATTCGTTCTCATGTATCTAAATTCTATCAAGTATCTTCATTCACTTTCTAATTCTTATGGTGGTTCGTTCAAGAGTTCTCTTCCTTGCTTATCATATCAATTCATTCGTTCTTTCCAATCCTACCGGTGGTTCATGAAGATTTTCCCAAGTTTGCGATATATATCCTCAATCCTTTTCAAGAAGAATAAGTGGCATGCCAATGCCGTTGCTTGTTACAAATTTGAGTTGAAGAATGGTAAGCATGACATAAATCTTATTCTTATTTCCTCGAGGTGATCAATTTGTTCTTTCTTGAGTTGTTCATCATGTCACATTCTCTGTTCGAGATGCTTCATCTTTTCTTTTCCGAAGTTCCAAGTTTTCCGCATTATCTCATCGCGAAGCTCCATCTAAATCATCACAAGGCTTCAACTTGTGTTTTGAAATTCTCTTTCTTTTTATCATCCTTTTATTACCGGAGTTCTTCATGGAGGCTCTACATGGTGGTTCGTCAAGGATTCTTTTCATTCTTCAATTGTTCTTCAAGATTTCTATCGAAGTTATGATCCGCCAAGCTATAATCAAAATTAAACATGGTGCTCAACACGTGTTTTGTTTTGAGGAGCTCAAATATTCTTCATCTTGCATTCCGAAATTCAATTCGTTCTACCTTATCTTTTGAGGTGGTGTTATGTCACTCTTGACAATTTCCCTTCGTGTGTTATGATTCAACAATTATCAAGAATGAGATAGTTAAACCCATCAATTTCTTCGAGCATGAGCTATTCTCAATCCATCAATCTCTTCGTTGGAGTTATCTTGGGTTATATTTCACCTAAAGCTTTCCCTAAGGATTGTTGCTATATATGGTGCTTATAAATGACCCAAGTTCTTTATTTATCCTCCCGATGAAATAAGTTTCTCGTCTCCTTGTTGATATCAATCCAATCTATTGTTTCCGTTAGTGGCAGAATTTCACCTCATAATTTTGAGAAGTTTTCCATAAGCCCAAAACAACCTTATTCTTTTGTTGTTTAATTTTCAAGAACTCCATTCAATCCTTCTTTCTAAGGATGCCTTCAAATTCATTGGTGGTAGAAGTTATTATTTTATTTTACTTTCTTTCTTCCTAATGATCTAGCTTCTATTTGTTTCGTTCCGGAAGCATTGTGATGTTGCACTCTTCGACCCATCATCCCATTTTTGTCAAAGATCATGTTCTCTCATTTGCTTATCCATTCAACCGGAGTGTCGTGTCCTCCATTCAAGTTCTCTCATATTATCAAGTTTTGCCTCCCTTCTCAACTGGAGTGCTATATGAAATCTTTCTTACCCCTTGTGCCATTCTTTCAATAGTTCCGGAGGCAGTGTGTTGTGGATTTCATCAAGTATCCTCTCATCCTATAAAGTTCATGTTCAATTCCTTCCATTTACAGTCGAAGTGCTGTCCAAATTATATCATTCTTATTCCTTCTGTATCTTCTTTTAACCGGAGTGTTGCGTCTATCATCCCTCTTCTAACCGGAGTCTCATCCAAGTGCTTTCATTTTGCCAAGCGCATATTCTATGCCTTCCATTTCAAACCGGAGTGTTGTCGTAATTGATCTTTATCGTTCCTTGTACATCTCGTTTCAACTGGAGTGCTTGCATGTACTTCTTGTCCATTCTACCCCTTTTTTTATGTCTTTCAACCTACAAGGTTCTCGTAATATTCCTTGTACCTCTTTTCTAACGGAGTGTTTTCAACTTTGTTCATCTTCGTGTATTCTTTATTTCAAGTTGTTCAACCTCTAAGGTTCTTTGGTTTCACTCTTTTGTCAAGAAGCAACTTTGTTTTACCTCTTCCTCTTCTGCTTATCTCCGGTGCCATCCTTAGATCTCGGGACGAGATCTCTTGTAAGTGGAGGAGTGTTGTGATGCCCCGAGACCGACGCTCCAGATGCCATCCCAGTTGCCTTCCATGTTTTGCATGTCAGCCGTGTGTTTTATTTGTTTGTTGCATTTCATCATGTCATCATGCGCATTGCACCGTCACTCCATTGCCGTCATGTTTTCAAAACTTGCATCCGTTCGGGTCTCCCAGTTCTTTCCTTGTCCGTTCTGAGCCCAACCACACTCGCATGCGCCCACGGCACGTCCGAAATATTATTTTATAAGTGCCCAGAAAATTTTCTCGGAATGGGATGAAAGTTGGCATGCGGTCTTGTTATAGTGTAGGTAGGCCGCCTGCCAAGTTTGATCGCTTACGGAGTTCGTTTGATGCCCCAACGGATAACCATAGCCGCAGTATAGTCAGTCTATGCGTCAGATGTTTTCGGTCTCCGGAAACTGCCGCCGGGCCTCTCTCTCTCTTCTCCCCTCTCAGCCCAAGGCCATCCACACAACCCACTAAACCAGCCCACCTAGGCCTATCTAACCCCTCCTCGCGTCCGGAACCGTCCGATCGCAATCGGAGTGCTCCGTAAGCCCCCTAAACCACCAAACCCTAGCCCCTACCCTATTTAAGCACCTCTCCTTACATTTTTGGCAGCCACCTACCCCTCCTCCTCAATTCCCGTTCCCCTAATCATTAGCCGCCTCCTCCTCCCACCTTCTCCTCGTTTTTCGGCGAGCCCCAACCCTCCTCCACCACTTGGCAGCGAACCACAGGCCGCTCTGCCACCGGAATCCACCCGAGCCGCCGTCAAAAGCTCAATTTTGTACTGGATCGGGGCCCTGCCCAATCCCCACCTTCCATGTCGCCCGCGCCGCCTCGCCAGCGCGTGCCCCGTCATCGAGGGCCCGCTAAAGCCCATCGCCAGCTCACGCCAGGCCGATTCGCGCTCGAGCGAGCCCGCGCAGCATCGCCGCCCCTCTTCTCCCGCTCGATCCCGCTGGATCGGGAGAGCGCTACCCCGCCGCCATCCGTACGCCGCCGCGCCTCCCGTGGTTCTCCACTCCAGCGAGCCCCATCGCCGACGAGCTCCTGCTCAGCCTCGCCGGAACCCCTAGGTCACGCCGCCGCCGACCATCCCCTTCTTCCTCCTGTTTCTCCCTCTCTCTCTCACCGGATCTCTCTCTCACTAGGGACGTCCATTTGTCTTCTTCACGGACTCGTTCTTCTTCCTTGCAGGATCTCAGGCAAGATGACCATTACCCTCGATATCACTTCTATCTTTGCTTGCTAGTTGTTCGTTCTGTCACTATGTCGCGCTACCTACCACTTGTTTATCATGCCTCCCATATTGCCATGTCAAGCCTCTAACCCACCTTCCTAGCAAACCGTTGTTTGGCTAAGTTACCGCTTTTGCTCAGCCCCTCTTATAGCATTGCTAGTTGCAGGTGCCTTGCAGGTTGTTCCATGTTGGAACATGGATATGTTGGGATATCACAATATCTCTTATTTAATTAATGCATCGATATACTTGGCAAAGGGTGGAAGGCTTGGCCTTTTGCTCGGTGTTTTGTTCCACTCTTGCCGCCCTAGTTTCCGTCATACCGGTGTTATGTTCCTAACGCGGTTGGGGTTATGGGACCCCCTTGACAGTTTGCTTTGAATAAAACTCCTCCAGCAAGGCCCAACCTTGGTTTTACATTTGCCTAACAACCTAAGCATTTTCCCTTGGGTTCCGCAGACCTGAGGGTCATATTTATTTTAAACCCCCCGGGCCAGTGCTCCTCTGAGTGTTGGTCCAACCTGGGCAATGTCCGGTGCCCCCTTGGCAACCAGGGTATATGCCAACCCGATGTCTGGCCCATCCAGTGTGCCCTGAGAACGAGATATGTGTAGCTCCTATCGGGATTTGTCGGCACATTCGGGTGGTCTAGCTGGTCTTGTTTTACCATTGTCGAAATGTCTTGTAACCGGGATTCCGAGACTGATCGGGCCTTTCCGCGAGAAGGAATATCCTTCGTTGATCGTGAGAGCTTGTGATGGGCTAAGTTGGGACACCCCTACAGGGTATAAACTTTCGAGATCCGTGCCTGCGGTTATGTGGCAGATGGGAAATTGTTAATATTTGGTTGTAGAGAACTTGACACTTGACTTAATTAAAATGCATCAACTGCGTGCGTAGCCGTGATGGTCTCTTTTCGGCGGAGTCCGGGAAGTGAACACGGTTTTGGGTTATGTTTGAACGTAAGTAGTTTCAGGATCACTTCTTGATCACTTCTTGCTTCACGACCGTTGCGTAGCGTCTCATCTTACTCTTATTTGCGTATGTTAGCCACCATATTTGCTTAGTGCTTGCTGCTACTCCACCTCATTACCTTGTCCTACCCATAAGATTAAATAGTCTTGATCTCACGGGTGTGAGATTGCTGAGTCCTCGTGACTCACAGATACTTCCAAAACAGTTGCAGGTGCCGATGATGCCAGTGCAGGTGATGCTACCAAACTCAAGTGGGAGTTCGACGAGGAACTTGGTCGTTACTATGTATCGTTTCCTGATGATCGGTAGTGGTGCCCAGTTGGGACGATCGGGGATCTAGCAGTTGGGTTATCTTCTTTTCATTTGGTTGTCCGTAGTCAGACTATGAGTGTATTCTGATGATGTATGACTTATTTGAATATTGTGTGACGTGGCGAGTGTAAGCCAACTCTATTTATCCCTTTCTTGTTCATTACATGGGATGTTCTGAAGATGACCCTTCTTGCAACAAAACCACTATGCAGTTATGCCTCTAAGTCGTGCCTCGACACGTGGGAGATATAGCCGCATCGTGCATGTTACAAGTTACTACTGAACTTCGTAGGTCAACCAAAACACGTTCCACACTAGAGTGGTACGGTAGTCCTATCCTGGAAGTCATGTTGTTAGACAATGGCGAACCTACGAATTATGAAGAAGCTATGATGAGCCCATATTCCCACAAATGGCTTGAGGCCATGAAATCTGAGATAGGATCCATGTATGAGAACAAAGTGTGGACTTTGGTGGACTTGCCCGATGATTGGCAAGCCATTGAGAATAAATGGATCTTCAAGAAGAAGACAGACGCTGATGGTAATATCACTGTCTACAAAGCTTAACTTGTCGCAAAAGGTTTTCGACAAGTTCAAGGGGTTGACTACGATGAAACATTCTCACCTGTAGTGATGCTTAAGTCTACCCGAATCATGTTAGCAATTGCGGCATTTTATGACTATGAAATCTGGCAAATGGACGTCAAAACTAAATTCCTTAACGGATTTCTTAAAGAAGAGTTTTATATGATTTAACCAGAAGGTTTTGTCGATCCTAAAGGCGCTAACAAAGTGTGCAAGCTCTAGCGATCCATTTATGGACTGGTGCAAGCATCTCGGAGTTGGAATATACGCTTTGATGATGTGATCAAAACATATGGTTTTATACAGACTTTTGGTGAAGCCTGTATTTACAAGAAAGTGAGTGGGAGCTCTGTAGCATTTCTGGTGTTATATGTGGATGCCATATTACTGATTGGTAATGATATAGAATTTCTGGATAGCATAAAAGGATACTTGAGTAAGAATTTTTCAATGAAAGACCTCGGTGAAGCTGCTTATATATTGGGCATCAAGATCTATAGGGATAGATCGCAACGCTTAATAGGACTTTCACAAAGCACATACCTTGACAAAGTTCTGAAGAAGTTCAAAATGGACCAGCCAAAGAAAGGGTTCTTGCCTTTGTTGAAAGGTGTGAAATTGAGTCAGACTCAAAGTCCGACCATAGCAGAAGATAGAGAGAAAATGAAAGTCATCCCCTATGCCTCAGCCATAGGTTCTATTATGTATGCCATGTTGTGTACTAGACCTGTTGTGTGCCTTGCCATAAGTTTGGCAAGGAGGTACCAAAGTAATACAGGAGTGGATCACTGGACATCGGTCAAGAATATCCTAAAGTACCTGAAAAGGACCAAGGATATGTTTCTCGTTTATGGAGGTGACAAAGAGCTCGTCGTAAAGGGTTACGTTGATGCTAGCTTCGACACAGATCCGGATGACTCCAAGTCACAAACCAGCTATGTATTTATATTGAATGGTGGAGCTGTCAGTTGGTGCAGTTCCAAGCAGAGTGTCATGGCGGGATCTACATGTGAAGTGGAGTACATAGCTGCTCGAGAGCAGCGCATGAAGGAGTCTAGATGAAGGAGTTCATATCCGATCTGGGTGTAATACCCAATGCATCGTGTCCAATGACAATCTTTTGTGACAACACTGCAACAATTGCCTTGGCGATGGAATCCAGGTTTCACAAGAGAACCAAACACATCAAGAGATGCTTCAAGTCCATTCGTTAAAAGGTCAAGGATGGAGATATAGAAATTTTCAAAATACATACGAACCTGAATGTGGCAGACCCGTTGACTAAACCTCTTTCACGGGAAAAACATGATCAGCTTCAAGACTCCATGTGTGTTAGATTCATTACAATGTAATCTAGATTATTGACTCTAGTGCAAGTGAGAGACTGATGGAAATATGACCTAGAGGCAATAATAAAGTTGTTATTATTATATTTCCTATTCATGATAAAGGTTTATTATTCATGCTAGAATTGTATTGATCAGAAACTTAAATACATTTGTGGATACATAAACAAATACCATGTCCCTAGTGAGCCTCTACTATACTAGCTCGTTGATCAAAGATGGTTAAGATTTCCTAACCATGGACATGTGTTCTCACTTGATAATGGAATCACATCATTAGAAGAATGATGTGATGGACAAGACCCATCCACTAGCTTAGCATATGACCGTTCAGTTTATTGCTACTGCTTTCTTAATGTCAAATACACATTCCTTCGACCATGAGATCATGCAACTCCCGGATACCGGAGGAATACCTTGTGTGCTATTGAATGTCATAACGTAACTGGGTGATCATAAATATGCTCTACAGGTATCTTTGAAGGTGTCTGTTGAGTTGGCATGGATCGAGATTGGGATTTTCACTCCGTGTATCGGAGAAGTATCTCTAGGTGCTCTCGGTAATAAACATCACAAGAAGCTTCCAAGCAAAGTGACTAAGTAGTTAGTTACAAGATGATGTATTATAGAATGATTAAAGAGACTTTCCAGTAATGAGATTGAACTAGGTATGGAGATACCGACGATCGAATCTCGGGCAAGTAACATAGTGATAGACAAAGGGAACTATGCATGTTGTCATAAAGGTTCGACCGATAAAGATCTTAATAGAATATGTTGGAACCAATATGGGCATCCAGGTCCCACTATTGGTTATTGACTAGAGAGGCGTCTCGGTCATGTCTACATCATTCTTGAACCCGTAGGGTCCACACGCTTAATGTTCGTTGACGATATAGTATTATATGAGTTATGTGAGTTGGTGACGGAATGTTTTTTGAAGTCCTGGATGAGAGACATGACGAGGAGCTCCGGAATGGTCCGTAGGTAAATATTGATATATAGGACGATGTTGTTTGGTCACTGGAAAGGTTTCGAAATGTATCGTGTAGTCACCGGATCACCGGAAGGGGTTCCGGGAGGCGCCATGTCATGGGATATCCATGGCCACCTATGGGACCAGGGGGCCCCTTGCTGGTTCGGCAGGGGGACGTCGCGTTGCACAAAGAGCAGACCAGTGCGCGGCAGCACGGCAGAGAGCACACAAGCAATTTACCCAGGTTCGGCCCGCCGTGAGGCGTAAAACCCTACTCCTGCTTTGGTGGATTGATGCTGGAATGTGGATAATGCAACATAGTACACTTGCCCGACAGGGTTCTCCGTATGGCAGCAACGACTACACACGTATGGGGTACGGGTTCCTCAACTTTCCAACCCCTCCTACGAGTGCCACGGGCCTCCTTTTATAGATTAAGGGGTCACCACAATGCAAAGTGGTCATTATCCACCGATATGATAACAAATAGTGCTACCATACCTAACTCTACGGGCTGACAGGATGCATTAAATGCACCGCTTAGTGTCACATCACTGGTTGCCCGGCAAGGCTTGCTGGGCTATCTCGCCAGCTCCGCGCTTGTCCTGTTGACACGTCGTAGGACGAGAGTCATCTGTATGTCCCTTCTGTAGGAAACGACCACCATGTAGTGAATGACTGCCACTTAATCATCTTGCGGCTTGACACCACACTGATTGATGACATGGGTCGCGCTTGAGTCTTTGGCGGGGTGGTTTTGCCTCCGTGAGCCCCGACAGGCCCTGCCCGGGAGCCTTGGTTGCTTGCTTCTGGCGGTGGCCTTGCCCCTTGCGAGGCTCACCTGCCCGGCAAGCGAGGCCCTTCTCTTGCCAATATACTGCTCCTCTGGCTTGATCTTAATCCTCTGAGCTGCTTGTTGGTTCTTCGAATCTCTTGGTCCTTCAATGTATGACTCCAGCTGATGCTTCAATTCTGCTCTTGTCTGTGCACGAGTCTGGGGGAAATGTATACCCCTGTATATTTTCCCCGACATAAGCCCCCGGGCATGAGCCATATGTGTCGCATGGCACGTTGTGTTAGGCCCCAAATAGTGCGCGGACACGTGGCAGGAAAGGGTTGTGCATGCCGTATCGTCATGGCGACCAGTCAATCCAACGTCCACTTTGCGCAATTATTGCACGTCGTGGGGTTGTTGTATTGTTGCAGTTATGGTAAAACGATAACCTTTTGAAGCGTCGCGCCTCGACTCCTTCTCCCCCTCCTTAAGAGTAGGGAAAATCATAGCGGCACGATTCATCGGTCTCTCACCCTGCTCCTCCATCTTCTTCCTCCGCAAGCCAAGCAATAGTTCCTCCTCTCGCAGCTCCTTCTGCTGCCGCCCACCTCCCTCCTTCATTCAACAAATCCCTTCCCTCATGCGTTGCCGCAAAAATGGGGAAGAAACCCGTGGAGAAGAAGCCGATGGCTGCAACGAAGGAGGCCGCCGCCGAGGGGAAAAAGAGGTCGACGGAGTTGAACAAGAAGCGAAGCGAGGACGTCATCTTCGTTCCTTCGGCCTTGAGTGGCCCTGTTCTTCAGTCGAATTACGGATACTTGTGGGGGCGAACCGTTGAGAAGGGGCACGGTGCGCCCGTAGTCTACGAAGCGGGTGAGGTGGACCCCCCTGATTCTTATCACTTCTTTGCTGCTTATTTCATTTGCGGCCTCTGTCCCCCTTTCTCCAGATTCTTTGAGTCGATCATGAACTTCTATGGGTTCCACCTCCTTGATTTCATGTCAAATGCGATGGTGACCATGGCTATCTTTGCGCATTTGCGCGAGAACTTCATCGGAGTGATGCCCAATGTGGATTTATTCCGACATTACTTCGTTCTGAGGGTGGAGAGCAAGGTTAACCGCTCCGGAACCATCAGTTGGATGCCACGAACGAAGAGGGTGATTTGGGATTACCTCCCGGGGTATCCGCGCGAGAGGTGGGATGAATGGAGACGAGACTGGTGCTGGATCCAGGACAAGGAAGCCCCTCGAGTTCTGCGAAGCGCGGCAGGAGTGTGTCGAGCGCGACAAGGATTGGAGCTTGAGGGGCTCACTGAGGACAGGCTGTGCCCGACAATCAATAGGATCAGCCGTCTAGCGGCTGCTGGGTTGACCATTGGGCATGCGGGGCAGATTTCCTTCTCCGCCGCATCTCGCCACTACAGGAAAGGGACATGCCTGCGTGGCTATATGGTGGCGCTGCGGATAGGATGTGGGTGCTACCGGGACTGGCCAATAACTTTTCATTTTGTGGCCACGCTTGGTTGTGCGACCAACTATTCGGTCGCTTAGACTTGTTCGAGCTCCCGACAACCATCATTCCTATGAACATCAACACTTCCAGGGACCAAATACTGAAGTGGATGCCGGAATGCAATGATGAGGGAGTGTCGAGCACTTGGCGACTCCCTTCCCTAGATGAAGAGCTCGAATGGTCAAGCACTTTGGTGGAGAAGGCCACCAAGACCGAGGGCGAAATGTATAAACGCACCTCTGCCGCGGAGGTGGTGTATATATTGAAGAGAGTTGCGGAGGACAAGGCTTGCCACCTTGCGGAGGTGCAGAAGGCCGCAAAGGCTGGGAAGGGCAAAGGGAAAGGTGGAGATGGAAGCTCTTCCCACGGCGGCAGCGAGGCACAAACCACGGAAGGATCTGCCGGGGGAGAGCTTGCCGGGGATGACTTTGCCGGGTTAGATGCCCTGGCCACGGCAGCGGAGGAGCTCCAGGAGGGAGCGGAGGAGGAGAGGGAGGGGGACGTGGTAACGGCCCCTAAAGAGTAGTGGCTTTCGGCTGGACCGCAAGCTCCAACACCAGACCCCAACCAACGCACCCGTAGGCGTGCCGCAACCCGAGGAGCGGCAACCTCCAACCCAGCGCCGGCCACCAAGAGGGTGAAGAAGGTCTCCACCAAGTCCACTAAGGCCGAGGTAGTGTGTCGCCAATCCCCTCGCCTTGCTCAAGCCAAGGTTCCTTCCTCCAAACGGCCGGTGGCCACGGAGGCGGAGTCCATCCCCCGCTCCGGCTCGAGCTCCTCGCAGGGCTCGTCCTCTTTGGAGCTCCTGGCATCACGGCAGGCATCGAAGCTGCCGGGAAGTTCCGCTCCCCCCCGTCTATGAAGAGAGGACAGGAGTCTCCTCCTCCGATGGAATTCAATTTGAACTCCATGCTCATTGCGGAAGAGTAAGAAGGATTTATCTTTGTGGTAGGTGTCTTCCGATGCAGATTTGAATGCTTTTGCTGACTAACCTCTCATTTTTTTGTTGCTACCGGTAGGGAAGTGGATGAGGAGACGGAGACCCTCGTCCACCATTCCCGCAAGAGGCTCCGGCGCCTCGGGTCACTGGAGGGCGTAGAGGGCTCGGTCCCGGCAGGGAAGGGCACAGAAGACCCGTGCCGTGTTCCCACTCCAGCCCCTGGCCAGGGAGTGGAGACTTGGCCCCACCTGCCAGAGATGATGGAGGCGGTCCTTCCGCCCCCCTCACGGAGGAGGTGGGGAGGCGACACTAGGCGAGCCCCTCCCAGAAGGGCTTGCCTCCCCTGCCGCTCAAGCCGAGGAGGTCGTCATGGAATCCTCTGCGGCAGAGACCGTGCATAAGGCCGCAGAGCCTACCCTGGCAGAGGACGAAGCCCGCGACCCGGCAACAACTACTGCCAGGGAGACGGAGACCCCTGCCCGACAGACTTCCCCAGGTATCTGGCTTAATCCTTCTTTTCTTTTGCTCTCTGGTTGTCTCTATCGGTTTTCTCCATTCGCTTGCGGTTTCTGTTTCTTCACTGTCCCCTGGGCCTTCCACATGTAGCCCCTCAAACTGAAGAATGGGATTTACTGGAGGTGGTGGCTAACATAGGGAGGTCTGCCGTGGACGAAGCCGTGAGGCTCAGGGTTGCTGAGGGCCATGACCTTGCCGCGAGGGATATTCAGGGCTCCTTGGCGGTGATGGAGCATCCTTTGGAGGAAGCCCCGGCAGGTGAAGTGGCCATCGAGGTGAAGATTCCACTCCAAACCATGGGTCCGCTTCCCACCACTGGGGTCGTTGCCAAGATTCCGCCACCTCCCTCGAGCGCGCTGGCAATGGTGTTGTCATTGCCTGACATTGGAGCCCCCGGCCCGTCCTCGACGGACATAGAGCTTGATGATGAGCTCCAGCGCCTTCTGGCACCGCTGCATTTGGGAAGCGGGGAGGCCTACGACACAGCCACCATGACTATGGACCTGTCCTTCATAGAGTCCATGGTGACGGGCATGAAAGAAATGCAGGCCCGACACCGCCAGAAGTGGCAGGAGCTTAAGGAATGGCGAGAATCCGCCGGCAAGGTGGATCAGAGGCTGAAGGACAAATGTCTGGAGCTGCGTGAGTGGCATGACAAGCAGTTCTGAAAGTGCGTTATATCGACTAGAGGGGGGTGAATAGGCGATTTTTATGGAAGTCTTCAAAATGTGGGAGTTATGAAGACAAACGATAGAAATAAACCTAATACCCTACAGTGGAAGGTAGACTACACTAGGCAAGCCATAGTCAAGTATTCAATAGAGTGAAAGCACAATGACTTAATAGCAGCAATGTAGTAAGGATCAGATAGGAAGATATTATGAAGCCATACAGAACATGCAGTCACTCAGTGAAGACAAAATATAGTGCGAACATACAATGACTTCACAAGGAGCAACAGTAAGTAAAGGGAAGGAAGGATGAAACCAGTGACTCATTGAAGACAATGATTTGTTGGACCAGTTCCAGTTGCTGTGACAACTGTACGTCTGGTTGGAGCGGCTAGGTATTTAAACCTTAGGACACACAGTCCCGGACACCCAGTCCTGAACACGCAGCTCAGGACACCCAGTCCTCACCGTATTCTCCTTGAGCTAAGGTCACACAGACCTCGCCCAATCACTCTGGTAAGTCTTCAAGGTAGACTCCCAAACCTTCACAGACTTCGTTCACCGGCAATCCACAATGTCTCTTGGATGCTCAGAACACAACGCCTAACCGGCTGGAGGATGCACAGTCCTCAAGTGTAATAAGTCTTCAGATCACACAGACAAGAAGACTTAAGTGTTGCCCAATTCTCTTTGGCTCTGGGTGGTTAGGGCTTTATCCTCGCAAGGAATTCTCTCTCAAAGGCTTCGAGGTGGGTTGCTCTCAAACGACAAAAGCCGTACTCTCAATCTGAGTAGCCAACCGTTTATGGTTGTAGGGGGTGGGCTATTTATAGCCACTTGGCAACCCGACCTGATTTGTCCAAAATGACCTTGGCTCACTAAGGAACTGACACGTGTTCCAACGGTAAGATTTCAAACTCACACGACAACTTTACTTGGGCTACAAGCAAAGCTGACTTGTCCGACTCTGGACAAGATTCACTCTCATAGTCTTCACTCGAAGACATAGGTTTTTGGTTTAGGCATCACTTCAGTCATTCTGACTGGTTCTCTTGGACCCCACTTAACAGTACGGTGGTTCCTATGACTCAACACAAAAGAAAAAGAACTGCAAAAGATCTAAGTCTTCGAGCTCCATAGGCTTCATATGGTGTCTTCTCTTGTCATAGTCTTCAATGTGAATATCTTCATATACCACCTTTGACTTCAATGTCTTCATACATTTTTAGGGGTCATCTCTGGTAGGAAAACCGAATCAATGAGGGACTTCTACCTGTGTTATCCTGCAATTCTCACAAACACATTAGTCCCTCAACTAGGTTTGTCGTCAATACTCCAAAACCAACTAGGGGTGGCACTAGATGCACCTACAATCTCCCCCTTTTTGGTGATTGATGACAAACTAGTTGAAGTTTTCAACGGGGAATATAATCTGTGAAATTGTAAAGGATAAGGAATTGTCTTCATAAGTTGCAAGGGCTCCCCCTGAAGATGTGCATATAAGTAATTTGCTTCTGGAATGCAAATGCACATGGCAGGTTGTACTTGTGGAGATCCACTTCAACTTATGATGACAATCCACTATGCATGTGAAAGTATATGAAGATAATGACAATGCATAATGGAAAATGGACGTCTGCAGAATGATCTAAGTGCGGAATTTATCGTCGCACATGCGGAATTTACCATCGCAAAACAAAGTGGCAAATAAGTAGCAGACGACCATCGAGTTTAAGTGGTACAACTCAAAGAACCAAATGTAGCAAAACGAGAGTTGTAAACACAAAGCAAAATATAAAGCACCCTCCCATATGGACCCGCTTGAAGACTATCAACCTCATATGCTTCTCCCCCCTTTGTCAGTAAGGACCAAAAAGGTTTGAAGACATAGAGCATCTACTCATTCCCATGCAGAGTAGGTGAAGTAGCAGGGTCGTTGGTGGTGTTTGGCGGTGCTGAAGAGTTTGGAGTAGAGTTGATGCTTGCTGAAGGAGGTGGTGGTGAAGTAGCATCATCTTCATCCTCGATAACTTTGGCAGTCACTGTTGCAGCAGATGAAGAGAACTCAGAGTCTTCAAGGGATGGAGTTCCTAGCAGCACAACTCTTCGAGGAGGTGTGGAGTCAAACTTGAAATGCTCAGTGAAGCCATCCTCTTGAAGATCAGCTTCAGAACACATCATCGTGAGCCCTTTCCATGTGCGGCGACAGGTTTCATGGGCAACGAAAGCATTCTTGGTGGCAAGATTGCGAATGCAATTAACATCCACCAAGAGGCTTTTCATCTGACGCTTCAGCCAGTCATGATGCCTATCCTATTTCTGAAGAAGAGCCACAAGAAGCTCTCAGTCGGTGAGAACACGAGTGCGCTTCTTGGGTCTTGGAGCAGTTGTACTATCAGTGGCTTCAGTGGAAGCAGGGTGTGGTGCACGTGTAGTGCCAGCCAGAGGATACACCCGAGTGACTGCTTCAACTCCTGCAATATTCTGCGAGAAACTCTAATGCTCTGCATTCTGAAGACTTAGAGGTTCCTTTGCAGGCTCAGGATAGATGGCTTCAGTAGAGATATCCACATCAGGCAGAAAAATCCTATGATTGCGAGCAGATGGCTGATATGAGATATCGAAGTGAAGTTTAATTAGCCGCATTACCCATGGGGCGTAGAATTTCAAGCCAAACAGATCAGAGCCTGATGCAGCAAGTTGGCGGATGAATAAGTCCTGTGCATTGAAGCATTTGCCATGAAGAATATAGAAGACCAAAGTCTTCATTGCACCCTCAAGCTTGGCATTTGGAGAGTGCCCTTTGATGGGCCAGAGAGTTCGCCTGATGATGTGATAGATGGTTCTTGGCAGATACTCAAGGTCTTCAACAAAGAACTCTATTGGATAAGAAGCATCTTGGGGCAATGGCTTCATCATGCTGAGCATCTGACTCATATCAGGTTCCGGCCTCTTAAAGATGCTCTCAATAGCTTCACTATGCAGCTGACAGCCATACTCGTAGAGATCGCCAGGAGTGGGCAAACCAGTAAGCTCAATGATGTCAAATGCATTGGCTTTGTGATGAACGTTTCCGGTCATCCACTCCAGGACCCAAGTCTTCGGATCTCTGCTGTACCCGCGGATGTGAAGTGTGGCATAGAATTGGAGCATCAGCTCTTCATTCCAATGCTCTTGGTCAGTAATGAACGGCAGCAGTCCAACTTCCTTGAAGCAATCCAAAGCTTCTTCCAGACAGGGCAGACCAGCTATGGCTTCAATGTCAAGGCGCTTGTGTGGGAAGATGCGACCTTGGATGTAGAGAATGCATGAGTAATAGCTTCGCTGAGGATAGCTCCAGAACCGATCAGATGATATCCTTTCCCTTGAGTAGGGGTTCCTGGAGCTATCGAAGAATGTGTTGTCTGCCCTGAAGCCATTGATGTTGAAGGAGCCAGGAGCTGATGCAGGACCTGGGAACCTTGGCAATCTTGGGATTGGCTTCTGTACCTGAGGCCTGTGCTCAACATGATAGTCGAACTGGGGACCGGCAGCAGACTCAGGAACAGAAGTTGCAGGATCAGTGGCTTCACTGTCTTCTGAAGCTTTTGTTAGGGAGGGCTCCACATTAGCTTCGTTGGTGGTTGTGGCAGCCTCAAGATTTTCATCCTCCACTTGACGAGCTGGAGGGTCGGTCACAAGCACGTTCTCCTTGAGAACTGCTTCTTGGTGGGACAGGGGGACTTGTGGGATTTCTTCTTCTGCGGCTGATGCAGCCGGAATGTCTTCAGCAGAGACTTGAGGCCTTGGACCTTTGCGAAGCTTGCGCAACGCGGGCGACGCCTGTGGAGTTGGAGTGGGCTGGGCCTCATAGTCTTCTTCCTCTTGTGGGCGATCCGCCCATGAAGCATCCTGTGCAATTGGCGTCAGTGGATGACCAATGCTGATGAGTTCGCTGTTCTGAGGAAGGACTACACCATCTTCTACATTGTCATGTCGACCAATGTCTTCAGCAGTGATGGGATCAGCTACTGGAAAGTCTTCAGCTTCATGAGCCTCTGTGGAAGCAGGCTCATGGATAGTCAGTTGGCGTTCAGCTTCAGGATAGACCATAGAAATGGGTTCAACTATTAAGGGCTCTGTGGGAGCAGCCCGATCTTTCTTGGTCTTCCTCTTCTTCTTGGAGGGGGCAGTAGGAGAGGCTTCAGAGTGTTTCCTCTTCCTGGCTTCAGCCTCAGCAGTCCTTGTCTTCTTGAGCTCTGAAGCAGTTGACCGGCTTTTTGGCTTCGAGCCAGTCAGTCTAGTTGGGAAGACAATCGGAACTGCTTCCTGCCTTGGTGCATCAGGTTCAGCCGTAGCAGGCTTCTTCTTCTTCTTTGCGGCCATCCTGGGGTCGATGCCAGGATGCCCAAGTGCCTTGCGCTTCTCAGCCTCATTATAGGCTTGCACACATCTGTCGGCCAGAGTCTTCATGCGCTCACGCGAACCCTGAGCTTCTGCACGTTTCTTCAGAAAGGCTTCCTTGAGCTCGTGCATCATGATCTTGAAGTTCTTCGCTTCTTGCAGACTGAGCTTGGCCATATGCTTCTTGAACTGAGCCTTTTCATAGTCAATCTTTTGCTTCAGTTCAACAATGCGCTAGGCAATAGCTAGCTCTGAAGCAATTGCGCCTTGGAAGGCGACACTGAGGCCAATGGGTACCTGCAGATCTTCAAAGCTGATGTTTGGCATGTCAAACCACTCGTCAATGAAGTTGTGGATGATGGTCACATCAAAGAGAGGCAGATCATTGAAGATTTCTGCTTCTTCTTTGCTCTTGATGAGTTGCTCAAGAGCGTCATCTACTAGATCTTCATCACTTGACAGATCAATGTTGTCATTGCGTAGAATGGCAACAGCAGTTAGCTCTTGTCCGGTGTGAGGCAGAGTCTTTGTGACCTTCTGGGGCTTGGAGATGCGAGATAAGTCTTTGGACTGCACACTGTCTTCAGGAGGTGCAGTTGCCAGTGGCTTCGCCCGTGAGATTTTTGGTGAGGGGGCAGGTTTTGAAGCTTTAGGCTTCTTCAGTTTCTTTGTCTTCGGCGCTGCAGGCGCTTCTTCAGCGTCAGCTGCAGGCTCATTCACTGCAGTCCCTTGAACTAAGATGCAGGTGATGAGGCCTTCAATGTTGTCGAAAGGACCGATGACATTGGGTTCTGCATGTCGTGTGCCATCTGCCCTTGGTGCTGAGGGACCAGGGTTGAAGTCTAACCCCAAAGTCTTCTTGTTCTGCTTCGCTGAGTTCTGGGCAAACTAGAAGTTGCGCTTGAACAGATTGTCGTCACGACACCATAGTAGTGACGATGGATGTGCATCATTAGGCTGTGGCCCACGGACCATGCAGGGATAGAAGCCTTGAGCAATGGCTTCATCTCTGGACCTGGGTAGAAGATTCTTGTATTGGATGTCTCCCCATGGTCTCTTGATGGCATTTTTCTCGGCATATTCTTGGGTTACAAATCAGTATTTGAACCATTGTTCTGCCTAATATCTTCGAATCCATTGGATTCGGGTCTTGCGCTGATTGTAATCCTCTTCAGGATCTGTTTTGTACATTTCTGAGAGTTCATCTGGCAGATCTCTGGATGTTCCGCCATGACGCTGTCTGCCACCTTTCCTTGCTGCTTTCTCTGAAGCCATAAACTTTAACTTGAAAGGCTTCAACATGTTCAAAGGCTTCAAAGGTTTTCTCTTGCTGGACCAACAGGAACTGGCTTCAAGAGAATTAATGTGATGCTGTAAGAATTCTGCAAATGAATGCAGACTATGAGAACCAAAGGATTCTCCCACGGACATGTACCTGTGACAGCATTAAGGTGCGAGGGAAGGGGAAGAGGTCATATGCATTCTCAGAAGATTTTGAAGATAAATCAGTTTAGAAGACATTGACCTCATCGTGCGAAGACATTCACTCATAGATAAGGAGTTGGTTCCAGATTTGTACGAATCCACAGATCAGTACAAGTGAGGAATCTAACTACTTTGTGAAGCATAAGTGAATATACTAGGCATGTTATGAGATGCAGTATGAGAGAGATCTAACTTGTGTGAATAGAAACTGCTTGTGGTAGAAAGTGACAAATCCATAGGATCAACGGTGCTGTAAAAAGGAAGTTTTATTTACCACACTAAGAACTGCTAGACGAAGTGGGAGATGAGGCCGAGCAGTTCGATCTTCTGTGCCCTAACTTGGCGACGGAAGACACCTATGGCGACGGCGGAGAGGACGATGTCCGCGGTCGGCGTGAAGACGGCATCGGAGAGGTTGTGGCAGCGAAGCGCTTCGTCGCCGGCGTCGTCGAGGGCTAGCGGTGGCGCTAGGGTTCGTGCGAGAGTGGAAGAAGAGATAATGACCGCTGTGAAGTGTGTATTTATAGGTACATGGGCGGCACTGCGCTATTACACAGGTGCCCCTGGCGATTCGCATCTGAGGAACACGTGGCCATTATGCAGAACTTTGGGGTTTGTTCCACGTCCCACGCACGCCTTGATTGTCGGGTGGTCATTCCTACTTCTCCGGATTTCATGTGGAGGAATGAGCATTGAAAACGGACTTAATGGTTGTCTCTGTATCTTCTGCTGACAAGGACGTAGAGAAGACATTCGACAGTTTCAATAGAATGCATATGACTTGGAGAGATAGAATTTGAGATAGAAAGCATAGAGAGGTTAGGGTCCGATCACATTCACTTAGTTCAAAAGATTCAAACAAGAAGACATAGCTATAAGTGAATGCTGTAGAGGACAGAGCACTAGTATATATATATCTATATAATCAACATAGTGAAGATAATCATGAAGATATGTTGAGATTGAAGCCAAACCAAATGTGAAGACATTGCAAGGTAACGCCATGAGTGAAACACTTCAAAATAGAACGTTTGGTGGTGGCGTTACCCACCGTATAGGAAATATTAGACCCAGACACGGCGCACAATTATCGTGGCGCTCCGAAGTCAATTTCCATATTAATGTATTCATACTTAGAATGTATGTCTTCATTGATTGAAGATATACTTTACTTCGTGTGTTGCACATCTAAGTCATCAATATGCATAAGGGTTAGGATGTGTGCCTGATCACAGGACATTTGAGGATTCCAGGATATTTAGCTCACACCGTAACTTGCAAAATCTCTTCTCATCCAAGGGCTTGGTGAAGATATCTGCCAATTGCTCTTCAGTGTTGACGTGTATGATATCAATATCTTCCTTCACAACATGATCTCTGAGAAAGTGATGACGAATTTCAATGTGCTTTGTCTTCGAGTGCTGAACTGGGTTGTTGGCGATCTTGATGGCGCTTTCGTTGTCGCAGTAAAGTGGCACTTGCTTCAGATGAATGCCCTAGTCCTTGAGTGTTTGCTTCATCCACAGAAGCTGAGCGCAGCAAGATCCAGCAACAATGTATTCAGATTCAGCCGTGGAGAGAGATACACAGTTCTGCTTCTTTGAAGACCAACATACAAGTGATCATCCCAGAAAGTGACATGTGCCTGATGTAGACTTGCGATCAACTTTGTCACCAGCATAATCAGCATCCGAGAATCCAACCAGATCAAACTCTGAGCCCTTTGGATACCATAATCCTAGAGTTGGGGTGTGAGCCAAATATCAAAGAATTCGCTTCACAGCTAAGTGATGCGACTCCTTTGGTGCCGCTTGAAATCGAGCACACATGCAAACACTAAGCATAATATCTGGCCTAGATGCACATAGATAAAGTAAAGAACCAATCATGGAGCGGTATACCTTTTGATCGAACTCTTTACCATTGTCGTCGGGACCCAGATGATGTTTGGCTGGCATAGGTGTTGTGAAGCCTTTGCAGTCTTGCATACCAAACTTCTTCAGGCAATCTTTGAGATACTTTTCTTCGGATATGAAGATGCCGTTGCGTTGTTGTCGTATTTGAAGACCGAGGAAGAACTTCAGCTCCCCCATCATGGACATCTGATATTGCTCTTGCATCATATATCCAAACTCTTCACTGTACTTCTGATTGGTGCAGCCGAAGATAATGTCATCCACATATATTTGGCACACAAACAGTTCACCATCATATGTCTTTGTGAAGAGAGTGGGGTCTAGGGAACCAGGTATGAAGCCTTTGCTCTTCAGGAAGTACTTGAGTGTGTCATACCAGGCCCGAGGGGCTTGTTTGAGGCCATACAGTGCCTTGTTGAGCTTGTATACCATGTCAGGATGTTTTGGATCTTCAAAGCCAGGCGGTTGTGCAACATACACTTCTTCAATCTTGCCATTGAGAAAAGCACTCTTCACATCCATTTGATATAGAAGTATGTTATGATGATTTTCATAGGCCAGCAATATGCGTATGGCTTCAAGTCTAGCCACAGGAGCAAATGTTTCATCGAAGTCAATGCCTTCCACTTGAGTAATATCCTTGAGCAACTAGACGAGCTTTGTTTCTGACAACTTGACCATGCTCATCTGCTTGTTGCGGTATATCCATTTGGTGCCTATTACATTGTGCTTCCATGGATCAGGACGCTTAACTAGTTCCCATACATTATTCAGCTCAAACTTGTTGAAGCTCTTCTTGCATAGCTTGAATCCATTCAGGTTCCATGAAGGCTTCTTCAACTTTCTTGGGTTCTGTTATTGAGACGAATGCGAAGTGCCCACAGAAATTTGCTAGCTGAGTTGCCCTTGAACGAGTGAGTGGACCGGGTGCATTGATGCTATCAATTATTCTTTCAATCTGCAGTTCATTGGCAACGCGAGGATGTACAGGGCGAAGACTTTGCTCTTGCTGATCATTGTCGTTGTTAGAAGGAATGTCTTCAGGCTGAGCATTGTCTTCATGTTGATCAGGTGCTGAGATGATAAGTTCTTCTTCAGGATGAGCTTCAGAAGGTATAATTTCTCCAGTTCCCATTAGCTTGATTGATTCACTGGATGGAACTTCATCTAGCACATTTGGCAGTTGCTCTCTTTGTGAACCATTGGTCTCATCGAACCGCACATCCACTGTTTCGACCACTTTGTAATGAAAGAGATTGAAGACTCTGTAGGAGTGCGAATCCTTTCCATATCCAAGCATAAAACCCTCATGTGCTTTTGGTGCAAACTTTGAGGTGTGATGTGGGTCCTTGATCCAGCACCTTGCGCCAAATACTCTGAAGTAACTGACATTTGGCTTCTTGCCAGTAAGGAGCTCATAAGATGTCTTGTTCAGAAGCTTGTGAAGATAAACATGATTGATTGTATGGCATGTAGTATCAATGGCTTCAGGCAAGAATTTTCTTGGGGTCTTGTATTCATCTAGCATCATTCTGGCCATCTCAATGAGTGTTCTGTTCTTGCATTCGACGACGCCATTCTGCTATGGCGTGTACGGGGCTGAGAATTCATGTGTGATGCCCAAGGTATCAAGATATGTATCAAGGCTAGTGTTCTTGAATTCAGTGCCATTGTCACTTCTGATGTGCTTTATCTTGGCGCCAAAATTGTTCATAGCTCGATTGGCGAAGCGTCTGAAGACATCCTGCACTTCAGTCTTGTAAAGGATTATGTGCACCCAAGTATATCTAGAATAATCATCAACAATAACGAAGCCATAGAGGCAAGCAGTAGTAGTAAGAGTTGAGTAATGACTGGGACCGAAAAGATCCATGTGAAGCAGTTCGAAGGGTCGAGTAGTGGTCATGATTGTCTTCGAGGGATGTTTGGCCCTCGTCATCTTCCCTGCTTCATAGGCACCACATAAGTGATCTTTCTTGAACTTGACGCCCTCGATGCCTATGACATGCTTCTTCTTCGCAAGGGTGTGGAGGTTCCTCATGCCAGCATGCCCAAGCCTCCGATGCCAGAGCCAGCATTCTGAAGCCTTTGCTGAAAGACATACTGCAAGCTGTAGTCCAGCTGAGAAATCTACCATGTACAAATCATCTTTTCGATACCCTTCAAATACTAGAGACTTGTCAGATTCCATTAGTACAAGGCAACGATATTTTCCAAATATTACGATCATGTTCAAATCGCAAAGCATTGAGACAAACATTAAGTTGAAGCCAAGGGATTCAACAAGCATGACTTTATCCATGTGTTGATCCCTTGAGATTGCAACTCTACCTAGACCCAATACCTTACTTTTACCAGTGTCAGCAAATGTGATGTGGCTCTTGTCGGATGGACGTAAGGTTGAGTCCATAAGAAGACTTCTTTTGCCAGTCATGTGATTTGTACACCCACTATCAATAATCCATTCTGAAGACGCTGGTGTCGTACCCTACAGTGCAGTTAGGGGGATAGGCTTCACCAAGAGCATTGTGAAGCAAAAACATTTGACGAACCAGTGGGTTATGAAAGCTTAGATCCAGATTAGGACTAATAGGGAGAGTAGCAAGCGATTCAGGAACGAAGTACATAGTAAGACCATTCGGGCATTTGATCTTGCGCCCTACAAGATTTTTAAGGTCCCCAGCAATGGTGTCAGAAGATTTTGGTTTTCTACTGGAGACCTTTCCCTGCAAAAGAGAGTTAAGCTTTCTTAGCCACCCACATCTTCAAGGGTGGCTTAGAAGCAATAAGTCTAAGTTCAGCATCTGAGAATTTTGGCTTTGAAGCCCTAGAAAACAGTCTTGCAGGCGGACAATAGTACTCATAAGAATAAGCAGAATAGTTCTTGGTCTTATGAACATGGCGGTTTGATGAACCGCTTTCATATTCATATGCCTGAGTATGGTTTCCTTGCAAAACATTTGCGTTAGTGCGACTCAGGTGAGTCCTCTGTCTGTATGAAGCCTTTGGACCGTATGAAGCCTTTGGTCTGAGGTTTGTCTTCTTCACGTGAGGTGTCATGATGACATTCACAGGAAGATTCTCCAGACACCTTTTCGGAACCCAGATCTTCTTCATAGGCGGTCCATTCCTGTAGTTAGTACCAATGTACCTGGCAAACACTTCACCATTCTGATTCTTAAACAATATAGTTTGCATCAAAGGATTCATCAATGATAATGGGGTTAGCACAAGTGAAGCCAGATAGATTAGATGGGTCTGCTGAAGGTTCCTTTGCAGCAACCCACATGGTTTTGGGGTACTGCTCAGGTTTCCAGTAAGAGCCATCAGCATTCATTTTCCTTACGAACCCAACACCCTCTTTCCTCGGGTTTCGGTTCAGTATCTGCTTTTTGAGGACATCACATAGTGTCTGATGCCCTTTAAGACTTTTGTACATCCCTGTTTCAAGCAATGTCTTCAACCTAGCATTCTCATCAGCAATAGCAGTGGTATCCTCAGCAGAGGGGTTAGTTACGACATCAACAGTTGAAGCTATTGCAACAGTAGTAGCAGTAGAACATTCAGCAACAGAAGTAGCATTATCACGCTCAATGCATTTAAGACATGGTGGTTCAAATCCTTCCTGCGCGGGACTGATCTGTTTGGCGCGAAGTGACTCGTTTTCCTTTTGAAGATCTTCATGAACCGCTCTCAATTTCTCAAGATCTTGCTTCCTTTGAAGATAATCATAGGAAAGCTTTTCATGAGTTGTTGAGAGAGTTTCATGATGACTTTCAAGTTCCTGATACTTAACGTGAAGATTTTTTATGTCTTCAATTAAGGATTCAGATCGAGTCATTTCAGCACCTAACAGATCATCGCTTCTGTCTAACAGTTTTTGAATATGTTCCATAGCTTTCTGTTGTTCAGTTGCAATTTTAGCAAGTGTTCTATAGCTGGGTTTTGAATCACAATCAGAGTCATCGTCACTAGATGTTTGATAGTGAGTAGTGCGTGTGTTTACCTTGGCACCGCGTGCCATGAAGCAGTAGGTAGAAGCGGAGTAGTCCTTGTCATTTGCATCGGTGTCAGTGACGAGGTCATTGTCTTCAGTATTGAAGATGGACTTGGCAACGTATGCTGTAGCCAGACTTGCGACGCCTGAGTCGGACTCCTCCTCAGACTCCACCTCCGCCTCCTTAGAAGCGGACTCCTCCTCTGAATCCATTTCCTTGCCAACAAATGCACGTGCCTTGCCAGATGAGCTCTTCTTGTGTGATGAAAACTTTGAGAAAGACTTGGAAGAAGACTTTGAGTATTTCTTCTTCTTCTTGTCGTCAGAGTCATATTCCTTGCTCTTCTTCTTCTTTTTGTTCTCATTGTCCCACTGTGGACACTCAGAGATGAAGTGGCCAAGTTTCTTGCACTTGTGACATGTTTTCTTCTTGTAGTCATGAGCAGAAGCTTCATCATTCCTTGAGCTTGATCGGGAAGACTTTCTGAAGCCTTTCTTCTTGGTGAATTTTTGGAACTTCTTCATGAGCATAGCAAGTTCCCTTCCAATGTCTTCGGGATCATCAGAACTGCTGTCAGATTCTTCTTCAGATGAGGAGATAGCTTTTGCCTTCAAGGCACGAGTTTGCCCATAGTTTGGACCGTAGATATCTCTTTTCTCAGAAAGCTGAAACTCATGTGTGTTGAGCCTCTCAAGTATGTCAGATGGATCGAGTGTCTTGAAATCAGGACGTTCTTGAATCATCAGGGCTAGGATGTCAAACGAACTATCAAGTGATCTCAGTAGCGTCTTGACGACTTCATGTTTGGTGATCTCAGTAGCGCCGAGGGCTTGAAGCTCATTTGTGATGTCAGTGAGTCGGTCAAATGTGTGCTGGACATTCTCATTGTCATTTCGCTTGAAGCGGTTGAAGTGGTTGCGAAGGACACTGATTCTCTGATCTCTCTGGGTTGAGATGCCTTCATTGACCTTGGAGAGCCAGTCCCAGACCAGCTTAGATGTCTTCAAAGCACTCACACGGCCATACTGTCCTTTGGTTAGATGACCACAGATGATATTTTTGGCAGTAGAGTCCAGTTGAACGAATTTCTTGACATCAGCAGCAGTGACACCTTCTCCAGCCTCGGGAACGCCGTTCTCGACGACATACCATAGGTCGACGTCAATGGCTTCAAGATGCATGCGCATCTTATTCTTCCAGTAGGGATATTCAGTTCCATCGAAGACGGGGCACGCAGCGGAGACTTTAATTATCCCTGGAGTCGACGTAGCTAAAAATCCAGGTGGTTAAACCGAATCACACAAAACAAGGGAGCACCTTGCTCTGATACCAATTGAAAGTGCGTTATATCGACTAGAGGGGGGTGAATAGGTGATTTTTATGAAAGTCTTCAAAACGTGGGAGTTATGAAGACAAACGATAGAAATAAACCTAATACCCTGCAGCGGAAGGTAGACTACACTAGGCAAGCCATAGTCAAGTATTCAATAGAGTGAAAGCACAATGACTTAATAGCAGCAATGTAGTAAGGATCAGATAGGAAGATATTATGAAGCCATACAGAACATGCAGTCACTCAGTGAAGACAAAAGATAGTGCGAACATACAATGACTTCACAAGGAGCAACAGTAAGTAAAGGGAAGGAAGGATGAAACCAGTGACTCGTTGAAGACAATGATTTGTTGGACCAGTTCCAGTTGCTGTGACAACTGTACGTCTGGTTGGAGCGGCTAGGTATTTAAACCTTAGGACACACAGTCCCGGACACCCAGTCCTGAACACGCAGCTCAGGACACCCAGTCCTCACCGTATTCTCCTTGAGCTAAGGTCACACAGACCTCGCCCAATCACTCTGGTAAGTCTTCAAGGTAGACTCCCAAACCTTCACAGACTTCGTTCACCGGCAATCCACAATGTCTCTTGGATGCTCAGAACACAACGCCTAACCGGCTGGAGGATGCACAGTCCTCAAGTGTAATAAGTCTTCAGATCACACAGACAAGAAGACTTAAGTGTTGCCCAATTCTCTTTGGCTCTGGGTGGTTAGGGCTTTATCCTCGCAAGGAATTCTCTCTCAAAGGCTTCGAGGTGGGTTGCTCTCAAACGACAAAAGCCGTACTCTCAATCTGAGTAGCCAACCGTTTATGGTTGTAGGGGGTGGGCTATTTATAGCCACTTGGCAACCCGACCTGATTTGTCCAAAATGACCTTGGCTCACTAAGGAACTGACACGTGTTCCAACGGTAAGATTTCAAACTCACACGACAACTTTACTTGGGCTACAAGCAAAGCTGACTTGTCCGACTCTGGACAAGATTCACTCTCATAGTCTTCACTCGAAGACATAGGTTTTTGGTTTAGGCATCACTTCAGTCATTCTGACTGGTTCTCTTGGACCCCACTTAACAGTACGGTGGTTCCTATGACTCAACACAAAAGAAAAAGAACTGCGAAAGATCTAAGTCTTCGAGCTCCATAGGCTTCATATGGTGTCTTCTCTTGTCATAGTCTTCAATGTGAATATCTTCATATACCACCTTTGACTTCAATGTCTTCATACATTTTTAGGGGTCATCTCTGGTAGGAAAACCGAATCAATGAGGGACTTCTACCTGTGTTATCCTGCAATTCTCACAAACACATTAGTCCCTCAACTAGGTTTGTCGTCAATACTCCAAAACCAACTAGGGGTGGCACTAGATGCACCTACAAGTTCAAGGTACTCATGAGGCAGCAAGAGACCCTTCAGATGATGAGGGAGGATGTCATAGCTCGGGAGGCACGTTTGGCGGACCACAAGGCGTCTTTGGATGCCAGGGAGTGAGAGATCTCCCTTCGGGAGGAGAATCTTGAAGCCACCCTCTGTGACAAAGATGAATGCTTGGAGGCCCTGGTGTAGCAACGCACCAAAGAGTTGGAGGACAAGCATGAGGTTGCTATGGACACTCTTGCCACTGACCATGCTGCCTAGCTGAAGAAGCTCATTGATGATCTGGATGCCGCATCTTCTGCCAAGGCTGAGCTCGACCAACAGGTGGGCAAACTGAACGAAGACCTTACCGAGAGCGCCAAGAAGGTGGAGGCACGACATGCAAAGTTTCACCTGGCTGATGTGCAGTCACAACTCTCCTCCAAGAGCCAAAGCCTTGAGACTGCCAACGACAACATCTCTGACATGAAGGCAAGAATCGGCTCGCTGGAGCAGTCGATGGAATCCCTTGAATCCTGACATCAGTTGTTGTCCAAGGACTTGGAAACCGCCAAGCGCCTCCGGCAAGATGCAGAGGACATGCTAAAGAATCGGGTCGACATGAGCAACCTCTGGATCAAGAGCCTAATTGACATTGCAGAACATCTTGGCGCCCAAGCTGCGGCGATGGGCATGGACGACCCCATCTACTCAACCAGCAAGAAGGAGGTCCCGAGTGTCAAGCTGGGGGTCTTCCTTGACGAGTTGATCGACAAGCTGAAGGTGCATGAGGAGGGGAGGGCAGAGCGATTCGCGACCGAGTCACGGAGGCTCGCTCGTAACGCCCTCTTCATGGTCAACATCGCCTGTCGCCACCCAGAGCTCAATCTTGACGACGGCTTCAAGAAGCCGCCAACCGGTATTGACGTCGCTGCTTCCAAGGAGAAGGCCGCCCCCCGTGCTGACAGGGTTCTCCGTGTTTAAGCTATTCTTCTTGGCTACCGGGTCGTGCATCAGGCCCAGTTGCTTCCACGAGATCCTGTAATGAAAACATGATATGTATTTTGTGTTTAGTTACTGTATCTCTAGTGTTTGTGCGAAACCGATACTTCTAGCTAGATCTTTGAATGCAGTTTATCCCGTTGAACTCTATATGCTTGTGTTTGTACGATCAACCCCTACAAGTTCCGGATGCCCGCTGATATCATATTGCCGCGATTTTCATAAGGGTCCGACCCTTAACGGTCATCTTGGCGTGGATGTGTCTCGACAGGTTTTTCCTAGGTAGCTCTCGATACAGCCTCTCGACCTGCGAGCATGGACCTGCACAGGACAATGGTGCGATCAAAGAAACTAGCCATGGTTCCATCGCATGAGGGATCTCTCGATACAGACACTCGCTAGAGTTAAGGGATAAACGACTGCAAAAATCTGAAACACATCAACAAGAAGTGATAACCTGAACTTAGCTTTTGTTTTAAGTTTCTCTTTCATCTGTTAGACCGTGTGAGCGTCCGACGTGCCGACGGTGCCCGGAGGAGTAGAAGGCAATCAAGTGGTTTCTTCATTCCCGGCAAGGGGCGACGTGTATTTTTTGCAACTGGCGGGTATCGTGGCACGGTGCCGGGCTTTTCTGGTCCTCTTCCCTTTTCTCCCCTCCCCTTGAGTCAGTGCAGCAGCTGCCGTTGCATGGGTCGTGCCAACGCGGGCAGCCTCGCCGAAGTCTGCTTGCCGGGGCATCAATCGACAGACTCATACCAATGCTTTGCTCAGGATTACCCACAGCAGGGGAAATACTGGACCGAGCGTCACGTGGTAATCGTCGACATCGACAACACCGAGGCTAAAGCAGCTTGGCTGCTGACGAGGTGGAGGGACAGGAAGGAGGGAGCTCGCACCCGCACGTCTTGCGCCCTTTCCCCCAGACGGTGCTCGAATGAGGAGAATGCCATATGAGTCGTCGGGATGAGTCTACCACCGTCAGCGGTGGTCTTGGCCTTAATTGTCGCTACGGCGAAGCTCAGAGAGTGACAGAATGGCGCGGGGGAGGCCCCCGCTTCGCCTCCGCCTCTCCGCGGGTGCCATGGTTGATGGCACCGTCGAAAATGAAGGTGGTGATGAAGAAGACGCGCTGCACACAGTTTCAGGTTCACGCAAGCAAGCCCCCCTACCCGGCGCACCAAAGATGTCGTGGGATATCCAGGGCCACCTATGGGACCAGGGGGTCCCTTGCTGGTTCGGCAGGGGGACGTCGCATTGCAAAAAGAGCAGACCAACGCGCAACAGCATGGCAGAGAGCACAAAAGCAATTTACACAGGTCCGGGCCGCCGTGAGGCGTAAAACCCTACTCCTGCTTTGGTGGATTGATGGTGGAATGTGGATAATGCAACATAGTACACTTGCCCGGCAGGGGTCGCCGTATGGCAGCAACGACTACACACGTATGGGGTGCGGGTTCCTCAACTTTCCAACCCCTCCTATGAGTGCCACGGGCCTCCTTTTATAGATTAAGGGGTCACCACAATGGCAAAGTGGTCATTATCCACTGATATGATAGCAAATAGTGCTATCATACCTAACTCTACGGGCTGCCAGGATGCATTAAATGCAGGGAAAACTTTGTTTTTGCCACTCTAGCTTTTGATCACTTTGCTTATGCCACTCTAGAATTTGACATTTCACTTTTGCCACTCTTAGTTTTTGACAATACATCACTATTGCCATTATCTGGCAAAAGCAATAATTTTAGAGTGGCAATTGTGATACATTGTCAAAATCTAAGAGTGGCAAAAGTGAAATGAAAAGTTATTGGTTTTGCCATGGAATGGCATTTGTGAAGATTGTCAAAAACTAAGAGTGGCAAAAGTGACATGTCAAATTCTAGAGTGGCATAAGCAAAGTAGGCAAAAGCTAGAGTGGAAAAAAAATAAAGTTTTCCCTTAAATGCACTGCTTAGTGTCACATCACTGGTTGCCCGGCAAGGCTTGCCGGGCTATCTCGCCAACTCCGCGCTTGTCCTGTTGACACGTCGCAGGACGGGTGTCATATGTATGCCCCTTCTGTAGGAAACGGCCGCCATGTGGTGAATGGCTGCCACTTAATCATCTTGCGGCTTGACACCACACTGATGTATGACATGGGTCGTGCCTGAGTGGTTGGCGCGGTGGTTTTTCCTCTGCGAGCCCCAGCAGGCCCTGTCGGGGAGCCTTGGTTGCTTGCTTCTGGCGGTGGCCTTGCCCCTTGCCGGGTTTGCCTGCCCGGCAAGGGAGGCCCTTCTCTTGCTGATATACTGCTCCACTAGCTTGATCTTGATCCTCTGAGCTGCATGTTGGTTCTTCGAATCTCTTGGTTCTTTAATCTATGGCTTCAATTGATGCTTCAATTCTGCTCTTGTCCGTGCATGAGTCAGGGGAAATGTATACCCCTGTATATTTTCCCCGACACCCCGGGAGTTTAATGGGCCAAACGGGCCAACAAGGGAGTGCCCATCAGCCCACATGGGGCTGGTGCACATCCACCTCATGGCGTTGGCCCTAGGGAAGGAAAGGGAGAGGGCTAGCCCCTCTTGCCTTTTCTCCCGCATGAGAAAAGGAAGGGGGGGCTCCACCCCCTCCTGCCTTCTCCTAGGCGACAGAAAAGGAGGGGGGGCACCATAGGGCAGGCGCCCAAGGGGGCCGGCAGCCACCCTTGGGGCGCATCCTGGCTGCCCCTCCCCCACCTGTATATATGAGAGGGAGGGGGCGCCACACAACCCATGACAATACAAGCCATGTGCGGCGCTCCTCTCCCCGGTTTCATGCCCCGTCTAGTCTTTATACAGTGCACGGTGAAGCCCTGCGGAACAAGTTCACCACCACCATCATCACGTTGTTATGCTGCTGGAATTCATCTACTACGTCACCCGTCTTGCTGGATCAAGAAGGCGAGGACGTCATCGATCTGAACATGTGCTGAACGCGGAGGTGCTGTATGTTCGGTACTTGATCGGTTGGATCGTGAAGGTGTACGACTACATCAACCGCGTTGATAAACGCTTCCAGTAAATGGTTTACGAGGGTACGTAGGCATACTCTCCCCTCTTGTAACTATGCATCTCCATGGATAGATCTTGCGTGTGCATAGAATTTTTTTTGTTTTCCATGCAACGTTCCCCAACAGCTTCTACGTTCAAGTTGCCGTCCTAGATGCCTACGATGGATGGGGGCGGAGGCGACCAACTTCCTCGTTGGTCTGCTGGGCCACCATAGCGACATGATCTGGACTGCTGCAAGCCAAGCCCCTGGTGCTGTGATGTCCAAGGGTGGCGTTGCGACGGACGGCACAACAACATCAAAGAACGACACAGCAAAGCATGCATCTAGGCCATCGCAAGATGGACGCGATACGCTTCCTCGAGATGTTGGCGGCTCTGTTTGACATCACGACAAGAACCGTGAGCATCGTTCTCAAGATGCTAATGGACAACTACCATGCTAACCTGCGGGCGAATATCGACCATGACAGCAGCCGCGGGATGGAGCTCCTTCTGGCTCTGTAAGGAGTCGAGATACATCTTGTTTCTTGCGCCTAGTCATGCCAAGCACGCCGGTGAAGGCCATGGCGCAAGCTCAGCTACCGCTGAACTTCCCTCCAGCACTAGAGAAGATGGATGAGTGGAGAGCCAACATCCAGAGTCTCATCAGCTTCGCCAACGGTGACAGAGCGTAGCATACGGGACCTTCACGACAGCAACCAACGGCGCCAGAAAGATCTGCTGGCAAACGGACTAGAGGCGCCACACCAACAGTGCAATCTCCTCCCGGGCAACAGCGGCAAACCACATAAAACTGGTGCGCAACACGAGGTGTCCATGGCATCGTCTAAGCCGTGGAGTCGCCAAGACCAACACCGGGTACTACACGACTGACGAGTTGAAGACACCCGCACGACCATCGAGCAGTGCCGGGAAGCACGACGTTAGTCAGATGACCGTGCTGGGCCAGTAGTGAATGAGCCTGCGTCGGGGTATCTTGGGTGCCTACCATATGATGTGGGTTGCCCGGCGTTCACTTGCGAGCTGCCGCAAATTTGCTGGCCCTCTTCTCGGAGCTTCAGGCCAGACTGGCCGGATAAGTATGATGACAAGATCAACTCACCAGAGTTCCTCAGCATCTACAATATAGTTGTGTAAGCTACAAGAGGTAGAGACGAGAAGGTTCTCGCCAACTACTTCCCGTTGGCGCTCAAGCCCAACGTGAGGTCTTGGTGGATGAACTTTTTGAAGGGCTCAATCTCATCCTGGGAAGATCTGTGCCATCAATTTGTTGTTTCTTATCACGGAGGCCACAAGCTTCCCAGTCATCCCAGTGATTTGCATGTGCTCCCGTAGAGGGATGGTGAGTCCCTCCACAAATATATTCAGCTATTCGGTCATGTGCACCACAATATCCCAAATGTTCACCCTGCCGATGTTATTGCTGCTTTCCACACTAACATGCACAATTGGAGGATGCAGGAAGAGCTGAACATCAGGCAGGTAAAGGGCATTGGTGAGCTATACGCTCTTGTCGACAAGTGTGCACATGCTGAAGAAGGGAGGACTTCCTCGGGAGGATGTAGGGGCCGTTGTTGATTCAAACGATGATGATGCATCTACCCCGAAGAAGAAAGGCCAGAAGCACAATCGCAAGTGCAAAGGCAAAGCAGTGCTAGCCATTTAAGGGTTTGGACACACTGGCAAGAAGCCCAAGACCGAGGATGCTGGCAAGGAGGTTGGCGTTTGCACATGTGGTCATGTGGCTGCTGCCGGCGAGAAGACCAATGGTCCGTACTGCAAGATCCACCGCATTGCTGGCCACGATCTCCAGGAGTGTCGACAAGTTGAGCAACTTGCTAAAAAGCAGAAGCAAGAATACGAGAAGTGCGACAAGGAGAATGGCCAGAACGGTGTCAGTGGGTCTGGCAAGAAGAACCGTGGCGCCCGTGGGGGTAGTCACGGCAAGGTCAACAAGCAGAAAGAAAAACCTGCATGTGGCCGTGACAAGAAAGAAGGAGAAGAGGAAGATGATGATTACGACGAAGAATATGAACAAGAGTTCCAGAATGCCGTTGATGCTATGTGCATTGACGGGGTTGCATATTTGCTCTCGTCTCACCGGTAGCTCAAGCAATGGGCCCATGAGATCAATGTAGCGAGCATGCAATTGAGGCACAAAAGCCCTTGAAGTGGTCCAACACGCGCATCATCTTTGACGCCGAGGATCACCTAGATTGCATGACTTCGGTTGGTTCTTTGCCATTGTTGATCTCAACAACAATCCGCAACATTAAGGTGACAAAGATGCTGGTTGACGGTGGCGCTGGTTTGAACTTGATCTCTCTAGATGTGATCAAGAAGATGCAAATTCCTGATGAAGATCTCAAGGAAATAGGGTCATTCCAAGTGGTCAATCTGGGAAGAACCAAGCCCATGGGCCAGATAACATTGCCGGTCACATTTGGTAGCGAGCTCAACTATAGGAGGGAAAAGATAGTCTTCGACATCGTCAAGATACCATTGCCTTACAATGGAATTCTTGGTCGCCCTGCCTTGGCAAAATTCATAGCGGAATCCCATTATGGCTACAACACTTTGAAGATGCTAGGTCCCATGGGTGTGATCACCGTTCATTCAAGCATAAAAAATGTAGTAATATGTGCTGGTAAACTGTACCGGGAAGCAGTTGCTGCATCTGCCAGCAAGGCACTTACTCCTGCCGACAAAGCTCTCGGGGGGTAGACACAGAAGAAGAAATCCGGGAAGCGCACTGGAGAGCGCAGCACGCCCGTTGAGGAAGCAGAGACTTCTGCCGACAAGAGCAAGAGCAAGAAGTCTAAAGCCACTGCACCTGTGACAAAGCAAGTTTATGTGAAGGAGGATGTGACTGGCACACTTTCATGATAGGTGCCACCCTTGACAGTAAATAGGAAAGCGCGCTCATCACTTTCCTGCAGGTGAATGTTGATGTGTTTGTAGGGCAACCATCTGACATCCCCGGTGTTCCCAGAAAAATGATTGAGCACCACCTTAACGTCTGTCCTGATGCAAGACCCGTCAAGCAGAAGGTTAGGAAGCAAGCTTTAAAGAGACAAGAGTTTATAGCCCAAGAAATCCAAAAGTTGGAAGCTGTAGGTTTGGTCAGAGGAGGGCTACACCCTACATGGTTAGCCAATCCAGTCATGGTTCGTAAAGCAAATGGAAAATGGAGACTTGGCATTGATTTATCAACAAAGCATGTCCAAAAGGCTCTTTTCCTTTGCCACAAATTGACCAGATTGTTGAATCCACTGCCGACTGTGATCTCCTCTCTTTTCTTGATGCCTACTCTCGTTATCATCAGATCTTTACGACCAAGGAAGATGAGGAGAAAGCAACATTCATAACTCCAGGTGGCACGTATTGTTTTATACGTATGCACTATAAAAAAGACACATCCGTGACATTATAGCCCGAATGAGAACTATTTCTGTCATGGTTATGACACTTATATGATGATAATTGTGAAAAAACACTTATCATCATAGATGTGGTGGGCTCCTACTTCTATGACAAAAAATTATGATAGTAAATGGGCTTTTCGTCTTGGGCAGGCCGGAGACGCTCCTGCATGACATTCTTTGGGCCATCCATGGCATAAAAAATCATGGTAGAAGTGAGGGCGAGGAAAATTTTGGGGAGTTCCCGGTTATGGTGGGTGGTCGGGCCTTAGTGATGTAGTGTGGTTTCGCATTTCTCTCGTACGCGGGTGTGTGCGAGGCGTTGGCTAACTGAACCCGAGTAAGGTGTTCATTTACTGAACCCGAGCGATTGCACCAGCTACGTACTGAACACGAGCGATCGATGTTTTGGGTCAAATTACAGCCCATATAAGATCTGGCCGTTAATAGTCTGCAATACTTTGTCCCAAATTACTACCCATATAAGATCTGACCTGTTAATAGACTGCCATGTTTTGGGCCCAATTATGGCCCATATCGGATTCGGCCCGTTAACAGGCACTGTGCTTTTGGGCCCATTGAGGGCCTGATTTGCACTTCGGCCTCTTAACTGCCCATTTATTAATTTGTCCCAATATTAGTTTCAGCCTATTAGAGACACTTGGTACATACGGACTGCTGTTGGCTCGGTTTCACTTTCAGCCATTTAACAGCCCTTGCTGCATCTAGGCCTATTTCTGGTCCGAAGTGACTTTTGGCCTCTTAACAGCCCATAGCCTTCGTTGATAAATTTTAGCCCAACCTGCCTATCGACCCGTTAAAGGCCCGTGATAAATTTGGGCCTAATTATGGGCCGCTTTGCATCCGGCCTGCTTAAAGCCCATCATGTGATTGGGCTAACCAAGGCCCGATTATATTTTGTCCTATTAATGGCCCGTCATGTCATTGCGATAATCATGGGCCAAGGTATATTTAGGCCAGTTGTTGGCCCATGAATTGTTCAGCACAATTCAGGCCCAATCTACTTCTTAGCCTGTTAAAAGCCGAATTTATTTTCTGTCCCAACTAAGGAAAGTGGTTTACTTGGCCTGTTAAAGGCCCAAAAATATTAGTGGGCTAGTTTAAGTCAAGGCCTGCTAATGGCCCGAGATGATTGTGGGCCCATGTTTCGGCCCATTTGTAGCGATTAGCGGGCCGACCAGTTTTAGGATCGTATTTTTTCATATAAACCTAAAGTTTTGGCCCATTGTGGTCCATCGAAGCTTGCGGACTTTTTAGAGAGCGACGATAACATATATAGTAATTAAATTACAACATCATAATGAAGAATAAACCTAGACTATACAACAAAGAAATTACGACATATTAGATCCACCGGGCATCAAAGTTCACCGCCAGTGATAATAAAGCGCAACCAGACAGTGGATTACATACACTGGGCATCAAAAGTCGCCACCAGTGCAAATAAACATGCCAATAAAATAATATACAGAACTGACAACACTTCAAGACAGCTCAAGAAAGGCGAGAAATAGTTGGCTGAACCAAATCAATAGATCAGAGAGAAATACAAAGCTATCTTAATCATGCATAAAAGAGTTCAAAGAAGACTCAAATAATATTCATAGATAATCTGATCATAAACCCACAATTCAACAGATCTCAAAAAATGCACCGTAAAAGAAGATTACATCTAATAAATCTCTAAGAACATCGAGGAGAACATTGTATTGAAGATCAAAGAGAGAGAAGAAGCCATCTAGCTACTAGGTATGGACCCGTATGTAACACCCACGATGCGGCTATATCTCCCACGTGTCGGAGCACGACTTAGAGGCATAACCGCATTGTAGGCAATGTCGCAAGAGGAGTAATCTTTACACATCTCATGTACTGAATAAGAAAGAGGTACATAGTTGGCTTACAATCGCCACTTCACACAATAACATAAATATAGCATTACAATCATCCAGATACAATCAAGGTCCGACTACGGAACCAAAATAAAGACAACCCCAAATGCATAAGATCCCCGATCGCCCCAACTGGGCTCCATTACTGATCGTCTGGAAAGGAAACGTAGTATCGTCCTGAGTCCTCATCGAACTCCCACTTGAGTTCAGTCGTATCTCCTGGAATGGTATCGTCCACACCTACATCTGGTTTTGGAAGTAATCTGAGTCACGGGGACTCAGCAATCTCACACCCTCGCGATCAAGACTATTTAAGCTTATGGGTAGGTAAAAGGTATGAGGTGGAGCTGCAGCAAGCACTAGCATATATGGTGGCTAACATACGCAAGTGGGAGCGAGAAGAGAAGGCAAAGCACGTTCGAGAATCTATGATCAAGAAGTGATCCTAGAACTACTTACGTTCAAGCATAACTCAAGACCGTGTTCTCTTCCTGGACTCCGCCGAAAAGAGACCATCACGGCTACACACGCTGTTGATCCATTTTAATTAAGTTAAGTTTCAGGTTCTCTACAACCGGACATTAACAAATTCCCATCTGCCCATAACCGTGGGCACGGCTTTTGAAAGTTCAAATCCCTGCAGGGGTGTCCCAACTTAGCCCATCACAAGCTCTCACGGTCAATGAAGGATATTCCTTCTCCCAGTACAACCCGATCAGACTCGGAATCCCGGTTACAAGACATCTCGACAATGGTAAAACTAAACCAGCAAAGCCGCCTGATGTGCCAACAAATCCTGATAGGAGTTGCACGTTCTCATTCTCAGGGCACGCCGGATAGGTTAAGCTACGAGTAAAACCAACCCTCGAGTTGCCCCGAGGTGGCCCCGCAGGCTGCCCGTTTCGGACCAACACTCAGAGGAGCACTGGCCCGGGGGGGGGGTTAAAGTAAAGATGACCCTTGAGTCCGCGAAACCCAAGGGAAAAAGGCTAGCAGGCAAATGGTAAAACCAAGGTTGGGCCTTGCTGAAGGAGTTTTATTCAAGGCAAACTGTCAAGGGGTTCCCATTATAACCCAATCACGTAAGGAATGCAAAATCAAGGAACATAACACCGGTATGACGGAAACTAGGGCGACAAGAGTGAAACAAAACACCAGGCATAAGGCCGAGCCTTCCACCCTTTACCAAGTATATATGTGCATTAAAGTAAACAAGATATAATAATTATATCCCAACAATAAACATGTTCCAACAAGGAACAAACTCCAATCTTCACCTACAACTAACAACACTATAAGAGGGGCTGAGCAAAGCGGTAACATAGCCAAACAACGGTTTGCTAGGACAAGGTGGGTTAGAGGTATGACATGGCAATATGGGAGGCATGATAAAG
The DNA here is from genome assembly GCF_003073215.2 of Triticum urartu. NCBI lineage: Eukaryota > Viridiplantae > Streptophyta > Magnoliopsida > Poales > Poaceae > Triticum > Triticum urartu. The sequence continues at coordinate 427,679,851 of NC_053028.1, read as the reverse complement.
CAAGTGGTAGGTATCGTAGCATAGGCATAGCAATAGAGCGAGCAACTGGCAAGCAAAGATAGAAGTGATTTCGAGGGTATGGTCATCTTGCCTGCAAAGTTCTCCGAGTTGACGTAAGCTTGATCCTCGTAAGCGTACTCAACGGGTTCCTCGATCACGTACTCGTCTCCCGGCTCTACCCAAAGCAAGAACACAAGCAAAGGGAACCATGATCAACCACGGCGCAATGCGCAAGCAACATGATGCAAAACATGGCATGATATGCGGGATGTGATATGCAATGCATATGCGTGTTTCGGAAGGGAAAGATTGAAATAGGCCTCAACTTGGAAAACCAAGAGTGCCGCTGGGAAGATGAGTTGATTTCGGTCGAAATCGATATAAAGATCACCGGAATCGGATGCACGGTTTGCAAATGGCAAGCAAAACAATAATGGCACAAAGCTGCGATTAACAGCACGATGCCATATAAATGCATCCAGAAAAATAAGCTACTGCACTCTAACATAGAAACAAAGCACATGGCAGTGATCCACTCAAGATGCTTGACAAAAGATGAATACTGAGCTATGGCTAAATCACACAATAGCAGGTTCAAACAAGCATGGCAAAAGTGCAGAAGATATCAGGTTCACAGACTTAGTGAAAATAACATGTCAGGATTTAACATCAGGAAGCAATGTTTAGAGCAAGATAACAACGTGCTACAGGAACATATCATGGCAAAGCAAGGCATGGCATGAAACTACTCAAATCATATAACAAAAGTCCCTTACTGACCATAAGCCAAAAGGGATCAGAAAATACAATGGCAACCATGTAAGCATAGCAAGTTTCTAACAGATTCAGACTTAGCAGAAAAACTGGACATGGCAAAAACAGAGTTACGTAGGCATGTTTACGAGCTCTATGCACTCACCACAAGGCATTGCATGACAAACTAATAATACACCCAGTAAGAAGACATGATCAGTAAGCTAACCATGGCAAGAACACTCTCATAGCACGCAAGGATCAACTACAACAACCTCGGCAAAATTGATTAACACGTAAACAATCTGCCAGGAACATTTTATAGCAAAAGTAGAGAAAGATTGAGTCATGCTAGGGTACTCCATAATTGCAAACAAAGACATGGATGGATAGAGCATAACAATATCTCAAAATCATCCTTACTGAACATGCTCAAAAGAGGCATGGATCACTCTGTAGCAACATGAATACATGACATAAAAATATCATCAGGGAAATGACTTAGAAGAATTCTAAGTCCCTGAAATCAGCAACATCACGAGAGCTACTTTGCATGCTTGTGCTAGTCACCACAATGATCACACAGATACATGGCATACACCCCTGTAAATATGGCATAACATAGCCCAAAACACATGTAGGGCTCAAGTACATAGGAGGCACACATTAATCATGGCAAAAATGACAAATGTCCATAATCTGTTAAGAATCAGAAACTAACATTACATAGCACTCTTGCAACAACATTTAGGGCATCAAGATGAACTCAAATGAACATGGTGCAATGTAATGAAAAGAAGTGCACATCCAGGCGAACAATTTGATATGTTACACGCCCAAAACGTAGCTACGAATGCAAAGTTATGATGCGAGGAAGTTAGCTAAAAAATACTGAAAACTGGGGACTTAGAGAAACGAAAGTCAACCCTCTCTCTCAGATCCAGATCTGGCATGCGAACCGAAGTTCGATGGAGCTCTTGCCAGAGCTAAGCGTGGAGGAGGCCGGAGATGGTGGAGAGGAGATCCGGCGACGCGGAGCTCGCCGGTGGGGGCCGGATCCGGTGAGGGGCGGCTGAGGAGGAGCGGGATCGCTGGGGCTCGCCAGCGACGAGGGCAGGACGAGGCGGCGGACGGCGGAAGCGAGGTAGCGACGGTGGCCGGCGGGAGGAAGTCGGGCGCGGGCACGGCGCTCGGATGGTGGTGGTGGCTGCGCGGGTCGCCAGCGCGGAGAGAGACGGGGGGCGCGGGCGGATCGGGCCCCGCCTGGGCCCCGGTGGGCCCACGCGGGCAGGGGTGGCGGCGAATCCGGTGCTGACACGTGGCGGCGGAGGATCGGACACGTCCGGCCGGTGGATATCTCGTTCGGCGGTGGAGAGGGGAATTAGGTTAGGGTTTCATCCGCAAATTTCGGGGGGATGCACCTATTTATAGATAGAAGGAGCTAGGAGACTCCCAATGGAGCACGGTTTTCGGCCACACGATCATGATCGAACGACCGAGATGATGGAGGGGTTTAGCTGGGTTTTGGGCCACTTTGGAGAGGTGTTGGGCTGCAACACACACGAGGCCTTTACGGTTCCTCGGTTAACCGTTGGAGTATCAAACGAAGTCCAAATGGCACGAAACTTGAGAGACAGTCTACCAGTAGTATACCAAGGCCGCTTGGCAAGTCTCGGTCCAATCCGAGAACTTTTAACACCCGCACACGAAAAGAGGCAAAAGGGGACACCGGAGGACATAGGAGTGCTGGAATGCAAAACGGACAACGGGGAAAATGCTCGGATGCATGAGATGAACACGTATGCAAATGCGATGCACATGATGACATGATATGAGATGCACGACATGGACAAAATGCAAAACGAAGACAAAACCCAACAACGAGGGAATATCATAACTTAGTGCCGAAAATGGCAAGAGTTGGAATACAAATATGGCAAGTTACATATGGGGCGTTACACCGTAGGTCTTTGGTAAACTACTCGACATCATAAGAAGGGCAGCAAGGTTGATGTAGAGGCCCTCCGTGATCGAATCCCCCTTCGGTAGAGTACCAGAACAGGTCTCTAGATGGGATCTCACGATGACAGGAACTTGCGGTGGCGAAAAAAGTATTTTTGGTGTGCCCTGTGGTATACGGGAAATATTTGGATATTTATGGAGCTAAGATTAGGGTTAGAGGAGCCTCGGGGGACCCACAAGCTCGTAGGGCGCGCCCTCCCCCCTAGGGCGCACCTGGTGAGCTTGTAGCTCACCCGTGGCCCTTCTGGCCTCCTCCCGAAGCTTCATAGGTGTCTTTTTGTCCAATAAAAATCGTCAAAAAGTTTCGTTCCATTTGGAATCCGGTTGGTATTGATTTTCTGTAAAAGATAAAAACAAGGAAAAACAACAACTAGCACTTGGCACAAGGTTAATATGTTAGTCCCAAAAAATGATATAAAATAGCATAATAATGCATATTAAACATCCAAGATGGATAATATAATAGCATGGAACAATAAAAATTATAGATATGTTGGAGATGTATCAAGCATCCCTGGGCTTATTTCCTGCTCGTTCTCGAGTAGGTAAATGATAAAAACAGTATGTTTGATGTCGAATGCTACCTAACATGTTTATCAATGTAATCTTTCTCTATGTGGCATGAATATTCATATCCATAAGATTCAAAACAAAATTTTAATATTGACATAAAAAATAATACTTCAAGCGTACTAAAAATCAATTATGTCTTCTCAAAATATCATGGCTAAAGAAAGTTATCCCTACAATATCATATAATCTTGTCATGCTCTATCTTCATCACACAAATTATTTACCATGCATAACCCTGATGTTAAGCCAAGCAATCGTTTCATACTTTTGACGTTCTTAAGCTTTTTCAACTCTCACGCAATACATGAGTGTGAGCCATGGATATAGCACTATAGGTGGAATAGAATATGATGGTGGAGGTTGTGTGGAGAAGACAAAAAAGGAGAAAGTCTCACATTGACGAGGTTAATCAATGGGATATGGATTGGCATGCAAGGGATGCACTAGAGCTATAAGTGTATGAAGCTCAAAAAGAAAACTAAGTGGGTGTGCATCCAACTTGCTTGCTCACAAAGACCTAGGGCATTTGAGGAAGCCCATCATTGGAATATACAAGCCAAGTTCTATAATTGAAAAATTCCCACTGGTAATATATGAAAGTGACAAAATAGGAGACTCTCTATCATACAAAATATGATGCTGCTTTGAAGCACAAGTGTGGAAAAATATAGTAACACTGTCCCTTCTCTCTTTTTTCTCTCATTTTTTTATTTTTGGGATCTCTGGCCTCTTTTTGTTTATTTAAGTCCGGAGTCTCATCCCGACTTGTGGGGGAATCATAATCTCCATCACCCTTTCCTCACATGGTCAAATGCTCTAACAATGATGATCATCACACTTTTATTTACTTACAACTCAAAAATTACAACTCAATACTAGAACAAAGATATGACTATATGAACGCCTCATGCATATGATTATGCAAAGTAATATGACAATGATGGTGTGTGTCAAATAAAACGAAATAGTCGAAGTTGCATGGCAATATATCTCGGAATGGCTATGGAAATGCCATAATAGGTAGGTATGGTGGCTGTTTTGAGGAAGATATAAGGTGGATTTTGTGTGAAAGAGCGTATCATATCATGGGGTTTAGATGCACCGGCGAAGTTTGCACAAACTCCCAAGGTGAGAAAGGGCAATGCACGGTGCCGAAGAGGCTAGCAATGGTGGAAGGGTGAGAGTGCTTATAATCCACGAACTCAACATTAGTCATAAAGAACTCACATAGTTATTGCAAAAGTTTCTTAGCCCTTGAAACAAAGTACTAATACACATGCTCCTAGGGGGATAGATTTGTAGGAAAAGACCATCGCTCGTCCCCGACTGCCACTCATAAGGAAGACAATAAAAAATAAATCATGCTCCAACTTCATCGCGTAACGAGAGACCATACATGCATGCTTCGAGAATCACAAATCTTAACACAAACATTCTTACTAATCCACAATTACTCACTAGCATGACTCTAATATCACCATCTTTATATCTCAAAACAAATTCAAGGAATCAAACTTCTCATATATTCAATGATCTTCATGAAAGTTTTTATTATATCCCTCTTGAATACCTTATCATATTAGGACTAAATTCATAACCCAAGCAAATTGCCATACTATTTATAAGACTCTCAACATAATATAAGTTAAGAATGAGAGTTCATCAATTTCTTCAAAATGAAACCACCTCCGTGCTCTAAAAAGATATACGTGAAGCACTAGAGCAACTACCTAAAACAAAAGATAGAAGTGAAGCACATAGAGTATTCTAATAAATTCATGATTAATGTGTGTCCCTCTCAAAAGGTGTGTACAGCATGGATGATTGTGGCAAACTAAAAATAAAATACTCATATAATACAAGACACTCCAAGCAAAACACATATCATATGGTGAATGAAAATATAGCCTCAAGTAATTACCGATGGATCGTAGACAAAACAGGGGATGCCATCCAGGGCATCCCCAAGCTTAGATGCTTGGTTGTCCTTGAATATTACCTTGGGGTGCCTTTGGAATCCCCAAGATTAGGCTCTTGCCACTCCTTATTCCATATCCCATCGAAACTTCACCCAAAACTTGAGAACTTCACAATACAAAACTCAACAGAAAACTCGCGAGATCCGTTAGTATAATAAAAAAAATCACCACTTTTAGGTACTGTTATAAAATCATTCCAATTTTATATTGGTGTTATATCTACTGTATTCTAACTTATCCATGGCTCATTACCCCGGTACTACCCATAGATTCATCAAAATAAGAAAACAACACAATGAAAATATAATCTGTCAAAAACAGAACAATCTGTAATGATCCAAATATTGGTCATACTTCTGTTACTCCAAAAATTCGGAAACATTAGGACAACATGGGCAATTTGTATATAAAAAACTGGAAAAATTCAGAATTTTTTGTCGCTCCAGCAGATCAGATCAATTATGTTACCTGGCGCAAAAGTTTTGGTTTTCTCACAGAATCAAATCAACAATCTTCCAAACCATCCCAAAGGTCTTACTTGGCACACATACTAAATAAAACACTAAAACACAATCATAATAGAAGTATAATTTCATAAACTCATAAAAACAGAAAATAAAAATATTGGGTTGTGTCCCAACAAGCGCTTTTCTTTAAAGCAATTAAGCTAGGCTTTGAGATTTCGATGATGCTCACATGAAACATAATAATTGAAACACAAAGAAATCATCATAAAACATGTGAAAAACTCATTTAAGTCTAACATAATTCCTATGCATAGGCATTTTATAAGCAAACAAATTATCAAAACAAGCAAAAACTAGCATATGCAAGGAAGAAGAATAAAACATTGAAAATCTCAACATGAAGAGGGGTAATATTGTAACATGAAAATTTCTACAACCATATTTCCCTCTCTCATAATTATTAATTGTGGGATCATATTCAAATTCGATAATATAGCTATCACATAACCTATTCTCTCATGATACACATGCATGCAAAGTTGACACTCTTCCAAAATAGTGGGATTATCATCAAATAAAGTCATGACCTCTCCAAACCCACTTTCATGAAAAATTTCATAAGATTGATCACACTCCAAATATGTGGGATTATTTTTAGCTAAAGTTGACACTCTTCCTAACACACTTTAAATATTATTTCAAACGTTATCACCAATATCATATTCATCATGAGGCTTAAACAAATTTTCAAGATCATAAGATGCATCACCCAATCATGATCATTACAATAAGTAGTGAACATAGCAAAATTAGCACCCCAAGCTTTGGGTTTTGCATATCATTAACACAATTGAAATTAATAGAATTTATAATAACACCATTGCAATCATGCTTTTCATTCAAGGAGCTATCGTGAATCACTTTATAAATTTCATCATAATTTTCAGATTCATGAATTTCACGCAAAACTTCATAAAGATAATCTAGTGCACTCAACTCACTAACAATTTGTTCATCATAATTGGATCTTTTAAAAAGATTAGAAAGTGGATGAGGATCCATAAAATTTTTTCTTTTTGATTTGGAATAAACATGCAATTATACCAAGCAAACAAGCAAGCAAACCAAGTAAGACATAAAGGAAGAAAGGACAAATTAAAAGGCAAATACTTTTGTGTTTTTTTGAAAATGTTTTAAAAGTGGGGGAGAGGAAAATGGGAGGCAAATGGCGAATAATGTAAGTGCAAGAGATGAGAGTTTATGATAGGTACTTGGTAGAACAACTCCGGCAACGGTGCCAAAAATTCTTCCTGCTACTTGTTGAGCTTGCGTTGGGTTTTCCCTTGAAGAGGAAAGGGTGATGCAACAAAGTAGAGATAAGTATTTCCCTCAGTTAAGAACCAAGGTATCGATCCAGTAGGAGGAACGCACTGTTGGGGAACGTTGCATGGAAAACAAAAAATTTCCTACGAACACCCAAGATCCATCAAGGAGATGACCATCTACGAGAGGAGAGATTGCATCTACATACCCTTGTAGGTCGCTAAGCAAAAGAATTAATAAACACGGTTAATGTAGTCGAACGTCTTTCACGATCCAATCAAGATCCGTCCCGCGAACTCTCGATCCAAGTGCCGAACGGACGGCACCTCCGTGTTTAACACACGTACGGCTTGATGACGCCTTGACATCCTCGATCCATTGAGCGATGGTGAACTAGTAGCATGAGTCCTCCGGTAGCACGATAACATGGTGGCCGCGGTGGTGGAGAAATCTCAGCAGAGCTTCGCTAAGCACTACAGAGAAGAAGATGGCTATGAGGTAGAGGAGGAGCAGCGTCGTGGCACGAATAGATCCGTATGGGTGTGGATGCCCTCTCTCCTCTCATCTATATATAGGGGGAAGGGTGGAGGAAGGGGGTGCCCCTAGATCCAATCTAGGGGCGGTGGCCTCCAAGGGAAAACCCTAGATGGGTTTTGCCCCCCCCTTAGGAGACTTGGCCCCCGAGGAAAAGGGGTGGGAAACCCTAGGGAGGCGCCCCACCTCCTCTGGTATCATGGGAAGGGGGCTTGGGGGGCACACAGCCCCTTAGTGGGATGGTGTGCCCCCTCCCCTTGGCCCATGAGGCCCCCCAACACTTGTCGGGGCCCCCTGAAACCCCTTCCGGTCATGCTGGTCATCACCCGGTACCCCCGGAACACTTCCGGACTCAAATACCCTTTGTACAATATATCAATCTTCACCTCCGGACCATTTAGGAGTTCCTCGTCACATCTGGGATCTCATTTGGGATTCCGAACAACCTTCGGTAACCACCATAATGACTCAACTATACTTATATCATCACCAAACGTTAAGTGTGTAGACCCCGCGGGTTCGAGAAGTATGCAGACATGACCGAGACACCTCTACGGTCAATAACCAATAGCGGGACCTGGATGCCCATATTGGCTCCTACATATTCTACGAGGATCTTATTGGTCGAACCTTGATGTCAAGGATTCAGCTAATCCCATATGTAGTTCCCTTTGTCTATCGCTATGTTACTTTCCCAAGATTCGATCGTCGGTATCTCCATACCTAGTTCAATCTCATTACTGGCAAGTCTCTTTACTCGTTCTGTAATACAAGATACCTTGGCTAAACCATTATTCACATTGCTTGCAAGCTTCCAGTGATGTTGTTTTACCGAGTGGGCCCTGAGATACCTCTCCGTCATACGGAGTGACAAATCCCAGTCTTGATGCATGCCAACTCAACAGACATCCTCGGAGATACCTGTAGAGCACCTTTATAGTCACCCAGTTACATTGCGATGTTTGGTACACACAAGGTACTCCTCCGGTGCCAGTGAGTTGCATGATCTCATGGTCATAGGAACATATACTTGACATGCAGAAAATGACATCATTAAACTTGACATGATCATATGCTACATATATAGTTTGGGTCTTGTCCATCACATCATTCTCCTAATGATGTCATCCCATTATCAAATGACAACTCATGTCCATGGCTAGGAAACCATAGCCATGTTTGATCATCGATCTAGTCCAGTAGAGGCTTACTAGGGACTTGTTGTTGTCTATGTATCCACACATGTATCTGAGTTTCCGATCAATACAATTCTAGCATGGATAATAAACAATTATCATGAACAAGGAAATATGATAATAACCAATTTATTATTGCCTCTAGGGCATATTTCCAATAGTCTCCCACTTGGACTAGTGTCAATAATCTAGTTCACATCGCCATGTGATTAACACTCATAGTTCACATCGCCATGTGACTAACACCCAAAGAGTTTACTAGAGTCAATAATGTAGTTCACATCACCATGTGATTAACACTCAATGAGTTCTGGGGTTTGATCATATTATGCTTGTGAGAGAGGTTTTAGTCAACGAGTATGCAACATTCAGATCCGTATGTACTTCGCAAATCTCTATGTCATATTGTAGATGTTGCTACCACGCTCCACTTGGAGCTATTCCAAATGGTTGCTCCACTATACGTATCCGGTTTGCTACTCAGAGTCATCCAGATAGGTGTTAAATCTTGCATCGATGTAACCCTTTACGCCAAACTCTTAATCACATCCTTAACCGAGAAATATTTCCTTATTCCTCAAAGGACAATTTTGACCGCTGTCCAGTGATCCACTCCTGGGTCACTTTTGTACCCCCTTGCCAGACACGTTGCAAGGTACGCCGTAGGTGCGGTACACAACATGGCGTACCGTATGGAGACTATGGCTAAGGTATAGGGGACGACCTTCGTCTTTTCTCTTCTTCGGCCGTGGTCGAGCTTTGAGTCTCACTCAACTTCACACCTTACCACTCAGGGAAGAACTCCTTCTTTGACTAATCCATTTTGAACTCCTTCAAAATCATGTCAAGGTATGTGCTCTGTGAAAGTCTTATCAGGCGTCTTGATCTATTTCTATAGATCTTGATGCCCAATACGTAAGCAGTTTCACCTAGGTCTTCCTTTGAAAACACCTTTCAAGCAACCCTTTATGCTTTCCAGAAATTCTACATCATTTTCGACCAACAATATGTCATCCACATATACTTATCCGAAATGTTGTTGTGCCCCCACTCACTTTCTTGTAAATTCAAGTTTCTTGCAAACCTTGTATAAACCCACAAGCTTTGATCACGTCATCAAAGCGTATATTCCAACTCTGAGATGCTTGCTCCAGCCCATAGAAGTATCGGTGGAGCTTGCATACCTTTTAGCATCCTTAGGATCGACAAAACCTTCTGGTTGTATCACATACAACCTTTCCTCACAGAAACACTTAAGGAAACTCTGTTTTGACATCCATCTGCCAGATTTCGTAATAAAAAATGCAGCAACTACTAACATAATTCTGATGGACTCAAGCATCGCTACGGGTGAGAAAGTCTCATCGTAGTCAACTCCTTGAACTTGTGAAAACCCCTTTGCCACAAGTCGAGCTTTATAGACGGTGACATTACCGTCCGTGTCCGTCTTCTTCTTGAAAATCCATTTATTCTGAATGGCCTTTCGCCCTTTAGGTAATACTTCCAAAGTCCACACTTTGTTTTCATACATGGATCCCATCTCGGATTTCATGGCCTCCAACCATTTGCCGGAATCCAGGCCCACCATTGCTTCTCTGTAGCTCATAGGTTCATCATTGTCCAACAACATGACCTCTAAGACAGGGTTGCCATACCACTTAGGAGTACGTATCCTTGTCGACCTGTGAGGATTGATAGTAACTTGATCCGAAACTTCATGATTACTCTCATCAGCTTCTTCTTCAATTGTCGTAGGTGCCATAGAAACATCTTTCTATGATGTGCTACTTTTTGGTTGAAGTAAAGGTTCAACAACCTCATCAAGTTTTATCTTCCTCCCACTCAATTCTTTTGAGAGAAACTCTTTCTCGAGAAAGGACCCGTTTTTAGCAACAAACACTTTGCCCTCAGATCTGAGATAGAAGGTATTCCCAACCGTCTCCTATGGGTATCCTATGATGATGCATTTGTTCACTTTGGGTTTGAGATTTTCTGGCTGAAGCCTTTTGACATAAGCATCACAACCCCAAACCTTAAGAAAGAACAACTTAGTTTCTTGCCAAACCATAGTTCATAGGGTGTCGTGTCTATGGACTTAGATGGTGCCCTATTTAAAGTGAATGTAGTTGTCTCTAACGCATAACCCCAAAACGATAGCGGTAGATTTGCAAGAGACATCATAGAACGCACCATATCCAATAAGGTACGATTATGACGTTCGGACACACCATTACGCTATGGTGTTCTAGGTGGCATCAAATGTGAAACAATTCCACATTGTCTTAAGTGATTGCCAAACTCATAACTCAGATATTCTCCCCCTCGATTGGATTGTTGGAATTTAATATTCTTGTTACGATGATTCTCAACTACATTCTAAAATTGCTTGAACTTTTCAAATGTTTCAGACTTACGCTTCATTAAGTAAATATACCCATATATACTCAAGTCATATGTGAAGGTGAGAAAGTAATGATATATACCGCGCGTGCCAGCGCTTATCGGACCGCACACATCAGTATGTATGATTTCCAACAAGTCACTTGCCCGTTCCTTTGTACCGGAAAATGGGGTTTTAGTCATCCTGCCCATGAAGCATGTTTCACATGTGTCAAGTGATTCAAAATAAAGTGACTCCAAAAGTCCATCAGCATGGAGTTTCTTCATGCGCTTTACCCCAATATGACCTAAGTGACAGTGCCACAAGAAAGTGGTACTATCATTATCAACTCTACAACTTTTGGCATCAATATTATGAACATGTGTATCACTACGATCAAGATTCAATAAACCATTCACATTGGGTGCATGACCATAGAAGGTATTATTCATGTAAATAGAATAACCAATATTCTCTGACTTAAATGAATAACTGTATTGCAATAAACACAATATAATCATGTCCATGCCTCAATGCAGACACCAGATAACATTTATCTAGGTTCAACACTAATCTCGAAGGTAGAGTGAGCATGCGATGGTGATCACATCAACCTTGGAAACACTTCCAACACACATTTTCACCTCGCCCTTAGATGGTCTCCATTTATTCCCTTTTGTTTCGAGTTACCAATATTAGCAACTGAACCGGTATCTCATACCCAGGTGCTACTAGGAGTACTAGTAAGGTACACACCAATAACACGTATATCAAATATACTTTTTTTGAAGTCACCAGTCTTCTTATCTACCAAGTATTTGGGGTAGTTCCACTATCAGTGACCGTTCCCCTTACAATAGAAGCACTTAGTCTCGGGTTTGGGTTCAACCTTGGGTTTCTTCACTAGAGGGGCAACTGGCTTGCCATTCATGAAGTTTCCCTTCTTTTCCTTGCCCTTCTTGAAACCCTGGTCTTGGTAACCATCAACACTTGATGCTCCTTCTTGATTTCTACCTATGCGGCCTACCGCAAACAACTCCGGGATTATCTCCATCTGTTTCATGTTATAGTTCATCATGAAGTTCTAGCAGCTTGGTGATAGCAATTGGAGAACTCTGTAAATCACTATTTTATCTGGAGGATTAACTCCCACTTGATTTAAGCGATTGTAGCACTCATACATTCTGAGCACTTTCTCACTGGCCGAGCCATTCTCCTCCATCTTGTAGGCAAAGAACTTATAAGAGGACTCATACCTCTCAACACGATCATGATCCTAAAATACCAATTCCAACTCTCAGAACATCTCATATGTTCCATCGCGTTCAAAACCTTTTTGGAGCCCCGATTCTAAGCCATAAAGCATGGATCACTAAACTATCAAGTAGTCATCAGAACGTGTCTGCCAGATGTTCACAACATCCACAGACGACGCTAGTAGGATTGGCATACCGAGGGGTGCATCAGGGACATAAGCCTTCTGTGTAGCACTGAGGACAATCCTCAGACTACGGCCCTAGTCTGCACAATTTCTCACAATATCTTTCAACTTAGTCTTTCTCTAGGAACACATTAAAACAGGGAGCTACAGCGTGAGCCATTGATCTTCAACATAATTTGCAAAGACAACTTAGACTATTCTTCATGATAATGAGTTCAATTAATCATATTACCTATGAACTCCCACTCAAATCAACATCCCTCCGGTTTTCCGAGTGTAACATGATCCAAATTCACCAACCCAAGTCCGATCATCACGTGAGATGTGGTGGTTTCAATGGTGAACATCTCTATGTTGATCATATCTACTATATGACTCGTGTTTGACCTTTCAGTCTCTTGTGTTCCGAGGCCATGTCTGTACATGCTAGGATCGTCAAGCTTAACCCAAGTGTTCTGCATGTGCAAAACTGGCTTGCACCCGTTGTATGTGAACATAGAGTCTATCACACCCGATCATCATGTGGTGCTTCGAAACCACGAACTTTGGCAAAGGTGCACACTTGGGGAGAACACAATTTTATCATTTTAGTGAGGGATCACCTTATAATGCTACCGTCGTCCTAAGCAAAATAAGATGCATAAAAGGATTAACATCACATGCAAATCATGAGTGACATGATATGGCCATCAACTCATGCTTTTGATCTCCATCTCCAAAGCACTGGCATGATCCCCATCATCACCGGCATGACACCATGATCTCCATCATCGTGTTGCCATTGGGGTTGTCACGCCAATCATGCTTCTACTACTATTGCTATCGCTTATCGATAAAGTAAAGCATTACATAACACTTAATGATTGACACACAGGTCATACAATAATTAAAGACAACCCTATGGCTCCTGCCGGTTGCCGTATGCATCGACATGCAAGTCAATATAAACTATTACAAACATGATCATCTCATACATCAAATATATTTCATCACGTCTTTGGCCATATCATATCACAACATACCCTGCAAAAACAAGTTAGACGTCCTCTAATTGTTGTTGCATGTTTTACGTGGCTGCTATGGGCATCTAGCAAGAACGAATATTACCTACGCGGGGTGATATGCAAGTTGCTATTTAACCTTCTACAAAGACAGACACCCGCCATCCATCTTATGCAACAAAGTCACATGTCCGTCGATGGAACCGGTCTCATGTACATGGACATGTAAAGTTGGTCCGGGCCGCTTCATCCCACAATACCAACGAATCAAGAAAAGACCAAGGAAGGAAGCAATCTGAATAACAATGCCCACAAACTCCTCCGTGTTCTACTCGTACTATCATCTACGCATAGACCTATCTCTGATACCACTATTGGGGAACGTTGCATGGGAAACAAAAATTTTCCTACGAACACCCAAGATCCATCTAGGAGATGACCATCTACGAGAGGAGAGATTGCATCTACATACCCTTTTAGATCGCTAAGCAGAAGCATTAAGCAATGTGGTTGAAGTAGTCGAACGTCTTCGCGATCCAATCATGATCCGTCCCGCGAACTCCCAATCCAAGTGCCAAACGGACGGCGCCTCCGCGTTCAACACACGTATGGCTTGATGACGCCTTCACCTCCTCGATCCAGCGAGCGATGGTGAAGTAGTAGCCCAAGTCCTCCGGCAGCACGACGGTGTGGTGGCGGTGGTGGTGGAGAAATCTCAGGAGACCTTCGCTAAGAACTACGGAGAAGAAGATGGCTATGAGGTAGAGGAGGAGCAGCACCGTGGCACGAATAGATCTGTATGGGTGCGGCTGCTCTTTATCCCCTCCTCTATATAGAGGGGGAAGGGTGGAGGAAGGGGGCGCCCCTAGATCCAATCTAGGGGGCGACGGCCTCCAAGGGAAAACCCTAGATGGGTTTTGGCCCCCCACCCATTAGGAGACTTGGCCTGCAAGGCAAAGGGGTGGGAAACCCTAGGGAGGCGCCCCACTGTCGGTGTCAAAACCAGCAGATCTCGGGTAGGGGGTCCCGAACTGTGCGTCTAAGGTCGATGGTAACGGGAGACTGGGGACACGATGTTTACCCTGGTCCGGGCCCTCTTGATGGAGGTAATACCCTACTTCCTTCTTGATTGATCTTGATGAATATGAGGATTACAAGAGTTGATCTACCACGAGATCGTAATGGCTAAACCCTAGATGTCTAGCCTATATGATTGTGATTACCTTTATAGATTAAACCCTCCAGTTTATATAGACACTGGAGGGGCCTAGGGTTGTACAACGCCAGTTTACAGAGGAAGGAATCTTCATATCCGAACGCCAAGCTTGCCTTCCACGCAAAGGAGAGTCCCATCCGGACATAGGAGGAAGTCTTCTGTCTTGTATCTTCACGGCCCATCAGTCCGACCCACGTCACATAGCCCGGACGCCCGAGGACCCCTTAATTTAGGACTCCCTCAGTAGCCCCTGAACCATACTTCAATGACGATGTCTCCGGCGCGCAGATTGTCTTCGGCATTGCAAGGTGGGTTCCTCCTCCGAATACTCCAAAGTAGTCTTCGAACACAGAAAACGTGTCCGGCTCTGCAAAACAAGTACCACACACAACCGTAGAGAGTATAATATTTCATGGGTCCCATCTACTGACAACTTTTGTAGCGAGATGCCACGTCTCCGCCCGGTCATTATTTCGAACCATTTTTCAGCCTCCCGCTCCACGTTCCGAGATGCGGTTTTTATTGGCACGTCTTGTCGAAGCAGAGATCGTGTCCCCTTATTGTGGGATTCTCATCAATATGGGCGTGGGTAACCCAACCGCGCCGTCCGCACGACCCTTGGGGAATAGGGGAGTTTTAAGGCGAGTGGGGAGGCGCTTGACATTCACTGCCTTTATAAGCAGATAAAGATCCATTCTTTCACCCACGCATTCTTCCTCTCCGCCCATCCGTTCTCGAGCTCCAGCGCCGAAGCTTTCATCCTTTCCGCCTCCAGAAAGCACTCCGACCATGTCCGGATTCGGAAAGCAGGGCAAGTGGATGGTCTCCTCCGTCATAGAGGGGAACATCACGGAGCTCCAGGAAGCAGGGTACTTGGCCCAAGGAATTGCCCACCGGCTTTCGGCCAAGGGGCAGATCGTCCCCACCCCAGAGCCCAACGAGAGGGTGGTATTCATCCCCCACTTCATCCGTGGGTTAGGATTTCCCCTCCACCCTTCGTCCGTGGACTCATGTGCTACTACGGGCCAGATTTCCATGATCTAGCCCCGAATTCTTTCTCAACATCTCGACATTCATTGTCGTGTGTGAGGCCTTCCTCTGCATCCCACCCTACTTCGTATTATGGCTAAAGATCTTCAATGTGAAGCCAAAAGTGGTGGATGGTCAACACGCGGAGTGCGGAGGTGCAATGGTGAGCAAACTATCCAATGTCACGTGGCCCACTGGCACCTTTGTGGAAACCGTCAAGGGGTGGCAGAAGCAGTGGTTCTACGTCACTGAGCCCCGCGACACCACCTGGGCCGCGGCTCCCGAATTCAAGTTCGGGCCCCCAATGTGGCTTACCTCCAGGCTAAAAGGGCCTGGACTGGTCGTCGTCAAATGAGATATCGGCGCTGCAGGCGCGCGTCAAGAGCATGGTGGACAAGAACATCAAGCTCGTCAATGTGATCCAGGTGATGCTTTTTCGCCGGACCCTTCCCTGCCAAAGCCAGACTTGCCATCTCTGGGAGTTCGATCTGGCCAAGCACCAGACCTTGCGACAGTTCTCCGGCTCCACGCACGAAGATATCTGGAAGGTTCTTTCAAGGCCAATTAGACGTGGCCACAGACATGCGAGGACTGCGGATACGACCTGACCCATCTAGCCAGTCTGGTAAGTTCTTCATACTTCAAGGTGTATCTCTTCCTGCGCATTCGAGGAAGATGTCTAAGTTTCTCCATTTGTCTTTTTAGAGCTGGATAAAGAAGGCGGAGCGGATCCAGTGTCCGGCTCTGTTGCCTGAAGACCCAGCTATCCCACTTCTAACGAAGATGCTAGTTCCGGCGCCCTACCAGGCGCCGGAGAAGAAGGGCCAGGCGGGAAGAGGCGGCCTTCGCCGTAAAGGCACTTCAGACATGACATCCGAAGATGCCGAAACCCACTCCTCCCCCACCACCGAGGACGAGGAGGAAGAGGAAGAAAGCAACTCTCCCCCCGAAGGGGGAAGGAAGAAGAGGATGACCTCCATGGATCTAGAGGCCGAGGCATCCAAGAAGGGGAGGGTCTCCCTCGCGGATAACTCTGCATTGGACACTGATAGCAGCTCCGAGTGGCACCCCAGGGAGAAGCCCATGGCCGAATCGTAAGTACTCCCAGGCACTTATATACACATATATCCAACTTCTTTACTTCGTTTTTTAATATGTCGAATCATGCGCTGTAGTTCGGCCCACGCCCGCCCCCAACAATCCTCATCTTTGAGGAATTCACTGGATCCGAAGGTGATGGACAACGGGTCGCTTCTGGGGGCCTCCTCTCCCAAGGCCACGGACAACGTCGAGGTGTTGTCCCGAAGGACCTGCCCAGGCCAGGGAGAGGTACAAGAGGCCGTCAGGGTGGCGCCAGAGGGTGATACCTCGGCCGCTGGACACATGGGGGAGCAACCCCCCTGGAGACTGGCAATGGGGGCCATATCCAATTCGGCCCCCAACCGAATACTATTCCGGAGGCCCATATGGCTCTGGAATCAGGCAAGCAGCCTCCTTCGAAAGAAGGAGGTGCACCTATTTCGCCGGTGACCTCTGTCCATCCAGAGGCACCGGATACTCTACTGGATGTGCTGCAAAGTGCTTCCATTGTTGAGGAACACCGTATCCTCATGAGTATGGTGGTTGAGAGGGTTCAGTCCGCTAAGAGCAGACTGACCAAAGCCTGCACCAGCCTTTTAACAGGCTTTGAGGTATGCGACTTAATTATGCAAAAAAGGATGTCATAGTATAGACGTTAGCCCCTGAGACTCTGTACGGTATTCGAAAAGAAAAGCCGAATAGAGGATTAAATAATTTTCACAGGAGACTAACCAGATGTGTCTATGTGAATAAGCAGGCGTCGATGCTGGCTATGACCTCCCATTCTGCCGAAGTCTCCAAAGTGAAGCAGAGTCTGGAGCGGGCCGAGGAAGAGCTCGGCCGTGTGAAGAAACAACTAGAGGACGAGCAAGGTATGCAATGGCCTATCTAGATATAGAAAGATATGAATTGTTTGTGTTGATCATGTTATCATGATATTTCGCAGGAGCTGCGACCGAGGTGGAGACCCTCAAGAGCACGCTGGTCAAGGCCTAGAAGAGAGCGGCAAAGGAACAAGCCGCCTGCAAAAAACACGAGCCAAGGGTTGGGGAGGTCCAGCAAGAGCTCCAAGATGCCACAAAGAAATGCGAGTCCTTGGAGCGCAAGATTGCAGACCAAGAGTCCGAACTTGCTAAGGCCTACCAAAGTGCACAAGAGGCCCGGGTTGAAGCCCAAGGCGCCCTTCAGGAAATCTAGGAGGCCAAGAAGATTGCAGCGGGTAAGGCCTTTATTATGCAGAGCAAATATGTGAAGCAAAGGTACCTCTTACTGACCTGGATTTGGAGTTCTCCCGGAGTGTTTGCGGATCTGCCACGCAGTGTTACTAATGCTGCGGAGTTCTTCCGAGCTGAAGAGGGAAGCTCAATGAAGAAGCTGTTCTGGTCGCAATACCTTGCGCCAGAGCATCCGGTTCCCTTTAGCGATCAGCTGAAACAGCTGAGCGAACTACATAGGGTGGCCGAATCGGCCATGGAGGATTTGATAATCCGTTTGTGGCCTACCGAAGCCATACCCAACAGCTACTTCGGGCTCGTGAAGCGGCTAGTCGATGCCTGCCCTCGACTTGACACCATCAAGCGGTCGGTCTGTATCGAAGGTGCGCGGATGGCCTTCTCCCGTGTCAAGGTGCAGTGGGCAAAGATGGACGCCTTCAAGCTCACGACCGAGGGACCGCCCGCGGGCAAGGAGCACCGCACAACCAAGCGGTATTTTGATGATTCCCTAAAGGGATCCCACATTTTGGAGGGCCAGTGTGCAAAAGACATTATCTTTGAATGAAGACATTCATATTATCTCATCCTGCATTATGAAACAAAGCTGATATGTAATATAATGCTTGTTGTTTGTTTAAAATTTTGCCTCCTGTGCGGCCGTTTTATTAAATCTAAGAGTTGGCCAGTCGTCGGCTTCAGCCCCCACGTAGGTAGTACGAGGGTGTTCGGGTTGGAACCTAAACACTCTCGATCCAAGAGTTTAGTCCTTGAAGGAGGTGTTTAGCGCAACGAACCAGCCAATCGGACTATGTGGCTTTATCACCCTCACTTAGCCATAGGAGTTTGACAATAGAAATGTAGGCGCAACCCCTAGTTAGTATTTGTTAATCCGGACTAGGGTGTTGTAGACACCTGATCGGGTGGAGGCCGATCCGTCGCATAATGCGGGAAGAAATCGCAAGAGATTTTAACCTCCGAATAGCTGACCAGCTCTCGCCCCATCATGATAGTCAGTTTTCGGCTTTCTCTACTGAGGTGTTTACCCGGATGAACCAGAAACACAATCGCAGTAGTTCTCCATTTACTACCCTTGCCGATTGGACAAAATGTAAGGTAGTAAGCACAGGAGCCGGGCAACCCAACTATTGACCAAAGACATGATTGGGAGCCGATGCATATAATGCTAAAATCGGGGTGCCGAACTATACTATAAAAAGTGTTCGGACTTTGTTCCCGTAGTATGGGGCGCAATGAAGCCCCTGGCGAATTGAAGCGTACCAAAAGTGTACGGCTGCAATCGATAAGAAGAGTGAAATAAAATGAACTAGTAAGCCAATGCCACATAAGTTGGGCCGCAAACTATTTCCATTATAATTTGATTAATACGTCGAAGCGTATTTGTACAAATAGTGCGATAAGCAACATGGCTATTTAACATGCCAAGACCAAGGGGGGAGCTGCATGCGGGTCTTGAAAGCAGGTAGAGTAATCATCAAGAAGACCACCTGGAGATTCCGCCACACGTCTATGCTGCTTGCCACCTTGGTATATCCATCCTTCGAAAGGATCGGTGATCAGGCCGTCATGAGGGTTCTGTGGAAAAGAAAAGAAAATAAAAGACAAGGGAAAGTATGCGTGTCTGGGGAAGGTCGAGCCGTATTATGGACCACAATCGAGTTATGCCTCCGTCTATGCCCATGGTATTTTGAGTGCATAGTTATGTATGCGCGGTAGGTACGCCGCCATTTGGTTGGGACTGAGATAGAGGCTGAATTGCTAGTCGAACTCCTGATGAGCTGGACTGTCAAGCTGCGGAGTAGTCCAGACTCGTTTGACAGTGTCCGGGAGCTCGGCCGCTGAATTAAAGTTCTGCTTGATAAGGCCGCTCTGTACTTCCGCTGCCAGGGCCGCGTGCTCCTCGGTACAGAGGGAGCGTTCAATGTTTCCATTGACTATTATGACACTATGTGGTCCGGGCATCTTGAGTTTGAGATAAGCATTGCGTGGCACCGCATTCAATCGAGCAAATGCAGTTCATCCGAGCAGTGCGTGATAGCCACTGCGGAAGGGGACGATATCGAAGATCAAGTCTTCGCTTTGGAAGTTGTCCGGGGATCCGAAGATGACTTCCAATGTGATTGAGCCCGTGCAGCGGGCCTCTACACCTGGTATTACTCCTTTAAAGGTAGATTTTTGGGATTGATCCTTGATGGATCGATGCCCATCTTGCGGACTGTATCCTGATAGAGCAGGTTGAGGATGCTGCCACTGTCCATGAGGACTCGCGTGAGGTGGAATTCATCAATGATTGGGTCGAGGACCAGTGTGGCTGAACCGCCATGACGGATACTGGTCGGATGGTCCAGGCGATCGAAGGTGATCGGGCAGGACGACCATGGGTTGAATCTTGGGGCGACTGGCTTTATCGCGTAGACGTCCCTGAGAGCGCGTTTGCACTCCCTCTTGGGGATATGGGTAATGTATATCATGCTCACCATTTTAACCTAGGGGGGACTTCTTTTGTCCCCCTGTGTTCAGCGGATGGGGCTCCTCGTCGTCGTCCCCACTTTGCGACCCCTTCTCCTTTTTCTCAGTATTTAACTTACCGGCCTGTTTAAAGACCCAACAACTTCTGTTGGTATGATTGGCTGGTTTATCAGGGGTGCCATGGATTTGACATGGACGATCGAGTATGCGGTCCAAGCTGGATGAGCCCGTATTGTTTCTTTTAAATGGCTTCTTCCGCTGGCTGGACTTGGAGCCACTGAATCCGGCGTTGACCACCGTGTCATCGGTGTTGTCACCATTGCTTCGACGATTATGTCTGTTGCGTCGGGGCTTGCCGTTGCTATTTTTGGCTTCAGACGTGCCAGGTTCGCTTGCATTATTGTGGCTATGGGCTAGCCAGCTATCTTCGCCCACGCAAAAGCGGGTCATAAGTGTCGTGAGGGCTGCCATGGACTTCGGTTTTTCTTGGTCGAGGTGTCGGGCGAGCCACTCGTCGCGGATGCTATGCTTAAAGGCCGCTAGGGCTTCGGCATCCGGACAGTCGATGATCTGGTTCTTTTTAGTTAGGAACCTAGTCCAGAATTTCCTAGCTGACTCTCTGGGCTATTGAACTATGTGACTTAAGTCATTGGCATCCGGAGGTCAAACGTATGTACCTTGGAAGTTGTCGCGAAAGGCATCTTCCAAGTCCTCCCAGCTGCCAATGGAGTTTTCTGGCAGGCTATTTAACCAGTGCCGAGCTGGTCCCTTGAGTTTTAGTGGGAGGTATTTGATGGAATGAAGATCATCGCCACAGGCCATATGAATATGGAGAAGAAAGTCCTCAATCCATACCGCGGGATTTGTTGTTCCATTGTATGATTCGATATTCATGGGTTTAAACCCTTCTAGGAATTCGTGCTCCATTACTTCATCAGTGAAGCAGAGGGGGTGTGCAGCACCTCTATATCGGGCCAAGTCGTGACATAGCACGGACGGAGTCTGTCTGCGATTTTCGGCCCGGACATGGTTATGCTTGTCACGTCCGGCTAGATAGCTGTCGTCGTGCGTCGGGGCTCGCCCCGTGATCCGTAGATCGATCTGGTCTGACCCGCTCTATTTTCCAGGTCCTGCCGCAGGTCATATGTATATCCCGAGCTGTTGTGTCTCTACGTTTACGGCGAGGTAGTATGGGTTGGTGTTCGGCTTTAGTTGCTGTTTTGTCCCGGCCACGTGGTGGTCGGTCAGCCGCGTTACGAGCTGATGGTACGGGCTCAAGTGCCTCGTCGTCGAATTGAGGTAGCAGTTTATGCCTCAGGTAACTTTTGGTTGGGCGCTCGAGGCCGTATTCCTCGGCTGCCAGGACATTAGTCCACCTGTCATTGAGTAGGTCTTGATCAGCTTGAAGATGCCGCTGCTTCTTTTTCAGGCTCCTTGCAGTGGCAATTAGCCGGCGCTTAAAGCGCTCCTGCTCGAGGGGTTCCTCAAGCACGATAAAGTCTTTGTTGCCGAGGCTCACCTCATCCTCGGAGAGTGAAATATAATTATTTTCCTCCAAGTCTTCGTTTATGGCTTGTTCATCAGGGCTAACCTGCCCATCTTCCCGATCGTCCTGTTTGGGGGTTGGCTCGATGGGGTCTTCTTGGTCTTCGGTGTCGTCCGAAGTATTGTTGTATCTCGTGCCGGTATCACTGTCTTTTCCGCAACGTGATTTAGAGCAGCGCCGCTGACGTTGGCGCTTTGGCTGGATCTCAGGAGGTTTATCCTTGACTGGATCTTTATCTTTATCGCTGTTACCCTCTTTGGGTGTATCCACCATGTACACATCATACAAAGAGGTGGCTGTCCAGCGTCCGGTAAACGACGGGTTTTGGGCCTGCTCTTCTCCGGCATCGTCGTCTATACCATCGATGTCTTCGAAGCCGTAATCGAGCATGTCAGTTAAGTCCTCGACAGTGGCTATGAAGTGGGTGGTGGGTGGGACGTGAAATTCCCCGCTCTCAGCCCCTAGTCCGGGCTGGGCATAGTTCGGACATTGTTCCTCTATAATGACGAGGGATCACATCAAGTCCAAAGCCTTGCTTAAAGGCGAGGTTTGGCCAAGGAGAAGAGAGTCCGTGGAGTATGGCGGGAAGGAGACTCCTTGGCCGAGCTCACATGATGCTGACTCCATGGGTTCGGAGCCAGTGTCTGGAGAAGGGTCCGGCTTCATGATGGTTGCCAGCGACACTACTTCCTCTGGCTCTCTCGTACTGGACTTAGTGGCCGCAGATAGTCCGGCGGGCTCAAGAATCCCGTCTTTGGACCTGGCGATGCGCTCCGGATCTAAGGCCAGAGCGGAGGTTGGGGTCGTGAACCCTTGGAAGATCAAGTCTCCTCGGATATCAGCGACATAGTACAATTTCCAAAACTAATCTAGTGACCCGGGGCATAGCTGTCGATCTGCTCTAGATGGCCAAGTGAGTTGGCCCGCAGTGCGAAGCCGCCGAACACAAAGATCTGGCCGGGGACAAAGACCTCCCTCGGGGCAGTATTGTTGTGGATGACTACTGGAGCCATCGAACCTTCTGATGATGACACATCAGAACTCTCAATGAAAGCACCAATGCCGGTGTCAAAACCGGCGGATCTCGGGTAGGGGGTCCCGAACTGTGCGTCTAAGGTCGATGGTAACAGGAGACAGGGAAAACGATGTTTACCCAGGTTCGGGCCCTCTTGATGGAGGTAATACCCTACTTCCTTCTTGATTTATCTTGATGAATATGAGGATTACAAGAGTTGATCTACCACGAGATTGTAATGGCTAAACCCTAGATGTCTAGCCTGTATGATTGTGATTGCCTCTACGGATTAAACCCTCCAGTTTATATAGACACAGAAGGGGCCTAGGGTTGTACAAAGTTGGTTTACAGATGAAGGAATCTTCATATCCGAAAGCGAAGCTTGCCTTCCATGCAAAGGAGAGTCCCATCTGGACACGGGAGGAAGTCTTCTGCCTTGTACCTTCACGACCCATCAGTCCGGCCCACGTCACATAGCCCGGACGCCCGAGGACCCCTTAATCCCGGACTCCCTCACCACCTCCTCTGGTAATGTGGGAAGGGGGCTTGGGGGAGCACATCCCCTTAGTGGGCCGGTGTGCCCCCTCCCCTTGGCCCATGAGGCCCCCAACACGTGCCGGGGCCCCCTGAAACCCCTTTCGGTCATGCTGGCCATCACCCGGTATCCCCGGAACACTTACGGACTCCAATACCCTTCGTCCAATATATCAATTTTCACCTCCGGACCATTCCGGAGTTCCTCGTCACGTTCAGGATCTCATCCAGGACTCCAAACAACCTTCGGTAACCACCATAATGACTCAACTATACTTATATCGTCACCAAACGTTAAGTGTGTAGACCCTACGGGTTCGAGAACTATGCAGACATGACCGAGACACCTCTACGGTCAATAACCAATAGCGGGACCTAGATGCCCATATTGGCTCCTACATATTCTATGAGGATCTTATCGGTTGAACCTCGATGTCAAGGATTCAGCTAATCCCATATGTAGTTCCCTTTGTCTATCGGTATGTTACTTGCCCGAGATTCGATCATCGGTATCTCCATAACTAGTTCAATCTCGTTACCGGAAAGTCTCTTTACTCGTTCCGTAATACAAGATCCCATGGCTAAACCATTATTCACATTGCTTGCAAGCTTCGTGTGATGTTGTATTACTGAGTGGGCCTTGAGATACCTCTCTATCATACGGAGTGACAAATCCCAGTCTTGATCCATGCCAACTCAACCGACATCCTCGGAGATACCTATAGAGCACCTTTATAGTCACCCAGTTACGTTGCGACATTTGGTACACACAAGGTACTCCTCCGGTGTTAGTGAGTCGCATGATCTCATTGTCATAGTAAGAAGAGAGGAAAGGGGAACTGCGCTAAATGGATAATTTCATCCTGGTGATGGGCTATTCCAATGGGCATGCATCTGAGATATGGGCTTTGAGCGTAGGAACGCCCACCTTTACAAGAGCTCAGTTCTAAGATTGTTTGCGCGCAGGCACCACTACTATTCTGTCTTTTCTTGTTATGCATCCGGTCCTATAAATCTTTTTTTTTCTGAACAGAGGAAGAGAAATAAAAATGTCACTTCGCTCGCCTTGGGGGACCTAATTAGGAGCTGATTGATTTCTTTAATAGATATGAAGATGCCTTGAATGAACCCAAGCAAGCCGAAATAGAATACTATAAGTATGAAGTGGACATCTATGGTTTAATTGGAAACATCTCTTTTCTATTTATATTTTGCCAGTGCCTCCCTTTGTGGCAGAGCGAGCGCCTTGACTAAGATAGATTGACTCTTTCATTCTGAACATATACTTAACATGCAGAAAACGACAACAATAAACTTGACACGATCATATGCTACATTTATAGTTTGGGTCTTATCCATCACATCATTCTGCTAATGATGTCATCCCGTTATCAAATGACAACTCATGTCCATGGCTAGGAAACCATAGCCATCTTTGATCATTGATCTAGTCCGGTAGAGGCTTACTAGGGACATGTTGTTGTCTATGTATCCACACATGTATCTGAGTTTCCGATCAATACAATTCTAGCATGGATAATAATCAATTATCATGAACAAGGAAATATGATAATAACCAATTTATTATTGCCTCTAGGACATATTTCCAACACACACAAGTCTCCAATGATAGCACCTGCACAAACAAACAAATACTTGCACTCAACATGATAAAGGGGTTTTCAATCCCTTCACGGTTACTTGCAAGGATGAGATCTGATAGAGATAGGTATAAAAGATAAATAAAAGTGCAAAATAAAGTAAAGGTAAATAAATTACAGCAAGGTATTTCTGCATTTTGGGTTTTATAGATCTAAAAATAATATGATAAGAATATCGACCCGGGGCCCATAGTTTTCACTAGAGGCTTCTCTCTTGAAAGAATGCATATGATGGGTAGACAAATTATTGTTGGGAAATTGGTAGAAAAGCGAATAATTATGATGATATCTAAGGCAATGATCATGAATATAGGCATCACATCCGTGACAAGTAGACCGATTCCTGCCTGCATCTACTACTATTACTCCACACATCGACCGCTATCCAGCATGCATCGAGTGTATTAAGTTAACAAGAATGGAGTAACGCCTTAAGCAAGATGACATGATGTAGAGGGATAGACCCAATAAATATGAATAAACCCCACCTTTTATCCTTAATGGCAACAATACAAATACGTGTCATGTCCCTTTATGTCACGGGGATTGAGCACCGCAAGATTGAACCCATTACAAAGCACCTCTCCCATTGCAAGAAAAATCAATCTAGTTGGCCAAACCAAATCAATAGATCGGAGAGAAATACAAAGCTATCTTAATCATGCATAAAAGAGTTCAGAGAAGACTTAAATAATATTCATAGATAATCTGATCATAAATCCACAATTCATCGGATCTCAACAAATGCACCGCAAAAGAAGATTACATCGAATAGATCTCCTAGAACATCGAGGAGAACATTGTATTGAAGATCAAAGAGAAAGAAGAAGCCATCTAGCTACTAGCTATGGACCGTAGGTCTATGGTAAACTACTCATACATCATCGGAAGGGCAACAAGGTTGATGTAGAGGCCCTCCATTATTGAATCCCCCTCCGACAGATTACCGGAACGGGTCTCCGGATGGGATCTCACGAGGACAGAAACTTGCTGCCGTGAAAAAGTATTTTTGGTGTGCCCTCTACTATACGGGAAATATTTGGGTATTTATGGAGCTGCGATTAGGCTTAGAGGAGCCTCGGGGGACCCACAAGCCTGGTGAGCTTGTGGCTCACCAGTTTCCCTTCTAGCCTCCTCCCGAAGCTTCGTAGGTGTCTTCTTGTCCAAGAAAAATCTTCAAAAAGTTTTGTTCCATTTGGACTCTGTTTGGCATTGATTTTCTATTGTAGACAAAAACAAGGGGAAAACAGCAACTTGCACTTGGCACTAGGTTAATAGGTTAGTCCCGAAAATGATATAAAATAGTATAATAATGCATATAAAACATCTAAGATGGATAATATAATAGTATGGAGCAATAAAAAATTATAGATATGTTGGAGACGTATCACCACACCATTGGGTTACAGATCAACAACACAAGCATACAGACAGTGATAAACAATGTATAAGCATCTATGGGAGTGTTCTGTGAATTTATCCCATTTCAGATTGGTAAATAAAGAGACACAATTTAAATAACATTAACATAATATGGCATTCTTCATAGTTAAGACATAACATGATATGACATTGTGCTGGAGTTGGTAGTTTCACCCCACCACTGGATTACAGATCAAGAACACAAGCATACATGTAGTGCTAAAGAAGATAGCTTGCTATGTTGAGTTTAACTTACATGGTTTGAACAAGGAACTACGTTGTACAACTAAAAACTGAAATTGAGAAGGACAAACTTATGTTTATGAACTTCTTTGTAATAAACATTGAACATGCAGTTTGATTCAAACAACAAAAATAAATAGCAGTTGTAGTCATAGATATCCAAATATACACAACAAAGTTTGAAGGCTCGAGAAGGACAAACTTACGTTAGTTTTGAAGACCGGATCTATAAAGCCTTTGTCCATGTTGATGGGGGCAATACAAGAAGTTTACCATAGAGTCTTCTTCATGAGCATTGCCTTTATTCTACATTTTTTAAGAGTAAATATAGATGTGATAATATAGGAAAAATGGAGATTAATTAAGCTAAGATACAGAGTGATTCTACATAATCAACTAGCTATAAATGTAAGTACAACATATAGGCAAAAGGTATTGGCAAGAGAAATGCAGAGCTAAACTTCTTCAGTAGCATTGATTTTATTCAACACTTTGCCAAGAGTAAATGGATCTAATGTGTAGAAAATGGAGGGCAAGGGAAAACAAGATGAAAAGTGATGGTACATGAATAACTAGCTGACAATATTAGTATAGTGATGAAGGGCAACATATACTTACAAGAACAATGCAGAGCTAAACTTCTTCATGAGCATTGGGTTTATTCTGTACATTAATGTAAGCATTAGTATAGATCTGATAATTTGGAGTGAACGATGGATAACCAATAAATAATGCACACTGGTGTCACATAATCACTAAGTATGAATGTAAGTATAGCCATACAGGACAACAGGTACTAACAAGAGCAAAGCAGCGAGCAGTGTAGTTCCGATATCCTAGGTTTTGTGGCACTGGTTCTATCGCCAATATAAGTGGGGTGCTATCTGATTTCTCCAGCATCACCACCTTTTTCAAAGACTTCGCCTATACTCCTTTAGGTTCCGCAATCACCCTCTTCCTTTTGGATGATACACAAGAACGACATTTGAATGAAAAAACAAGGTATGATGACAACTGGAATAGGTATTCATAATAAATGGGCATGGCATCTTCACATATATGATGAGTAAACTAAGTAGATGCCAGTGCAATGAAGTAGAAGAAATGCAAGACATCTTATGCAAGATACGTGCAACCAATAAAACCTTGCCAAATTAGAACGAGCACTTTATTGGGTAAACATGATAGGCAATCTACTTTTGACTCCATGAGCTCAGAATAGTCATTAGGATCATATTCTGAACACAAATCTGTAGGTGGGGAGCATATGGGTTTCATTGCATCCAGAATGGAACTCAATCCCTTGATGCCAAGTTTGTTAGGCATTGCATTGTTCTGCAATATTCTTCTGATGTGCGCATTCTCATACTCATTGTGATTATGTTCAATATCCGAGAAGCATGAACATAAATAGTAGTGAGATTATCTTGTAATGTAGAGGATATTCTAATATAATAGGGGCTCCTTGTAAACCCTTGTGTGCTATAAACGGATTATGATGAGACAGCCCATGTGTGCTGTAATTTGGTGCCTACATCAATATAATCTAGCACAACTACACAAAAAATAAGATCCCTGTTGGGAACTCCAAAAGTAAGGATAGTTAGTAGATGATAGGTTCATAATATACCGTATAGAAAGTTTATTGCCAAACCATGATAACGGGAGCGCACGTAGAAAAAAATAGTATTCCCTCGTGTCTATATATGTGGCGGACATGCATTTCAAAACTCACGTAGTAACATTAGCTGACCAATTAAATGTAAGCTTTGGGAAATATGACCGGCATGTAGTTTAGCTTGAAGGATGGAGTGTTTCTAGTACGACATATCCACTAGGAAGATTTTAGTGTATATAAAAGGGGTACACCATAAGCACCATAAATAAATCGGGAAAGTGGACCTGGCTGGAAAATACGGGGTTGTATTGCCGCTACTAATCGAAAGCCTATTGATCACCTACACGCTAGCTCTATGCACCTAAAGGCGCACTACCGTTACTACCAGTCTAGTCTCTCAAAGGCCGCACAACTCCCAACATTCCCTGGATATTATGGTAGACCAACTCGAAGTGCTGAAAGCATCTAGCAGAAGCGGCCTGATACGTCTCCAATGTATATATAATTTTTTATTGTTCCATGCTATAATATTATTTGTTTTGGATGTTTTATATACATTAATATGATATTATATATTATTTTTGTGACTAACATATTAACCTAGAGCCCAGTGCCAGTTTCTGTTTTTCCTTGTTTTTTGAGCTTTGCAGAAAAGGAATACCAAACGGAATAAAACCATCGCGATGATTTTTCCTGGACCAGAAGACACCCAGGAGACTTGGAGTGCAAGTCAGAAGAGCCACGAGGTGTCCATAAGGGTGGAGGGCGCGCCCTGGGGGGTAGGGCACGCCCCCTAACTTGTGGGCCCCTCGGTGACCCCCTAACCTAGATCTTCCTCCTATATATTCACATATATTCCCAAACCACCAGAAGTACCCACGAAAACACTTTCCACCGCCGCAACCTTCTGTTCTCATGAGATCCCATCTTGGGGACTTTTTCGGCATCCTGTCGGAGGGGGATTCGATCACGGAGGGCATCTACATCAACTCTATTGCCCTTCCGATGAAGCGTGAGTAGTTTACCTCAGACCTACGGGTCCATAGCGAGTAGCTAGATGGCTTCTTCTCTCTCTTTGATTCTCAATACCATGTTCTCCATGATGTTCTTGGAGGTCTATCGGATGTAATCTTCTTTTGCGGTGTATTTGTCGAGATCCGATGAATTGTGGATTTATGATCAGCTTATCTATGAATACTATTTGAATCTTCTCTGAATTATTTTATGCATGATTTGATATCTTTGTAATTCTCTTCGAACTATCGTTTTGGTTTCACTGGTATGCGTTAGTGCTATACAAACGGTTTTCAACCCCTTTCCGCGACGACATTTGGAACCGTCGCCAAGTGAGTGTGGGGATATGGGGGGTCCTTCCCACACAAACCAAAAATCATCGGGGATATGGGGACAAGATTCATATACAATACTCCTACTCGTCTGTGCTCGCATTGCCATCATAGTCGGCATTCTGTGGTGCTACATTTACGATGCACGACCTATCACAAATGGTTCACTATTATAGAACGTGTATGATAAGCAAACAATCACACACATCCGCTTGTCCCAAACCGTATGCGATAACTAATTAAGAAGATTAGCTAATCGTCGTACGAGTGTCGGATAGGATTACGAAATGTCGGACCGTCGTAACATCATCGTACACGACAACTATCGCACACGCTATTCCATGGTGCAACGTTTATGATGCATACTTCATTAGTAATACTTCATGGTTGTGAATCGTGTACGATAAGGCAACTATCACAAACACTTAGTTTTCCCGCTCCGTTTGTGATATTGTCTGACATCGCACATGCTTTGCAAACGGCAACTGTGTGCATGCTTGCACATGTTTCCTCTCTGTGAACCATCTCAGATTATGGTGTATATCGCAAATGTTTGTGTTGTACCAACCGTGTGTGCCATAACGACCGGGAGAGTGTAATTTCACTGTAATTTAATTGCTGCTATTTCAAATTATACCGGATTTGAATTTGAATGTATGATATAGCTTTATTCATATCCATCAGGTTCAAACAACAAATGCATTATTTGATTCATATGTACATATGTGCAAGAATTACATAATAACCAAATAAAGAATGACGAACCACTGTTGTATACTTGTACTATTAAAGATGGTAAAGAAAGAGGTGAAATACATTCTGGTTGCTGAACAAGTTGAAGCGGAATGCCCATATTGTGCCCTCCTCCATGCAGAAGGCATGCACGACTCTAGTCCAACCCCTTGTGATGGCCGATCGCCCATCCTTCACAGTCTTCATGAAAACATCTAGATAATCATCGTGTTCTGGTAGAAATACTTTAACCTTTGCATGCTGCTAACTCTTGAGCATGCATTGGTTTTCCCTTGAAGAGGAAAGGGTGATGCAACAAAGTAGCGTAAGTATTTTCCTCAGTTTTTGAGAACCAAGGTATCAATCTATTAGGAGACAACGCACAAGTCACCTAGTACCTGCACAAACAATCAAGAACCTTGCAACCAACGCGATAAAGGGGTTGTCAATCCCTTCATGGTCACTCGCAAAAGTGAGATCTGATAAAGATAGTAAAGTAAATATTTTTGGTATTTTTGTTGTATAGATTGGAAAGTAAAGATTGCAACATAGTAAACGAGATGCGATGCAAATAAAAGTGATGCAATATAATAAGAAAGGGACCCGGGGGCCATAGGTTTCACTAGTGGCTTCTCTCAAGATAGCATGTATTATGGTGGGTGAACAAATTACTGCTGAGCAATTGATAGAAAAGTGCATAGTTATGAGAATATCTAGGCAATGATCATGAATATAGGCATCACATCTGTGTCAAGTAGATTGAAATGATTCTGCATCTACTACTATTACTCCACACATCGACCGCTATCCAGCATGCATCTAGAGTATTAAGTTCATAAGAACAGAGTAACACTTTAAGCAAGACGACATGATGTAGAGGGATAAACACAAACAATATGATATAAACCCCATCTTTTTATCCTCGATGGCAACAATAGAATACGTGCCTTGCTGCCCCTACTATCATTGGGAAAGGACACTACAAGATTGAACCCAAAGCTAAGCACTTCTCCCATTGTAAGAAAGATCAATCTAGTAGGCCAAACTAAACAGATAATTCCAATAGACTTGCAAAGATATCAAATCAGGCATATAAGAATTCAAAGAAGAACCAAATACTATTCATAGATAATCTTGTTCATAAACCCACAATTCATCGGATCTCAGCAAACACACCGCAAAAGAGTATTACATCAAATAGATCTCCAAGAACATCGAGGCGAACTTTGTATTGAGAATAAAATAGAGAGAAGAAGCCATCTAACTAATAACTATGGACCCGAAGGTCTGTCGTAAACTACTCACGCTTCATCGGAGAGGCTATGATGTTGATGTAGAAGCCCTCCGTGACCGATTCCCCCTCTGGCAGATCGTCAGAAAAGGCCCCAAGATGGGATCTCACGGGTATAGAAGGTTGCGGCGGTGGAAAAGTGGTTTCGTGGTTCCCTGCAATCGATCTAGGGTATAAGAGTATATATAGGCGGAAGAAGTACGTCGGTGGAGCTACGTGGGGCCCACGAGGGTGGGGCGCGCGCCTACTCCCCTGGACGCGCCCTCCTGCCTTCTGGCTGCCTCATGGAGTTCCAGACTTAGACTGCAAGCCTTCTGGTTTGCTTTCAGTCCAAGAAAGATCATCATGAAGGTTTCATTCCATTTGGATTCCGTTTGGTATTCCTTTTCTGCGGAACTCTAAAATAGGCAAAAAAAAGAACCTGGCAATGGGCCTCCGGTTAATAGGTTAGTCCCAAAAATAATATTAAAGAGTATATTAATGCCCATTAAACATCCAAAACAGATAATATAATAGCATGGAACAATCAAAGATACGTTGGAGACGTATCAAGCATCCCCAAGCTTAATTCCTGCTCGTCCTTGAGTAGGTAAATGATAAAAACAGAATATTTGATGTGGAATGCTACCTAACATAATTATCAATGTAATTTTCTTTATTGTGGCATGAATGTTCAAATCCGAAAGATTCAAAATAAAAGTTTAATATTGACATAAAAATAAAAATACTTCAAGCATAGTAACAATGTAATCATGTCTTCTCAAAATAACATGGCCAAAGAAAGCTATCCCTAAGAAATCATATAGTCTGGCTATGCTCTATCTTCATCACACAAAATATTTAAATCATGCACAACCCCCATGACAAGCCAAGCAATTGTTTCATACTTTTGATGTTCTCGAACTTTTTCAATCTTCACGCAATACATGAGCGAGAGCCATGGACATAGCACTATAGGTGGAATAGAATGGTGGTTGTGGGGAAGACAAAAAGGAGAAGATAGTCTCACATCAACTAGGCATATCGACGGGCTATGGAGATGCCCATCAATAGATATCAATGTGAGTGAATAGGGATTGCGATGCAACGGATGCACTAGAGCTATAAGTGTATGAAAGCTCAAAAAGAAACTAAGTGGGTGTGCATCCAACTTGCTTGCTCACGAAGACCTAGGGCATTTTGAGGAAGCCCATCATTGGAATATACAAGCCAAGTTCTATAATGAAAATTTCCCACTAGTATATGAAAGTGAAAAAATCGGAGACTCTCTATCATGAAGATCATGGTGCTACTTTGAAGCACAAGTGTGGAAAAAGGATAGTAGCATTGTCCCTTCACTCCTTTTATCTCATTTTTTATTTAGGCCTTTCTCTTTTTTGGCCTCTTTTTTATCTTTTTCGTCCGGAGTCTCATCCCGACTTGTGGGGGAATCATAGTCTCCATCTTCTTTTTCTCACTGGGACAATGCTCTAATAATGATGATCATCACACTTTTATTTACTTACAACTCAAGAATTACAACTCGATACTTAGAAAAAATATGACTCTATGTGAATGCCTCCGGCGGTGTACCGAGATGCGCAATGAATCAAGAGTGACATGTATGAAAGGATTATGAACGGTGGCTTTGCCACAAATACGATGTCAACTACATGATGCAAAGCAATATGACAATGATGGAGCGTGTCATAATAAACGGAACGGTGGAAAGTTGCATGGCATTATATCTCAAAATGGCTATGGAGATGCCATAATAGGTAGGTATGGTGGCTATTTTGAGGAAGGTAAATGGTGGGTTTATGGTACCGGCGAAATTTGTGCGGTACTAGAGAGGCTAGCAACGATGGAAGGGTGAGAGTGCGTATTATCCATGGACTCAACATTAGTCATAAAGAACTCACATACTTATTGCAAAAATCTATTAGTTATCGAAACGAAGTACTATGCGCATGCTCCTAGGGGGATAGATTTGTAGGAAAAGACCATCGCTTGTCCCCGACCGCCACTCATAAGGAAGACAATCAAAAAATAAATCATGCTCCGACTTTATCACATAACGGTTCACCATACGTGCATGCTACGGGAATCACATAGTTTAACACAAGTATCTCTCAAATTCACAACTACTCAACTAGCATGACTCTAATATTACCATATTCATATCTCAAAAATATCATAAGGAATCAAACTTCTCATAGTATTCAATGCACTTTATATGAAAGTTTTTATTATACCCATCTTGGATGCCCATCATATTAGGACTAATTTTATAGCCAAAGCAAAATACCATGCTATTCTAAAGGAATCTAAAAATAATATAAGTGAAGCATGAGAGATCAATAATTTCTATAAAATAAAACCACAACCGTGCTCTAAAAAGATATAAGTGAAGCACTAGAGCAAAATTATCTAGCTCAAAAGATATAAGCGAAGCACATAGAGTATTCTAACAAATTCCGATTCATGCGTGTCTCTCCCCAAAGGTGTGTACAGCAAGGATGATTGTGTTAAACTAAAAAGTAAAGACTCAAATCATACAAGACGCTCCAAGCAAAACACATATCATGTGGTGAATAAAAATATAGCCTCAAGTAAAGTTACCGATAGATGAAGACAAAAGAGGGGATGCCTTTCCGGGCATCCCCAAGCTTAGGCTTTTGGTTGTCCTTAAATTTACCTTGGGGTGCCTTGGGAATTCCCAAGATTAGGCTCTTGCCACTCCTTATTCCAAAATCCATCAATCTTTACCCAAAAACTTGAAAACTTCACAACACAAAACTCAACAGAAAATCTCATGAGCTCCGTTAGTACAAGAAAATAAACCACCACTTTAAGGTACTATAATGAACTCATTCTTTATTTATATTGGTGTTAAACCTACTGTATTCAAACTTCTCTATGGTTCATACCCCCCGATACTAGCCATAGATGCATCAAAATAAGCAAATAACACGCGAAAAACAGAATCTGTCAAAAACAGAACAGTCTGTAGCAATCTGTAGGTTTCGAATACTTCTGTAACTCCAAAAATTCGGAAAAATTAGGAAGACCAGGAAAATTTGTATATTGATCTACTCCAGTTGGAATTGGTATTTTATCGCTCTCTGGTAAAAAATGAAAATTATTTTCTTGAGCGCACACTTTCTATTTTTATCAGCAAGATCAAACAGTAAGCACCCAAGAAGATCCTAAAGGCTTTACTTGGCACAAACACTAATTAAAACATAAAAAACAAAATCATAAAAGAGACTAGATTAATTAATTATTACTAAACAAGCACAAAAATCAAAGAACAAAAATAAAATTGGGTTGCCTTCCAACAAGCACTATCGTTTAACGCCCCTAGCTAGGCATTGATAATTTTAATGATGCTCACAAGAAAGATAGCAATCGAAACACAAAGAGTGCATGATAAAACACGTGAAAAACACATCTAAGTCTAACATACTTCCTATGCATAGACATTTATAAGCAAACAAATTATCAAGACAAGCAAAAACTAGCATATGCATGAAAGAAGAAAGAGATAATAGCAATCTCAACATGACAAGAGGTAATTTAGTAACATGAAAATTTCTACAACCATATTTTCATCTCTCATAATAATTGCATGTAGGATCATATTAAAATTCAACAATATAGCTATCACGTAAAATTTTCTCTACACGATCCACATGTATGCAAAGTTGACACTCTTCCAAAATAGTGGGGATATCATTAACTAAAGTCATGACCTCTCCAAACCCACTTTTATGAAAAACTTCATAAGATTGAACATTATCCAAATATGTGGGATCTAAAGTTGACACTCTTTCAAACCCACTTTCAGTATTATTGTAAACATTACTATCAATCTCATATTCATCATGGGGCTTAAATAAATTTTCGAGATCATAAGAAGAATCACCCCAATCATGATCATTGCAACAAGTAGTGGACATAGCAAAACTAGCATCCCCAAGCTTAGGGTTTTGCATATCATTAACATAATTGACATTAATAGAATTTATAATAACATCATTGCAATCATGCCTTTCATTCAAGGGGCTATCATGAATCACTTTGTAATTTTCTTCTTTCAACACTTCATCAAAGTTTTCAAATTCACGAATTTCAAGCAAAACCTCATAAAGAT
Source organism: Triticum urartu (assembly GCF_003073215.2). NCBI lineage: Eukaryota > Viridiplantae > Streptophyta > Magnoliopsida > Poales > Poaceae > Triticum > Triticum urartu. The sequence goes on along the minus strand of NC_053028.1, from coordinate 427,643,613 downwards.
AATCTAGTGCACTCAACTCACTAGCAATTGGTTCATCATAATTGGATCTTTTAAAAAGATTAGCAAGTGGATGAGGATCCATATCAATAGATTTTTAGCAAGTGAGGATGCAAGCAAATAGAAGGCACATGGTAATACGAGCAAACAGAAGGACGAACGGAACAAGGGTGAAGAAAAGGGAAAATATTTTCAAAAATCGTTTTAGAAGTGGGGGAGAGGAAAATGAGAGGCGAATGGCAAATAATATAATGTGAGGGATAAGAGTTTATGATGGGTACTTGGTATGTCTTGACTTGGCATAGATCTCCTCAGCAACGGCGCCATAAATCCTTCTTGCTACCTCGTGAGCATGCGTTGGTTTTCCCTTGAAGAGGAAATGGTGATCCAGCAAAGTAGCGTAAGTATTTCCCTTAGTTTTTGAGAACCAAGATATCAATCCAGTAGGAGATAACGCGCAAGTCACCTAATACCTGCACAAACAATCAAGAATCTTGCAACCAACGCGATAAAGGGGTTGTCAATCCCTTCACGACCACTCGCAAAAGTGAGATCTGATAACGATAGTAAAGTAAATATTTTTGGTATTTTTGTTGTATAGATTGGAAAGTAAAGATTGCAAAATAGTAAACGAGATGCGATGTAAATAAAAGAGATGCAATATAATAAGAAAGAGACCCGTGGGCCATATGTTTCACTAGTGGCTTCTCTCAAGATAGCATGTATTACGTTGGGTAAACAAATTACTGCCGAGCAATTGATAGAAAAGTGCATAGTTATGAGAATATCTAGGCAATGATCATGAATATAGGCATCACGTCCATATCAAGTAGATCGAAACGATTCTGCATCTACTACTATTACTCCACACATCGACCGCTATCGAACATGCATCTGGAGTATTAAGTTCATACCAACAGAGTAACGCTTTAAGCAAGATGACATGATGTAGAGGGATAAACTCAAACATTATGATATAAACCCCATCTTTTTATCCTCGATGGCAACAATATAATACGTGCCTTGCTGCCCCTCCTGTCACTGGGAAAGGACACCGCAAGATTGAACCCAAAGCTAAGCACTTCTCCCATTGCAAGAAAGATCAATCTAGTAGGACAAACTAAACCGATAATTCGAAGAGACTTGCACAGATATCAAATTATGCATATAAGAATTTAGAGAAGAACCAAATAATATTCATAGATAATCTTGTTCATAAACCCACAATTCATCGGATCTCAGCAAACACACCCAAAAGAGTATTACATCGAATAGATCTCCAATAACTTCGAGGAGAACTTTGTATTGAGAATCAAAGAGAGAGAAGAAGTCATCTAGCTAATAACTGTGGACCCGAAGGTCTGTGGTAAACTACTCATGCTTCATCGGAGAGGCTATGGTGTTGATGTAGAAGCCCTCCGTGATCAGTTCCCCCTCTGGCAGATCGCCGGAAAAGGCCCCAAGATGGGATCTCACGGGTACAGAAGGTTTCGGCGGTGGAAAAGTGGTTTCTTGGCTCCCTGCGATCGATCTAGGGTATACGAGTATATATAGGCAGAAGAAGTACGTCGGTGGAGCTACGTGGGGCCCACAAGGGTGGGGAGCGCGCCTACCCCCCTGGGCGCACCCTCCTGCCTCGTGGCTGCCTCACGGAGTTCCAGACTTCAACTCCAAGTCTTCTGGTTTGCTTTCGGTCCAAAAAAGATCATCGCGAAGGTTTCTTTCCATTTGGATTCTGTTTGGTATTCCTTTTCTGCGAAACTCTAAAATAGGCAAAAAACGGAAACTGGCACTGGGCCTCTGGTTAATAAGTTAGTCCCCAAAATAATATAAAAGAGCATATTAAAGCCCATTAAACATCCAAAATAGATAATATAATAGCATGGAACAATCAAAAATTATAGATACGTTGGAGACGTATCACATGCCTACCAAGCATGTAGTTTGAGAGGTAATCTTGAGTAAACTGCTTTGGCAACCACTGCAAAGGAAAAAAGATTCATACATTGTCATCTAACACAACTCATTATGGGCAGTAAAAAGAAGGCTGCAGAGTTCTTACTTACCACCATGCAGTTCATTGTTGTCTTGGATAAAGTGTAAACAAATAGTTTAATTGCCATCTTTGGACCCATTTTACTAACAATATTTATCAGCTTCCTCACTTAATGCTGGTTCATCGATATCTCATTGCCCCATACACAGAAAGGGTTGAAGCGCGAATCTTTACCAATGACATATGTACCTAAAAGAACCAAGTTAATATTAGAAGCTAAACAGCAAGTGCACAATGATGTAGTACAACACTCTTTTATAATATCTTATAACATCCAATATACTCACATATTAGATGAATTAACATCTTATATTATGGGCTGGAAGGAGTTTATTACATTCTTACAAATTATCGGCTGATAAACTGCTCCTGTATCCATGGGTTAAAGTTAGTTTGAGATAGTTCGGGCTCAAATAGCCCTAAAGTATATCTAAACATGAGGCTAGTTTGAGTTAGTTGCATCTATAACCCACCCAAAAAACTATCCAACCCAAGAGGTGCTAATTGGAGCTAGTTCTCCTAGTGCATTTATTGTCAATCTAACCCTGCCATCCAAACAACTCTTTGGATGGAGTTAGTTCAGGGTTAGTCATGAGCTAAAAACTAACTCTAACCTCTAGCTAAGTTGAGTATCCAAACAGTGTTGTTGTTGTTGTTGTTGCTATGTAGCCTAAGGTTGCATATTTAGACATTTAGTACAGCCTAGATCTGCATCTCTCAGAAATTACTTTGAACTCCTCACCAGATTCTTTGTTGTCAGAGCAAGGGTGCTGAAGGTAATGAGGTTTGCCCTACATTTATTTCGCAAAAATGAATGGTTTGTTGATCAGCGCTGGCGCCTGTTGCAGAATGGACTAGGCTCCAAAAATGCTGAATTTAATTTTGGAACTTCAGATGACAGAGTAATCGGAAGTCATCGTGTCAACCCCATACATGACTTCTCAGTGGTTGAACCCTTTGCAAAAATTGTGAGGTTTCCAAACCAGACTTACAAGTGGTAATATTAGTTTGAATCTCTTGGATATCCATGTTCAGTGGATTAGCGCGAGCGTTTGCACCTGATGAGCTGAATTGCATTTCTAATATCAGTTTAAACCTTGTAATATTCGAATTTGAGCCATATAACTCTGGAATTTGAACCTTGTAATATTTCGAGCTTTTGTGGTACAATCGTCGAAATGGCATCATATGAGACTTGTATATTGGTAGCACAATTTTGACCTTAATATGCAATGGTCTTAGATTTTATTAACCATTCTCGAATCTTATGCAATGGTCTTAGATTTTATTAACCATTCTCAAATCTGTTTACCTTGTCGATCTTATAGCACACGATCTGTATTGCTAAATCAACTGCGATCTTCGACATTATTGCACACAGTTGGTTTCTTCCACTGTGTGCCTTGTAGAGCGCATAATTAATTATCGCACTTGAGTGTCCATCATCACCCTTTTGTGTAACTTTGACCTCATCACCCATGGGTAAACTTATGACCGAATTCATTCCACACACTTTGTTTTTACAAAGCTTTTTGCCAATAAACGCCCATGATTTGTCCCTCTTCTAGCCGACGCGTGGCCAAACTAGCTGGGCAGGAAGCTTGCGCGGTAAACTTCGCGGTAGCACGGGAACAGGCTCATCGACGATACATTTGGCACCTCTTCGAGCCCACGCATGGTCAAACGAAACGTGTGTGGTGCGGTGTTGTCAAGCGTGCACTGGAATCCTCTTCTATGAACGCCGTGACAAGACGTGACATTATAGGCCGGCCGCCCCCCATTTAACCCTTGTGTCTCTTCAACCTTTCGATCGCACCCCACCATTGCAAGAAGCACACCCACCACGAGAAATTCTTAGAGGGTATCCTGTGTGGCTCCAATGGCGCTCCGAGCGGCTACCGACAACGAGCAGCAGTTCACCATGCATGCCATGGTGGAGACCCAAGGTTCATGGACCTCTCGGTGCTGTACACTAACAACTCGGACTGGGTGGAGCACTCCATCCACATCATGGAGCTGTTGCTTGCCGAGGATAAGTACAAGGTGGTCGGGTTCGACCTCGAGTACACCAGCGCTCGTGCCGGGTCTCGTCCCAAGGTCGCCGTCTCCCAGATGTGCGTGCGCCACCACGGCCTCGTCTACCACTACTGCTTGGAGACAAGGCCTTGCGAGCGTTTCGCTAGGTTTGCCAACAGCTCCACTACATATTCGCTACGGTGGACATCACCAATGATGTAAAGGCGCTCGAGAATTCGGGAATCCCCTATTAGAATCTGTTCAACATCCAGGGCCAATACAAGGTCTGGGGTAGTAAGGAGCATGGGAAGGACTCACTGGTTCACCTCGCCGAGGCCATCATCGATCCCTACTACAAAGACATGAAGGATTCGTGCAAGGACAAGCGTGCTTGGCACTCGGCCTGGATGGGGAAACTCGTCAAAGCTCACGTCATGTACGCGGCCAAGGAGGCGTACACGAGCTACGACATGTACAAGCGAATCGTTGACATGAGGAAGTGCCTCCTTCCCCAAAACGGCCAGGGATCTAGCCGGAAGCATAGCAACGGCAAGTGTCGTCGCAACAATAAGTAGATGATTAGATCCTCGTTTCTGCTAGTTTAGTATGCATGTAATTGCTTACTTTGGTGTGTGGAAATGTTATATGTGTAGTCACTTGTGTAATTGTATGCTTAATTTGGTTATGCAATGTTGTCTTTTTAAGTATATATGTTGATGATCTGTAGACAGAGCGTAGATGTTGTGCGTACAAAGAAAATCACATCGCACACGGACTAAACAATGGAACCTGTCGGTGATGTTTTCATCAATTACTCACAATTGTATACTAGCAATTGTTTGCTCACAACACACACGGCTTGTTAGTAGCAATCGTCTGTGTTGTTATCGGTCTTTGCACACGTTTCCGATTACAGACCTGTTTGCCGCGTATCACACACATCTTGTTAAGTTGAACTGTTTCTGTTCTCTTGTCTCAACGCAAACAATTCATCTGAGTGAACCGCATGCTGTATATCGCACACACCTTGATCTGGCTGACCGTTTCTTTTGTGTTGTATAATCACAAATAGTTCATCCGAGTGAACCGTATGTTGTATATCGCACACACCTTCATCTGGCTGCCCGTTTCTTTTGTTCCTCCTCGTCGCAAAAAGTTAATTGAACCGAACCGTATGCCCTGTATCCCACACGCAACTAAAATCTGAACCATGTTTGATGCATCCTCCATCGCAAATGTTTTGCACCTTTTTGACAGTTTTTAACACCACCGTTTGCGATTATTGCATCGCACACAGTTTCGTCGAAGGGTCTCTGATCGTAGTGTTGCGTTAGCAACATCCTGCAGTAGTGTTTGGCCAACTAGATTAGTTTTTCTTGCTATAGGACAAGTGCTTAGCTTTGGGTTCAATCTTGCGGTGTCCTATCCTAGTGACAGTAGGGGCAGCGACGCACGTATTGTATTGTTGCCATTGAGGATAAAAAGATGGGATTTACATCATATTTCTTGAGTTTATTCCTCTACATCATGTCATCTTACTTAAAGCGTTACTCTATTCTTCATGCACTTAATACTCTAGATGCAGGCAGGAGTTGGTCGATGTGTGGAGTAATAGTAGTAGATGCAGGCAGGAGTCGGTCTACTTGAAACGGATGTGATGCCTATATTTCATAATCATTGCCTTGGATATCGTCATAACTTTGCGCTTTTCTATCAATTGCTCGACAGTAATTTGTTCACCCATCGTATTATTTGCCATCTTGAGAGAAGCCTCTAGTGAAACCTATGCCCCCCGGGTCTATTTTCCATCATATAAGTTTCCGATCTACTATTTTGCAATCTTTTACTTTCCGATCTATAAACCAAAATACCCACAAATATTTACTTTATCCTTTGTTTAGTTTTATCTATCTCTATCAGATCTCACCTTTGCAAGTGACCTGAAGGGATTGACAACCCCTTTATCACATTGGGTGCAAGTGTTTGATTGTTTATGCAGGTATTGGTGATTTGTGCATTGTCTCCTACTGGATTGATACCTTGGTTATCTAACTGAGGGAAATACTTATCTCTACTTTGCTGCATCACCCTTTCCTCTTCAAGGGAAAAACCAATGCAAGCTCAAGAAGTAGCAGCAAGAATTTCTGGCGCCGTTGCCCGGGAGATCTACGCCAAGTCAAGAGATAACATGTACCCATCATAAAACTCTCATCTCTTGCATTACATTATTCGCCATTTGCCTCTTGTTTTCCTCTCCCCCACTTCTAAAACGATTTTTGAAAAGATTTGCCTTTTCTTTCACCCTTCTTCCGTTTGTCTTCTTCGTTTACTTTCTGTTTGCTCGTGTGTTAGATTGCTTGCTTTGTCACGATGGCTCAAGAGAATAGAAAAACGTGTGACTTTTCTAGTACTAATAACAATGATTTTATAAGTACTTCGATTGCTCCCGCCACTAGTGCGGAATATTATGAAATTAATGCCGCTTTGCTGAATCTTGTTATGAAAGATCAATTTTCTGGTCTTCCTAGTGAAAATGCCGCATCCCATCTGAATAATTCCGTTGAGTTGTGTGATATGCAAAATAAGAAATATGTGGATAATGATATTGTTAATTTTAAGCTATTTCCGCTCTCACTACGAGATCGTGCTAAAACTTGGTTTTCATCTTTGCCTGAAAATAGTATTGATTCATGGAATAAGTGTAAAGATGCTTTTATTTCCAAGTATTTTCCTCCCACTAAGATCATCTCCCTTAGTAACGATATTATGAATTTTAAGCAACTTGATCATGAACATGTTGCACAATCTTGGGAGAGGATGAAATTGATGATACGAAATTGCCCTACTCATGGTTTGAATTTGTGGATGATTATACAGAATTTCTATTCCGGATTGAATTTTGCTTCTAGAAATCTCTTAGATTCGGCGACGGAAGTACTTTTATGGAAATTACTTTAGGAGAAGCTACTAAACTCCTAGATAAGATTATGGTTAATTATTCACAATGGCATACCGAAAGATCTTCCACTAGTAAAAAGTGCATACGATTGAAGAGATTAATGTTTTGAGTGGAAAGATGGATGAACTTATGAAATTATTTGCTAGTAAGAGTGCTTTTATTGATCCTAATGCTATGCCTTTGTCTACTTTGATTGAAAATAATAATGAATCTATGTATGGGAATTTTGTTGGTAGGAACAATTTTGGTAATAACACGTATAGAGGTAATTTTAATCCTAGGCCGTTTCCTACTAATTCCTCTAATAATTTGGGTAATTCCTGCAACAATTCTTATGTAAATTATAATAAGATGCCCTCTGATTTTGAGAATAGTGTTAAAGAATTTATGAGTTCGCAAAAGAATTTCAATGCTTTGGGTGAAGAAAAATTGCTTAAGATTGATGATTTGGCTTGGAACGTGGATAGAATTTCTCTTGATGTTGATTATTTGAAAATTCGATCTATTCCACCGAAGCATGATATCAATTAATCTCTAAAGGCTATGAGAATCTCCATTGATGAGTGCAAAGAAAGAACCGCTAAGATGCGTGCTAAGCGAGATTGGTTTGCAAAAGCATGTTCTTCTAGTTTTTGTGAAAATAATGATGAAGATCTTAAAGTGATTGATGTGACTCTGAAAGTGCAACTATCCCTCGGTGGTTTTGGTAATTCCTAACAACATATAGCTCATTGAGCTAATGCTATTTTAAGATAAATATTTCAGGAAAGCTCAATGATTGGCATGACATGGATTAGAAAGTGGACCCCTAAAAATGCTAAGGACAAAAGATTGGCTCAAGCTCAAAGCAAAAGACTCTACATTTTACTTTTAGTAATCTAAGATCACATTGAGTCCATAGGAAAAGCCAATACTATTAAAAGGGGGTGAGGTGTTGCTTAATGAGTTACTTGCTCAAAATGCTTAGTGATATGCTCCCAAAACCCTCAACTACTTTCTCATATCCACATATGTCCCAAACCAAAAGCCAAACTTGGCCCCACTGAAATCTTCTATCCGCACTACAAAAAAATACACTTCCATGATGATACGTGTTTGTCACAGTAGGTCGCATTTTTTTTTCATGCATGTACATCCATGACAAATTTATGACAGAATCAAGATAGTCATACCTGTGCTGTCGTAGAAGTGTTCCATGACATTACCAAAATTATCATCACGGAAGTGTCCACTTCCATGACGATAAATCGCGCGTCACAGAAGTTCTTTCGTCAAAGGTGACCGACACGTGGCATCCACCGTAACGGAATGCCGTTAAGCTATCAGGTCGGGTTTTGGATCCAATAACCCGTTAACAGCCCCGACCAACGGGAAATTTCCACGTGTAAAATTCTTATTGGCCGAACGTAACACGGGTCAGCTCATCAGTGGGTCAGATAGGCGCCTATGATATGTCGACACGTGCCACGGCCCACCACTGGCCCATTTATCTTACAAATCCGGCCCGTTTGACTTGGTCAAAAGTTAATGGGCTGGCCCATGAAAAGCTTGTTAACGGTCTCTTCGCAAATAGCCCATTTTACGGCCCGTTAACTCATGGCCCGTTAGGCCCTAAAGGAAATCGGCCCAACAACGTCATGTGGGCCATCGAATATAACACCAGCCCATTTCACTTTCGGCCCATGTATGGCCCACGACGTCTTTCGGCCCATATGAGGCCTTCGTATCTTTCGGCCCTTTACAGGCCCATGGTGACTCTAGCCCATAATGAACAGTAATTTTGTTTATACCCGTTAATGACCCGTGATTTACATGGGCCGTTTCCAGCCCGTGTTAGCTTTCGGCCTTTTGACGGCCCATACGTTCTTGGGCTCCTTTTCGGCCCTCGATTACTTCCGGCCCGTTACTGGCCTGTTCCCCTAATGTACCAAATTTGGCCCATGGCAAGAGTCGGCCCGTTACTGGCTTGTTCTCCTAATGGGCTAAATTTGGCCCATGGCAAAAGTCGGCCCGTTACTGGCCTGTTACCCTAATGGGCCAAATTCGGCCCATGGCAAGAGTCGGCCCGTTTCTGGCCTGTTAACCCGTTGCGCCGTTTCCAGCCCGTCCTATATTCTGGCCCATTAATGACCCGTTATGCCTGTGACAGAATTAAGCCTTTGCTGTCCTACGGCCTATTAACAGCCTGTTACCGTGCTGGGCCGATACCAATTATGCCTGATTATGGCCCATGTAGACCCTTTTATCCGACGGCCCGAGGCCCACCGATTACAGGCCCATTTATCGACGGCCCATAGGAGACCCATGGATCCTATGGCCCATATATGGCCCATGGTAGTTGTGGCCACTAGCAATCCAGGGAAAAAGAAGACTAGGAAATAAATAAGGCCGAAACTAACGCTAGGCTATTAAGGCGATTGCACAGATTACATCCACTTGGCATCAAAGATCGCCACCAGTGCAAATATAGGGAACACCCTACACTATACAAAAATGGCTTGCTATTTTCTTCAGCCGGTGGCTGCACGTTAAGAATAAATTTTGTATCGCACCAAAACAAATTACAACTATATAACAAAAGGAAGGTTGGCATAAAACTTAATAGTCTAGCAGATAAATGCACCACCAGAAGTTCAGAAGCTCAGTTCATTTGACCTGACTGTTATGTTTTCATGTTGTATTGTCCGATGGAGCACCATAACCCTTGCCTTCATTTCCCCTAGGCTCCTGAACAACATAGCAAATGTCTGATAGTCTGGTTTCAAAACCATGCATATCTTGACGACATTGAGCAATGTTTCTCCTTGTTTCACAAAGGGTCTCTGTTAGGGAATGGACTTGTGTCTGGAGCGCAGATACAACATTGCTTTGAGCTTGCATATCTTGATCATGAGGCAGTTTGGATGATATTGCCTTAACAACTAACCCAGTATTGCGCAGGAACATGCTTTTGGCACTGTTAGTGGACAGGTACTGACCCACTGCAGCAAGAGCTGACATTGCGGTTATAGTTGCCTCGCCACCTTCAGAAGGTGGCGGTTCCACCATTTTTTCCATAGCTTCGCTAAAAAGTTTAGGTTTTACATTAGTAGTACCAGAACAGAAGATATTAAGGAGGCAGCAAAACCAAACAAAATAGCTTTGGTCTATATACAGAACTTATTCTGGTGAACCCATGTAAAATATTAGTTGTATTTTATTGCAAAGTACATAATAAAACTAGGTTCCAAACATATGACCATGTACCATCGCTAATGTATTGTCTATTTCTTCACATTGTATTGAGGGCTAAGGATAAAGAGACGAAGTTTATAATACGGTAAGCATAGTATGACATCATTCATATCACAAAACAACTGAGAACAGACAAACAGGCAATTGTAACGTTGTGTGGGCAAGTCCAGCACGGAACTAGATTATGGGTCAAGATCACAGGAACATCACGCCTCTCTTTTAAACCTTGTAAGGTGCAATGATACGCTAAGACAATTGTGTATAAAATTGAAAAGAGTAATAGACATTGGCTGCAAACCATGCAGTTCAAGGCACAAGTCAGAGTAAGTAGTAGTTAAAAGGCATGAGGATTAAGGACTTAGAACAGCGGCTTTGACTGGTGTAGTCATGCCCTTCTTCTTGCTGGTGTGATAGTCCTTGAAGATTTCCACAGCATTTGGTTCAGGTACTTTTTGGTCCTTGCGGGCTTTCCTCTGCATTTCGAACAAGTCAATATAGATCTGATAATATGGTATAGCGAAAAGAGTGAAACAACAGCTAATTAGAAGAGCCTCGCAGTGTGCAATATAGCTACAAGATCCTGTCGTCTATTGGAATTTCACTTTCGTACGGTTGTCCTTGTTCTTTGAACATTTCACCTACAAGAAGATAGATTTGTGTGGCACATGCGTAAATAGGACTTCAACATGTGATCTGATCACATATATATATATATAATGTACCTGATACTTCGGATAAGACCAGTGTTTAACAAGGCCCCATTAGTCTTCATCCGATATATTTTCCACTGAGATGTTTGGGAAAGTTCACTGTTAGCCTTGCCTTCAAAGTGAGTTTTCCTCAAGTTATACCGATACTGTCGCAGAGCAGACTTGAAAACATGGGTGCAAGCTTGTCTGGTTGCATCATCTTGGCTATCCAACTTGAACCTCATCTGTTGAAAATTATGGGAGTCTCATTATCAGCAACCTAGAAAGTATGGGACAGAGCAAGACGATATTACTAGTTTCCATACATAACCATACTTACAGATAAATGGTCGAGGAAGGTGTTGAACTGGGTTTCGTCTTTGTCATTCCTGTACTGAATCCATGATGGGAGGATACGTACATGACACCTAACGGCAACCACTGCCTCTGATACTAACTTGGCTGACTCTGTAGCATCACTTGGCCTTTTTAAACCTGCCTCAAAATGGATCTCCATTCTTCCTCCCCTAGATTTAATTAACCTATCGAGAATTATCCCTAATGTTTGTTTCCTCTTGCGCCTAGGTGCTAGTCCAACAACGAACATAGGAAGTGTTAGTGTACATCAAACTGTGAGACTACATATAACGAAGCATGCAACTATAACTTGACTCCGGAAACTACCTTCTTGTTGTTGAAGCTCACAAGGTTCATCTGATATTGCCAACTCGTCTTGTGTCAAGAGTGCTTGGGAAGTAGTGTCAGGTGGCAAGGGAGCTTGGGAACGTGCTGCTAGCTCAGTTGACGCAGGAGTAAGTCGTGCAGCTAGTAGTACTGTGGTAGGTGTTGCAAGAACTAGGGCTGTCTCTGCTTGTTTGGTGGAAGCTATTTGTTTCTATTTGGCTTTTTTTGCAACTTGTGTAGCATGGGATGTCGTGTTTGTAGAATTTTCCGCTGGACTTTGACCTTCTATTGCACCATCAGTACCAGCAGAATCTGCAGGATTCACCCGCTTCTCATTCCCTGCCATTCTGTGTTTCTTCCTCTTTCTCTGTGCCATGTTAAGTCAAGCCGACAAGAAAAATGAATAACAATTTAGTTCTTCAGAACAAATTGATGCATGATGCAGACAAACTGAACTTTGATGTTAGACAACCACATGATAGGAGGATGTAATATGTATGAAAAACAGGACGAAAGAGATAACCAGAACTATGATGTGTAAACTAAGAAGAAGACATTTCACCAAATTAGAAGCAATGCAATGGAAGGTAGACACCATATGAAAGATGCTACAAATATCGCTCTGCCAAGTTAACAGTGTCTCATCATAAATGGCGTTTAAACAAATGTGAAGCAGTACAAGAAATAAATCATATGCAAGATGCAAACAACATCACACTAACATGTAGAGGTCTCTCGTCATTAGTGCCATTGCATATTCACAGCTTATGATGTGTAAACTAAGGAGAAGGCATTTCAACAAATTAGAAGCAATGAAAGCTAGACACCATATGAAAGATGCAACGAATATCACTCTACCAAGTTAAAACAGTCTTGTCATAAGTGCCATTTCGACAAATTAGTAGTACAAGCTAGAAAAGAATGTGAGATGTAACCTATATCACACTCCGAAGTCAAACGTGTCTTATGATAAGTGATTGTTGCAAGTTACACAACAGTAGTAATTTGATGTAAGAACATGGTGTGATAGACAGATATTGTATGTTCTAGAAACAGGAACATGTGTCTTATTCAAGTATAATGTGTAAAGTAAGCAGATGGAATTCAACAAAATTAGAAGCAATACAAGCTAGACATCACACATAACATGCAACCACATATAACAGTGCCAAGTTAGAGGGAGCACCGGTGATGCTGCACTAGGGGAGACGTGCTCATCATAAACACAACTTTGTTGAGTGTCTATGCATGTGTTGTCTTGGAAATCATCTTGGGGGTGTGGAGGAGTAGAAGCTGTAGAGGCCCTCCGTTCGGAAGGAGCACCTTTATCCGCTACATTGCTAACTTCCTTCCGCTTTATTGATTTTGAGTTGTCAAGTAAAACCGACAAGAAAAAGCAATAAAATTCTCTCTGCAGAACTCATTCATGCATGATACTGACAATCACTACTTTGATGTAAGGCAAACACATGATACCAGGATGGAATATGTACGAAAAACAGGACGGCATGGCATGTTCACAACTGTTTGTGTAAACTAAGCAGAAACCAACAAATAAGAAGCAATGCAAGCTAGACACCACATGAAAGATGCAACCAATATGACTCTGCCAAGTTAAAAGCGTCCCATCATAAATGGAATTTCAACAAATTAGAAGCAGTGCATGCTATAAATCATATGAAAGATGCAACTAATATCGCACTGCATATACTAAAGGTGTCTCGTCATGTTGATTGACGCGGGATACAAAAAACAATAGTTTTATGTAAGGACATGCTTAATAGACAGATGTACTATGTACTACATACAGGAAGGTATGTCACATTAACAGGTATAATGTATAAGCTAAGCATACTAGCACATGTAGTTTAACCAGATTGGAAGAATTAGAATCTAGACAGCATATGCAACATGCAACCACATATCACGCTGCCAAGTTAGAGCAAGCACCTGCGATGCTAGTGTAGGGGAAATGCTGTAATAAACTACAGAGCTATGTTCACTATCTTCATCTAGCATTTCTGTTTCTTGAGAATCATGTCGGGAGGCTGATGCTGCATTCTTTAAATGAGGAGTAGTCCCCTTGCCTGCCTGCCTCGTCATAAGTGATTGATTAGGGATACACAAGAACATTAGTTTGATGTAAGAACATGGTTAATACGCAGATGTACTAGTATGTACCAAAAACAGAAATGCATGTCATATTCAAAGGTATAATGTGTAAGCTAAGTAGATGCAATTTAACAAAATTGGAAGCAATACAAGCTAGACATCCGGCTGGAGTGGTGAGCATGATCATCTAGGACCTGAGAGCCTGGTGGGAGGTGGGCTGCTTCGCCACCATCACAGCTTTTTAGTTGGCTTCCAGGTGATGCCTATCTTTGTTGGGCTTGTCACTGGTTCGGCCAGTGCCATGACTAGCTATTTGTCTTCTGGTGCTCATGGGATGGTGGTTCATGTAAAAAAATATCTTTCCTTATCTTACCGACTTTGGCCTTTCAAATACAAGCTAGACACCATATGGAACATGCAACCACATATGACACCGTGAAGTTAAAGCAAGTACCTGGGATGGTGGTTCATTGCGAGCGAGGTCATCAACTCCAAAGCTACGTTTACCGTCTCCATCTGCTCACACTACACTCTTTATAGCGCTGTAAGTGTCTTGCCTACCCGCATACGAAGCTGGAGCAACTTCTCTCTTTTCTTTTTGGCTTTTCTCATGGCAGCAGAGTCTGAAATACCCTTGCATAAAAACACAATAGTGAGAGTAAGGGTGAAGTGTGTGCAGAACTAGTGCACTGTAAAAGTAGCAGATAGCAGGTGGCTGAAAAATAAATGATAGGAGACATATGATAGCTCTACAACATTGCATGGCAAACAAAATTAGATTCTACTCCGTATGATTTTGTAATATATGAGCACTGGAAATGCAGGTACTCCTCCAGCACACCACCACATGTGGTCATATCTAAGATAACAGTCGACTGAAAATAAATAGGTCAGTCGATTTTTTTAATGAACTGTCCGATCTATAAGGAATGGGTAGATGGCCTTCGTCTACCTCCCTCCAGTCATTGTTGATGATCTTTCTCGAACCGCCAGCGACCACCGGCCCAGACCCCCGCCTCCGCCGCCCCGCCCTCCCATCTACCTCACACCACCGCCGTGCTTGGCACCGCCCCCAGGCCATCCCTTCAATCCCGGCCGACCTCCAGATCGGGCGCCGGTAGCTCTAGGCCGCTCATGCCCCTAAGATAAACACCAAGGCGCTACTTCCCCGGCGTAATATGCGTACTAGCGCCTATTGCACCGGGGAATGCTTCCGTTAATTGGGAATCAACTGGCCAGAAATTGAAATTCAGGGGGGCGACGGACCTCTAGCTATGGTGAAATTGTATATGAGGAGAAACCTTGTGCATCGCAAGTTACTAGGAACATCTAGTATCAAGAAGAAGCGGTCAACTAGTGTCTTCTATGGTATGAATACCGTGCAAGCAAAGACGTAAGATTTGCACGAATAAGGGAAGAGGAGTACCTTTTTCGGTTGCCGATGTGGTCACCTCCACATGTCGCGCCGATCTTCTTCTTTTTACTGGGGAAACCGATGTTCTGGAGGGTGCAGGCTTGGACGAACCCATGGCCAAATTGTTGACTGTGTTGCCGTGGTCGTATGTCGGTGGAGGGGAAGCAGATCCGAGGCGGCGAAGGACGGCGTAGTAGGAACAACTCCAGTGCGGTGGAGGGTGGCGAAGTTGGAGCGGCAGTGGTGAGGCGCAGGACGGCGTGGTTGAACTGGCTCGGGTACGGATGGCTCGGAGTCGGCTTCAACTACTAGCCGTGGAGGACGTTGCGGTGGACGACGACGTCAGGGTATCGGCTCTGGCGTGATAGAGGAGGGCGGCGGGTGATGGGTGGGATGGGGTGGCGAACGGAGGACGCCGGGGTTTCACGGCTGGTGGAGAGGTAGTTTTGGCGCCCACGGAGTATGAATGGGGAATCAGACGGGTGGGGGGGAACCATGTTTCGATCTGGGACGCGCTTGTTTTTGCCTTTTTTGAACAGAAGATGGGACGCGCTTGTTTGAAATTTGGGGAAAGTACAAACTTTGCCCCCTCTTAAATTTCAGACCTACTATGGGTAGGGGGTAGGATGGTAATCCCAGGTGTCCCAAATAGTTGGCGGGAGCGATTTCGGCCGCACACATGTGTGCTTAGGCGGCCATTGTGTATGAATGTTTTTCGGATGTGGTTGCGTGGCGTCTAGATGAAGCTACAAACCTACCCCGGTTTAGACCTTTGGACGTCGGGCCGGTAGGTTTCACGGGTCGGAGTTATTAGAAAAGTAATTTCCTTGTACTACCAAACTTTGGTCTCACGCGGTTTCGGGCGAGTAGAGGCTCTTTTGGCGCTTTGTTTGAAATTTTGAAACACAAGCATTCACGTTTAGAGTACTCTTGAACTATGAGGATTGACCTAAATAGACAACGTTATATTTCACCTTGTATGTTTGAAAACCTCATTAAATTATCCGCTTCTTTTTGAAATTTTGACACTTGAAAATCCTATAACTTTGATTATTTTGGAATGGAGGAGCTAAATTTGAATCTATTTTGTACACGACTACATATGCTATTATGTACAAAATCAGAGCAAAGATTGGTGCCCCCATAATTTAGGTATGGTTTACAAATGCCATGATATCAAATTGAAATAATTGAATGGACTTCATGTTGAATTCGATTTTATAAACCACCTTAAGTTGAATTCAAATGTATGCTAGTTCATAGGTAGCTATTTATAATCTCCATTGTGTAACTTTCGTATGTATAATGTGCTTTACACACACAACATGAACTATACCCACGTTTATATTCGATTGCTAAAGCGATGCATTGTCTGGAGTTCAAAATACTAACTATGTGGATCAATTGTGTCGCAAAATAACATAGACATGCTCAAATTCGATAGAATCTAGATGTCTGATGGATCAATGACCGCTCCTTACGCGAATTGCAAATATCATGATCCCATCCTAATATTTGGATACAATTTATATCTTTAATCAATGTGTAGAGCAGTGTTTTACGTGTAGTTTCACTCTCCATCGGTGGTCTCTCACACATGCTCACACACTCTCTCCCGAGGTGTCTTTCTCGCACACATGCTCTAGATATAACCCTCCCTCCCTCTCATAACCATTTACAACTGTTTCCACTAACCTTTATCACAAGCACTCTTCCTCTCGCAAACATACACACACACAATCCTCATCGACCCTTTCTAT
Source organism: Triticum urartu (assembly GCF_003073215.2). Classification (NCBI taxonomy): domain Eukaryota; kingdom Viridiplantae; phylum Streptophyta; class Magnoliopsida; order Poales; family Poaceae; genus Triticum; species Triticum urartu. Next base: position 427,626,692 of record NC_053028.1, on the reverse strand, counting down.
ATACATGGACCTGCCTACGTGTCTCATGTACGCACATTATCTTTATGCCTGTCTCTCATGCATTGTCTCACACCTCTCTTCCTAATCGACGAGTATGATTCTAGCTGAGCATTCTATAGGATTCCCCTTAAAGTTAGGTTGGATGAATAGTAATATCAGAGATAAAGGGGTTACCTTAGTCCGAGAACCTAGGGTTACAAATCCTAGCCGGCTTTGTCAGTGGACACAGAGTCCTTCACAATTCTCCTATCTTTGTCTTGTACGACTAGTCATCCATGGGTCTTCCTAAATGCGTCACGGGCCAACCAATGTGGCGCAGGACGGAATCGAACGAAGGGCCTTACCTCGACCCACCGGACCTCATGTGGTGACACACCCTCTGCCCCCACGTCTCATTATCTTCTCACACCCACACATACCAACACAAACACCACACACACAGAAAATTTCTCCTGGTGCCTCTATTCCCTCCCCCCTTGCATATACACACTCAAGGGAATGGAATCTCTTGTCGTGACGTCATATTCCTCTCTCTCTCTCTAGACCACTCTCATTTCTCATGCTATCTCTCTCATGCCCCCCCGTCAGCCCCTCTATCCATGCCTCTCTCGAATACGTAATACACACACACCTCTCTAGGCCCCACCAAATGCATCAACTACACATTCACATATGTTACATCACGTACCCCATTGATCTAAAAAGCCCTCTCTTCACGTTTATTTCGCATACAACATTCCTTTTGAATAAAGTGTGGCCAACAAATTATTTTAGAGTTTCTACATATATACAACATTACAAAGTTATATGGAGGAGTACGAACGCTAATTTGCATTGGATGGTGCCCACAATGATATTTATTCTGCATTGTGAATTTGTATATTTTATACTATATACAAAGTTAGTCATAATAAAGAGAAATGAAGAGCATCTCTCTCTCCATCGCATACCCCATGTACGCCCCTTTCACATATGCACACAAAACTATCTCCAGGTCCCCTAAAAGTAAGCCCCCAAAAAATTCACGCATGTTTCATCCTTCTCTCGCGATATATGCAATGACGATCATTGTATTTGAAGCGAAAGCACGATACGTACATTGGACTTCAGAATCCACTCATTACGGTCACCATTTACGTTTAGTGGTTATTATACAGTCACGGGCTCACCGTACAACTCTGTATTTTCTCATGACATGACTAGTTGACCAGTTAAACACTCCACGTGGCACCTCTAGTGTTGCATCACATTATCTCACTACCATCGTGCCCACCTGTCGACTTGTATCTACTCTACATCTACACTCTTATAAAATACATAAATTACACTCTTATAAAAAAGAGAGTTGGTGATGATGGTGTGCCTGGCATCCTACAATATAGGCCGTCCGATTTATATCTGACGGATAGGAAAGAAACTATGGCAATTTTGCAAAAAGGTACCCACACACCTCTCCACATTTGCAAATAAAGCCTTCCCTCGTTCATCCTTTTCTCTCACAAGATAAATAAGTCATACAAATGCATCTTGATGTTACGTGCAACGCACGGGCATCTTGCTAGTAAGAATGAAAAAAACGACAAAAAAATATTTGGACGGTGGTTTGAAGTCATGACCGCGGGCACAGCGGACAAGGTGGCCTTGTATTGGTATGCTGAGCCGTCTGTTTTAACACACAGGAGCTGGTGTGGTGATTATACACACACGCACGCATGCACACGAACTGCATCCACGCAAAACTCACACAAACACATGCACCCACGCACGCACGCAACACTCACATGTACACACGCATCCACGCACGCACGCAACACTCACACACACGCACGCAACACTCACTCACACACACACGCATGCATGCACACACCAGTACACCACACGACCAATACACACTCTCATGCTCAAGTGCTCAACCTACACGTGCATGCGCACACATCAGGCCCTGACAGACACACACACAACCAGGTGATTCCCGCGCACGGGTTGGAGCCTTGTCGCGCCTGCGTAAATTTGTGTTTATCTGACCTTTTGCCTATGCGAACTAACAGGTGGGACCCACAAGGAACATGGTTAATTTAACTAGTCAACATGGCGCCATGCAGACTATTTGGTCGGTCAACAGAGTGCAATCCGATGTTGAACTGTGAGCAAGTGACCGTATAATCACCGCAAAACGTATATAGTGACCGTAATCAGCTTATTCTGAAGTTCGGTGACTGTATTACGCTTTTCTCTCTATAGGACCTCCAAAACTACATCTCTACATGTTCTCACATGTTACATCTAACAACTATGCAATACAGCACTACTTCTACACTCTAACACAATAAATCATATGTGTTTTTACTTTTACTAGATATCATATTGTTACTTATAATTATTTAGTTTGCATACATTAAAATTGTCTTTGAAATGTATGGCCAGTATCATCTACCGCGCGGGAAAAATCCCGCCCTTTCCTATCTAATTGGGTTTGTATCGATGGATCATGCGAAACAGCAAAACTATAGTACTATACAGTACAAGTGACAGTTGACCGGGCCGTCGTGTCGTCTACTCCTCCGTCGTAAGAGTGGAGCGCTCGCTTTCATAAATCTTCTAGTCCCTTTCGCTGACATGTGGGACATCAAGCTACCGGGTCCACATGCCATACCGGAATACAGTGCAGAGTAGCCGGGGTGAAGCACCCCAGTCATGGCGCCGGCGTAGTAATGAGCAATGAGGCGTCAAATCACAAAGTTACACCTTTCCCGCAGTTAAGTTGGAGGGACGAAGCAACCATCATTTCACTCATTGCTGAATCCGCTTCTCCATCATCTTCTTCTTCAACTTAACCACATGTTGCTTCTGCCGTTGTTCTGCCTCATGTGGGACGCGGATCGGCTTGGTAAAGCACTAACACGTGGGACCGCATGTTAGCAAACCGCCAGGACAACGTCCTCCGAAAATAAGAAGCCTAATCCTAGACTTACAAAGGGCTACGTAGCTGCTACGTATACTTTCCATCTAATCTATATATGCCCCCTGATTTTCAGGTGGGGTGGGCCTAATCCTCTCCTTTAATCCAATCAAATAGTCCCACATCACATCAGTTCGTAACTTTACGTAAACCATTACGTGGATGTAGCATTGCTCAAATAAGAAACCTCCCCCGCCATCCGCGCGACAAAATCACCTCCTTTTTACTAATCTTGATTCTATAATTTTTCAGATCAATATAATTGAGATTTGTATAGATAGCACATAGGAGCAAAACCAAGTGGTACGGTTAAGGGCATCCACAATGTGTAGCCAAATGTGAAAATAGCTTTTGGCATCGTGGGAACCATTGTGGACGGTGTTGCCAAAGCCAAAAAGATGGAACCGAAGCTCCCTGATTGATTGATTGAAGGAATAGAAAAATGCAACGTCTCTTCTCTTTCTCCCATGCTTGGACGCATGTAGTACAGTATAAAGCACAGAGTCTACTCCCTGTCCCTTCTATCACAAATCACAAAGCAGTGAGACGTCAAATCACAACAGCACGGACGAAGCAACCATCATTTCAATCTTCGCTGACTCCGCTTCTCCATCGTCTTCTTCAAGAAACCATCTCACCGCACTAGTACTCCTAGTAGTACTCCCTCCGGTCCTTTTTTGTCTGCGTCTAAGAAATGTTCGTTTTCCCCGCAATGCTCTGCGCATTGGCATTTTTTCGCTGCTCTTTCCAACCGGGCCCTCCATCCCTTTCCACCGCATGCATGCCTGCAGTAATGCCATCTCTCTTTCCCATGTGCTTCGCATCTTCCCAAGGCAGAAAGAGCCGCTTGCATGCAGAAACAGGAGAGAGAGTGAGAGGCGCATGCCTGCAGAGAGATGGACAGGGGGAGAGAGAGAGACGACATGCATGCAAAGTCTGAGCCAATCTCGCATGCAACTAGGGTCTCCTCAGATGAATCCAGGGGCAAAACAGTCCATTTTTTTGCTAATTGCTCCTCTCCTTGGTATACGGGCTGGACCTTAGATGCAAAGAAAAAAGGACTGGAGGGAGTACTAGTAAAGGACTTCCTGGATGCAAATAATGCGGTTGTCTCGGCTTGCAGGCGGCACTTGCGAACAACTTACCGTGGTCTCCCTCAATGGTGTTCTCCGTCGAACGCACTTCGCAAACCACCAAAAAAAGATATCGTCAATGTCACCGCAATGGGGAAGGAAGTCAAATATAGTTACTACCTCCATTTTTTTGTACACAAGGCCAGTATATCAAAATTACAATTTGCAAAGGGCCACTAACACTAATCGAGGCAAAATTGATGGGGTTAGCAACCAAGGACAGTAATATCCCCTGCATGCATGCGGAAGTGAGAAGGCTAGTTTGCATGGCGCTGCATTAATGAAGCGATGAGGAGTGAGATGGTTAGCTCTTTGGTCTTTGGAGAAAAAATATGCATTAATTGACACATGAAATGAGGATTTGTATCGATTAAATCTCGCGAACGAAAACCCTGCCTTTCTTTTTTAACACTAGTACTCCTAGCACGTGCATACTTATCCTGTTTGGGTCTAGGCCTTGCATTGCCAAACTTCGCCACACATTTTTGCCAAGCTTGCCTAAAGTTTTCAAAATGAGAAGGAGGTACACTTGCGCACGGCTGTCGCGGTCGCACCGCACCCTCACACAGTCGCTCCTGCACGCCGCGGTCGCACCGCACCCTCACACAGTCGCTCCTGCATGCCGCAAACCCAACCAAGGGAACGCACCCTCACTGACACGTGCTGTCGCATGTGAATAAACCAAACTCAACCATCCTATCGCTGACACATAATTTTCGTTCATAGAGTATGTTTATCCAACCGCATGTTGGGGAGTGTCCGTACGGCCGATGCGGTAGTCTGTTGGGGAAGAAGAAGAGGTGAGGAAGAAGGAAAGAAGGGTTAGGAGACATAGGATATTCATCCAACCACCTGAAATGGTAGACCGGCCCAAGTTAGGCAACTTGCATAACAAATATATGTTTTTACACAGCAAAAGATCCATCAAAACAACAACATAAAGAAAAACTATCACTACTCGCGGAAAGAGATGGCCTCGTTGTCTTTGGCTGCCGGCGCGAACCAGCCGTCGCTGCCGATGTGTGTCTCCGCACCGTGGTTGTCCTCGGCCTCTAGCTACTCGTCCAAGCGGAGCGTGCGGGCGCTCTGCCCGGATGAGAGCACAACCCAGTTCAAGTCGAGGACGTCCGGTTTCGCCTGCAGGAGGGCCTCGATGGCAGCGGCATCCGCATGCTCCGCGTCGAGTCGAGCCTCCGCCGCCCGGTTCAAGTCCAGGATGTCCGGTTCCGCCTGCAGGAGGGCGTCGATGAGAGCGGCATCCGCGCGCTCTGCGTCGAGTCGAGCCTCTGCCGCCCGGTTCAAGTCCAGGACGTCCGGTTCCGCCTATAGGAGGGCCTCGATGGCAGCGGCATCCGCGCACTCTGCCTCAAGTTGAGCCTCCGCCGCCCGATTCACATCCACGACATCCGGTTCCACCTACAGGAGAGCCTCGATGGCAGCGGAATGCGTGCGCTCCGCATCGAGTTGAGCCTCTGCCTCCCGGTCCTCCTTTAGTATCGCCATGTTGAACCGCTCGTCCGCCTGCACCATGGGGGACTCGGACGCCGGCACGAAGTCAATGTCCATCGTCTCATACCCATCGGGGGCCTTCTGCGTCGCGACCTCCGCCATGAACATTGGATCGGCTTCCTCCTCCTCGTAGCTTGGCTCTAGAGAACTCGGGGATTGGCCCACCGCAAAGCGAGCTTGGGAACGGAGGTCTGTGGCGCCGACAGCCGCCGCGATTTCTGCGCGGCGCTCCGGCGTCAGCATCTTGTAGTAAGTGATCTTGCGGCGCACCATGGCTTTCCGGCAAACTAGGGGACGCTTGATGCGGGCTAGGGGATCGAAAGGTGGGGGAATGGGCTGGAGATTTGGTCTGGTTTTAGGGCAGTGGCTGGCGTAGGCCGAGCAGCGAAGGGTCTGGTGTGAATAGTGGTTCCGGTGACGACTGGTCAATCAGTTTTGACTGTATATCGCTCTTGTCGTATTCGCGTTGCAGCCCAGCACGCTGGACCCTCCATGTCGCTCACCGAATGGAACGCACTTCGTCTTGTGTTTTCGCTTGCTTGTGGGACCGCAATTGAGAGCAAACCGACGTCCCTCACCCTCCCCCGCCCGCGTCATTTATTATACCACCACTCCCTCCGTTTTATGAGGAGTAAATAAAAACAGAGGAATATACTACGGATGAGGATCCCCTGACATGGCCGAACCCATTGAGTAACTGCCATGCGGGGCCTAGCAAGCATGGGGTCCGCCAGTAAGTGACCGAAAGGGAGGGTAAGGTAGGGATACCTACGTCAGAGGATCCACTTCCACTATACTACTTTGACCCAATGTTAGAGTAATAATATATGACATGCAACTTACACAAATGTTAGAGTAATAATAATATATGACATGCAACTTACACAAAGCATACAGGGTCTAATGCGTTTTTTGAGGCTAACTTTGACCAAATGTTAGAGTAATAATATATGACATGCAACTTACACAAAGCATACGGTCAAATTCGTATGTGAAAGGAGTTTCCAATGAAATAATTTTCACATTATACATCTCATGTACTATTAATCTTGTCAATGGTCAAATTGGAAACCATCTCGAGTACAAATCTAGGAGTACGTACGAATCTAACAATATTGATTGGGCGTTGTTGAATGTTGATACCTTTTTGATCAAAGTAGAGATACTTTGACTACACATAAAACTTATATGTAAACTAGAAAGGATAGGAGGGAGTATATTGTACGTTAAAAAACGGAACGAACATTGAATACCCTTTATATATGATTTGCGGATGCTATGATCACCGGTTCAAAATTCTGAATCCGCCTTAGGTATCACGTGCCCCCACTCGTTCCCTCTCGATTTCATATCGGGGTCCGGAGATCTATTGAAAGAGGACTAGGGTGGGTACATGAGAATGATACTCGGCGGAATGTTCAAATGAGGCATGCGGGAGGATGGACTCGACTGGAGGGCAACATGATCGATGCTGAAGAGGGTTGGAGAGGAATGAGAAATAAGCAAACACCACATGATTATACTTGAACGGCTCAAATAAACAATAAGTTGTCTCGCTTGGCCTACATAGTGAAAGGCCTAATGCGCAACGCGGAGCACTGGCGCTCGAATATGGCCGGGAAAACAGGGAAACCGACATGTGGGGCACACCCGTCGGGATGACGTAGCGCAGACTAGTCCAATGGAGGAGCTGGCCCACGACCTCCTCGCGACCGACAACCGTTCATGTGGGTCGTTGGGGCCAACAACGGGGCGCAGCTCCAGCACAGCCTCTGGACACGGCGACCGCGGTGAGCGACACGCTCATATCATAGCTAGACACGGTCGGTTTCAGTGTGCCGAGGGTGGCGTTAGTGCTGTGGCACGACCAATGGTATGTTTGGTCTGTGCCCAAGGTTGCCCCATCAAAGCATTGGGTAGCCAAAATTTTGGTTGAGGTATTGGTTGCCCATGATTTGGCCGACATTGGCAAGAAAAATGAACTAGAGTTGGCTAGAGTTTCATTGGCATGCCAAAGAAATGGCAACCATCCAAACAAAGACCAATCTTTGGGTCATGACCAAAATTTTGGTTGAGGTATTGGTTGCCCATGATTTGGCCGACATTGGCAAGAAAAATGAACTAGAGTTGGCTAGAGTTCATTGGCATGCCAAAAAATGGCAACCATCCAAACAAAGACCAATCTTTGGGTCGATGACCAAAATTTTGGCAAGGTGCACTTTGGCCACAATCCAAACACACCCCAACACCCGGCTCGTCGAGGATGCACGGGGCGCACGCGATGCATCCGCGGAGTGGTGTAGCGGCGGCCAACTGCATCCTCTGGACCTGAGACCATGCCGGGTCGTCTTGCCTTTTTCAATGACATGCGGGGATCGCATGTGAGCAAAGGGCATCTCCAACGTTGCCACGACCGCAGCTGACTACCCTGGCACACCAAAACCCTCATCCCTCGCGCCGTCGTGCGGTGCGTTCCCAGCGGCGCCAGCTGCCGCATTCATGCCGTTCGTTCGTATGTCGTCAGTTAAGAGGCCTCGGTGCCCGAGGAACCAACTCTGGCGACTAATGATGCACCGGACGCTTGGCCTCACCGGAATGCGCTACTTAAAGAGGCAACACCCAGCTAACCTCCACACCATCGCGCATCGTCCTCCTACCTGGCACCACATCCGCCATGACCACAAGTGCGAACGCTTTGCGGGAGAGCTTGTCTTCGGGGATGAAGCTCGAGGTCACCGCCCTCTCTCAAGTCGCCTCTCGCGACGCAATAGCGTCGTCCGATGACGAGAGCACCATCAGCCACGCGTCCTACTTGCCGCCGTCCAATGTCTGGCACCATCGAGGTCGGGGACTCCTCCGAGGATGAGTAGGGCATGGGAGGCGGCAGGGCATGGTGTGCCAACTGGCCGGTCCGTATCCTGTGTTCTACTCTTCCTCGCCGGAGACCGCACCTTCACTTCACGGGTCTTGAACCCCGCCCCCGTACATAGAGATCGCAGATGGAGGACGTCGGTCGCCGCCATAGAATAGGTTTAGGGTCGGGTTTCTTTTATTTTTCTGTCCTATAAAAGTTCGAAATGTAATGAAAATCTGCCGTGTTTGCATTAATCTCGACCGGTGTATATGAACTTTCACAATAATATACATATTGAAGGAGTACTAGCAAGATGCCCGTGCGTTGCACGGAAGATCAAGATCTTGTGGGAGAAAAGGATCAACGAGGGAAAGCCTTAGCTTCAAATGTGGAGAGGAGTGCGGGTAAATTGTCATAGTTTCCTTCCTACCCGTTAGATATAGATCGGACGGCCTATATTGCAGGATGACAGGCACACCATCATCACCAACTCTGCTTTTTATTGAACCAAGACAAATCTAACATGCGAAGTAAAATAAACACATAGGGTCTATACATACACAAATTATCTTAGGCACTCCAATAGTACGTCCACTACACATTCACGCATTTCACGTCTTTCTACATCTACGGGAACCTATGAAAGGGTTAACGTAAATTGCCTCCTCTCGCCTAAACAAAAAAAAAAAAAAAACAAAAAAAAAAAAAAAAAAAAAAAAAAAAAAAAAAAAAAAAAAAACAAAAAAAAAAAAAAAAAAACCCGATTTTCATGGTGGTGGGTCCCCTCCACCCCCAATCTACAATCAAAGCTCACACGTTTCACATTACATTAATTACATAACTGGGATTACGTAGGTGTAGCATTACTCGTCCTAAAAAACCCAACTAAGCCAACCTCCCAGCATATTGCGCGGGAAAAGACCCGGCCATGCCGTTTTACTCGGGATTACCGGATTACTAGTAGTAGTATCGATGGATCGCGCGAAGCAACAATTTTTTTTGAGGGGGCGAAGCACCTAGTTTAAAAGGAAAAAAGGCGGTACACTCACAGCACTCCTGTCGGTCGCATTGCACCCCACACACGTTCGGTCCTGCACACGGCTCACGCAAACGGAACGCGCTTCGGCTTGCCTCTTCACTGACCACGTGGGACTGCACTTGGAGAAACGACCATGCGCCAAACTCCCCCCGCCCACCGCGAAAATCCCCCCCCACACCCAAAAATTCCCCCAAATCCGATTCAACCGCCCTTCGGCCAACTAGCCAATAATATTCCCCAAACCCCCCTCCCTGTCCCCCTCCACTCCATTCGCTCCGCCAAAGCCGCCCTCCCCGCCGCGCCGATACGTCGGCCGGTTTCGGCGATCCTCTCCTCCCACAGTACGCTCTCGTAGACTGTCATCCTCTAGCCGCGCTGCCACCTCTGGCTACGTCCTTGTGGAGGCGCACGGCGGTCAGCGCCGCCACCGCTGGCGACGTTCGTGTGGAGACACACGGCGGTCAGCTTCTCCCACAGTACGCACATTCTAGACTGAGGCCCCGTTCATGTCGGTGTAGCGCTAAATGTTAGCTGATAGACGCTGTTAATCTCACTGTTTGCCGAAGTAGTTTATTGTCAATATGCTGTGCTTTAGAAGCTTCCTTGCCCTGTTCTGCACTCAATCTGCTTAGCTGAGATGGCATGCCAAGGCCGATTAGTTGCTAAAATATCCTGCCATATATTTATTGTGACGTAGATTGCCATGGTCTAGTAGCCAATCTGTTAGGTGAAATAGCTCTACACTGTTTTATACTCGATCTTTGTTGCTGCGATGGCCTTTGATAGTTCGATGGCTGTGTGCTTGACCTCATTGACTGCTGAAACAACCTGCCATAATTTGGCACTCAAATCTATTTGCTAAATTAGCTTTACATATGTTTCGTTACTTAGATCTGCTCGTCCAAATATCTTGCCATAGCTTTAGACATCGACCTAGGTATTTTTTTCTGGACTTCATAAAAAAGCATATATGTTTTTCCTGTAATATCTTGTAGAAGAACTAATTTGTATGTCTAACAGATGGACAGGATTTGGATAACTTTTGCTCGAAGATTCTCCGCTGCATATGTCTAGGGGGTTGAAAACTTCATGAACTTTATCAGAGCTGAGTATGGTGGTCCGAAATCAGATGTGCTCTGCCCGTGTAGCAGTTGTATGAATTCAGTTACAAGACCCCAGTAAAGTGTGCAAAATCATCTACACTTGTATGGGATGTCGTTCACATATACTAGGTGGGTTCATCATGGTGAAGCTGTGAACGTCAATGTTATTGACTACATGGAAGCAGCAGATCACCATCTTGATCTGCCTGATGCTCAGGTGGAAGAGGAGGAGGAGGTGGTGGTGGCGGAGCCAGTGAGTTTGACCAACATTGAAACAATGCTACGAAAATGCTCGTGCATTCCGTGAACTTTCACCTGCAGAAGAAAAACAGGGCCCGCATGTTGGAACAATGCAATTGCTGTCACCCCAGGAAATAAGCTGTCAGTATTCTCAGCTATGGTCACCTTTCTTCAGGTGAAGACATCTGAGCGGATGACCAACAAATCATTCGATGCGATGTTGGCTGCTTTCCGCAAATCTTTCCCAGATGCGTCTGAGCTGCCACACACCTACAGTAAAATGAAGAATTTCCTTCGTGCAGTTGGAATTGGATATGATATGATCCATGTTTGTAAGAATAATTGTGTTCTGTTCCGGAAGGATTATGCCAACTTAAGTGAATGCCCGAAATGCAAATCATCAAGATGGAAAGATGGCGATGCTGTGAAGAGGATTCCTCATAATGTTCTGAGACATTTTCCAATTACACCAAGATTGCAGAGGTTGTTTCATGATGCTGAAACAAGAGAGGATGTACTGTGGCATTCTAGGAACCAGGAGTACAGAGATCAGAATGTAATGAGCCATCCATCTCATGGTAGTGAGTGGAAAAGCTTCAATGATAAACACAAAGAGTTTGCTGCTGACCCGAGAAACATTAGACTTGGCTTAGCTTCAGATGGATTTAACCCATTTGGCCACCAGAGCGCCACATATAGCATGTGGCCAGTGCTTGTTATCCCTTACAACATGCCTCCAAATGTCTGCACCAAAGAATCAAACTACATGATGGCCTTGCTCATCCCAGGTCCAAAAAGTCCTGGAAAGGATTTTGATTTGTTCATGGAGCCTCTTGTGGAGGAACTTCAACAACTATGGAAGGGTGTTCTCACTCGAGACCTATATAGCAGCCCACCAGCTGATTTCTTTCTGCGTGCTGTTATAATTTGGTGCATCCATGATTATCCGGCTTTGGGCACTATGTCAGGGCGAACGACACATGGTTACAATGCATGTGTTCGCTGTGACAGGAATCCGCTGTCATACGCAATACTTAGCAAGATCTGTTACATTGGACACCCGTTTCCTTGCCAAGGACAAGCCGCATCCTAGAAAATACCGAAGACATGTGTTCAATGCAAAGCATGAAAACCGTGATGCGCCAAAGAGGCTCACCGCCGATGAGTTGCAAGTGGAATTAGAGAAGGTCAGGCATATTACACCAGGAAACCATCCTGGTAATGGTAGCGGGAAAAGGAAGCGTGGCAGGGTAGAAGAGAGATTATTGTTTACCCGCAGGTCCACTTTGTGGGACTTGGAGTATTGGAAAGATTTGGATCTGCGGCATAATCTTGATGTGATGCACATCGAGAAAAATATATGTGACAACATTATCGGCACACTTCTTAATATTGAAGGCAAGACGAAAGATACCTTAAAATCTAGGATTGATTTGACACACCTGGGTATCAGAAAGGATTTGCAGGTGCAAGATGAAGGTAAACCACGGGATATGGCACCAGCTGTGTACGTCTTGGACAAGGTAAAAAGAAAAGAATTCTGCGAGGTCCTGTCACGTGTGAGATTCCCACATGGATTTGCTTCCAACCCTAAAAGGAGAGTCAGTGCAGATGGAAACAAGGTACAAGGGTTGAAAACTCATGACTTCCATGTCCCACTACAAAAAAAGACACATCCGTGACATTTTGGGCCAAACGAATTTTTTTCCTGTCATACATATGACACTTCTATGACGATAATTGTGACAAAACCCGGTATCATCATAGATGTGGTGGGCTCCTACTTCTATGACAAAAAATCATGACAGAAAATGGGCTTTTCATCCTAGGCGGGCCGGAGACGCAGCTGCATGACATTCTTTGGGCCGTCCATGACGGAAAAAACCGTGGTAGAAGCGAGGGGGAGGAAAATTTCGGGGAGTTCCCGGTTACGGTGGGAGGTCGGGGGCCGAGCGATGCGCGTTTCTCTCGTACACGTACGCGCGTGTGTGCGAGGCATTGGCTCTAACTGAACCCAAGCGAGGCGTTGGGCTCTAACAGAACTCGAGCGATTGCACTGCAGGCTACACGTTACTGAACCCGAGCGATCGATCGATGGCTGTTAACTGAACCCGATCGAGCGATTCCTTCGCTACTGCTGCTAACTGAAGCCGATCGATGCTGCCTCTGGATGAACAGTGAGCGTTGCTGGGGGGGGGGGTGGGGGTTGGATGAACAGTTCCCGATGGGGGTGGATGAACAGGACCCCGTGGTGTTGCCTTGGATGAACAGGACCTCGATCGATCGAGCCGGTTGGGGCTAGATGAACAAGACCCCGTGGAGGGCTAGATGAAGAGGACCACCCCGTGGAGGGAAGGATGAACAGTAGACGGTGGAGGGCAGGATGAACAGTAGCCCGTGGAGGGGTGGTTGAACAGGAGCCCTTGGAGAGGGCTGGTTGAACAGTAGCCGGTGGAGTAGCGCGCGGTGGAGGCTGGATGAACAGGAGCCCGTGGATGAATAGTCGTAGGTGGAGGCTGGAGGAGGTCGATGGTGGATGAACAGTAGCTCGTGGAGGCTAGAGGGGGTCGATGGTGGAGATGAACAGTATCTCGTGGAGTCCCGTTTTGCGGTACGCCACACCCCTCCCAATGAATAAGACCCCCGTTTCGACCGTAGCGCTCCAACACAAGTCCGTTTCCTCTGTTTTGCGGTACGCCACACCCCTCCCGATGAACAGGACCCCCGTTTCGACCGTAGGAGGTCCGTTTCCTCCGTTTTGCGGTACGCCAGACCCCTCCCGATCAACAGGACCCCGTTCCGAACGTAGGAGGTCCGTTTCCTCCGTTGTGCGGTACGCCAGGCCTCGTTTGCATCGCTTGTTCCATCCAAGCCCTCCCCATGAACACGACGCATTCCGTTGCCTCCCCATGAACATGACCCATTCCGTTGCCTCCCCATGAACCCGACGCATTCCGTTGCCTCCCCATGAACACGGCGACGACGTTGTTTCTCCGTTCCGACCCAGCGATGTACATGAGCCCTAGCCGTACGTATGCGCGAGTAGGCGTTCGAGACCCCGCCTGTATGTACACATACGTGGCCGTATTTTCTTTCTTGCACCCTGGCCGTTGTACGTACGTGTACATGCTACGTGCGTGCCTCTACTACGACACGTGCGCGCCTCTACATCGACCAGTATATATGTGCATACACGTTCGCGACCAGAATGACAACGCTACGTACGCTTCGACCAGGTGGGTCCCGACTGTCAGGCACTTCCTTGCATGCGAAGATGTAGCTGGTGGGTCCCAGCAGTCGGGGGAAAACATTTTTTTCACGAAATACGGTGGCCCGTCCGGTGGGTCCCCGCTGTCAGGTGGAGGAATAATTATTTTGCGCGTAATAAGGACCCAGCTGTCAGCGTCTCCACGCACAGTACTCTTCCGATGGAAGTCGGTCGTTGACCACATTGACCACGCCGCGCCGAGAGCACCACGGCGGTGGACAACGACGAGGCCTAGGAAGGGGACGACGCGGAGCCAGTGAAGATGCGGCAGTGGAAGCCCGCGCGGAGAGGAGTACGAGGGTTCACTAGTTCAGCTGCGGTGTGAGGCTGCTGTCGCCGCAGGGCCTGGCCAGCGGTGGGAATAGTACGGGGCGGTGAGGCCTCCGCGGCAGCACAGCCGGCCACGGGAGGCAGGAGCATGCGGCACGACTGGCGCTGCTTTGGGCGGCTGGAGCAAGAAGACCAGAGGTTGAAGAAGCACTACGGCCGTTGGATGGACATCGTACGGTCACTGGAGCTAGAATCGTTCATATTGACTAAGTTGACAAAGCCCTTCGTCCCCGTCAACTTAGTAGGCCCACAAGTCGGCCTCCCACCAAGGTGGGTCCCAGCTAGCCGCGGGAGTATTCATTCTTTTGTGCGTAATAAGGAGGCACTTCTGGTGGGTCCGAGCTGACAGCGGGGGGAAAGTTTTTTTTGTGAAATATGGTGGCCCGTCCGGTGGGTCCCAGCAGTCAGGGGGAAATGATTTTTTCGCAAAATACTGGTGGCCCGTCCGGTGGGTCCCCGCTATCAGGTGGAGGAATAATTATTTTGCGCGTAATAAGGAGGCACTTCCTTGCGGCTGCCGTGGACCCAGCTGTCAGCCTCTCCACGTACAGTACTCTTCCTATGGAAGTCGGTCGTTGACCACATTGACCACGCCGTGCCGAGAGCACCACGGCGGTGGACGACGGCGAGGCATAGGAAGGGGACGACGCGGAGCCGGGGAAGACGCAGCAGTGGATGCCCACGCGGAGAGGAGTACGAGCGTTCATCGGTTCGGCTGCGGTGTGAGGCTGCCATCGCCGCAGAATAACATGGGGTGTGGGTGAGTAGAGGGATGCCCTGGCCAGCGAAGGGAGTAGTCGGGGGCGCTGAGGCCTGCGCGGCAGCACAACAGGCCACGGGAGGCGGGAGTAAGCGGTCCCGCCGGCGCTGCTTTGGCGGCTGGAGCAAGAAGATCAGAGATTGAAGAAACACGACGGCCGTTGGATTGACATCCAACGGTTACGTCTACTAGAGTCGTTTGTTGACGTATATAATAACTAAAAAGATCTTGCATACACGTCAACTAAACAGGCCCACAAGTCAGACCACTCCCTCTTTTTTTTAATAATATATATATAGCTCATGGCAACTTATGGAATTTATTGTAGTTGTTTTTTGGTTGGCCAGGGCCAATTTCGCATATTTCTGTGGGTTCCAAACTATTTTTAGTACCGAAATGTCCAGCCAGATTTAATGTACTTTGAAGATATATTTAAATTAGGTTAATGCCCAGTGAAATAGGAATCTGAAAATGTAATAAAATTAAGAAATTATAAAGTAATTGCCAATTTGTCATCTGTTTTTATATTTACAACCCATTTCATATTACTTTCAAGATTTGTAGGCGTCTTGAAAGAGTTGCAGCCCATCAGGGCGTAGAAAAATAAGTAGGCCTGGATTGGGTATTCTTCAGAAAATATAAACTGGGCTCATTTTCACAAAGAAAAAATAGCTGGGCTGGTCACATGGTGAACATAAAATATAAGCCTGGGCTAGACGGGCCACAACCCAGTTCAAACCCTGCTCCGTCTCAACAATACCAAACAAAAAAAATACTGCTCGAGTAGCTACGTCCCAGGTGTCAGCCGATCTTGTGCTGTTCTCTTGTCTATTGACTATATACGCTCCCAATGTCGTGGGTCCCAGATGTCAGGAAAACACTAGGAGGAAGCATTTTATTTTTCCATACGTTGACGTGGTGGGCCCCTACTGTCATCCTCTCCACGTACTTCTGCCGATTCCTGTTGTCTGTTGACCATGTTGACAACGCGAGAGGGCGGCGCCGCGGCGAGCGCACCAAAGCGCGCGGAGGACGTCAGCGTTAACGATTTAGGAGACGGTGGGGCGGCGATGCGTGCGCTGAGGCGCAGCCAACCGTGGGAGGCAGAAGCAGGCGGCCCCGCCGGCGCTGGTTTGGTTTTGGCGGCTGGAGGAAGACAGGACTGAAGAAACACGACAGACTGTAGTACTTGACAACATTAACTGAAACCAGCAGGGGCACTTAACAACCAAAGCTGAAAGCAGTATGAGTACTTATAAAGGTTCAACTATAGAAAGCACGCCTCGAACAGTGCTACTTCGCCTACAGTTAACCAAGGGTGAGGCCGCCAAGCCCCAGGACAAGGCCCAGGCGCCACCCCGCACATCCACAACCTTCTGAAAGCGGCTTCATCTCGCAACATGGTGAATAAACAGGATATTCGCTTTAGAGCCATGGAAAAGCATGAACATAATCTTCTGTCCTATTCTCCAAGATGGATGGGCCTTCATTATTTGAGACCACCCATGAATAAGTATCTTTTCACCTCCAAGGGGAATTGAGCAAGTCGACTTAAACATCATGTTGTGACCAAGCGCAAGTCTGACCCGACCATGGTCAGGCATCTGTATAGGAACAATAGAACTCAGCAGTTCCTATTTCAAGACGATCACAACTGTAAAACTGTGTATAAGCAATAGTTTATGAACAACATATATAACAGAAAACAGGTCGTACCATAAGTTTCTCGACACAGTTGGACCTGTTCAACGAGTGCAGCAGTGGCACACATATCCCACGTGGCCTTCCACCATTGAAACGCCCCACAAGGACCTCAAGACGATCAATAAAGTGTAGGAACTTGTGGATGTCGATCTAGTCAACTTTAGTGCCATTAGTAATAGCCAAGTTATTACAGAGTAACAAACGAGTAGACTGCTTTACTCTGAAAAAACCTACACGTGCCACCAATTATAAGAAAATATTAATTGGAAGTAGCATATTCGTGAGAGATTCGTTGCTACTTCTAAAGTTAAATTGTGATTACTTAGACAGAATAGGTGGATTAAGAAGTAATCGAGGCAACAAGCAAGAACCAGATACAAAACTAACATCGATGAGCAATTGGAACAACGTCGGGGGTGAAAGATCACAGTGAAGATGAGACCAGGTTTTGCTATTTCCATCAACATTCGTGTGCCAACTTTCAGTCCGTAACACTTGAGAAAGTTTATCCAAGTTCGTCCATAAAAAAGCAGCGATCTTCTTGGTTCATGAACCCAACTCGGAACTTATATCCATGGCTTGTATTCACTATGACCATTAAACTAGTGTATTCAGTTATGGCAAGGCCGAGCATCTTGAGTACATGTGTTCTGGCAGAGCAAATAATACACTGCAGGAAAAATAATATGAGAACACAGCATGTTCAAGAAAACCCTCACCCTCCCGGATAGAAAAGAGGATTCTAGGAACATACTGTGCGCGTTTCAAAATGTTGTGTTAGGATGATAAGGAACAAGTGTGGCGTCTCGCTGAGGGTGCAGAAACCTGTAGGGTACTCGCACTTTGGGCACTGCAAATGAAACACACTAGATTTAGTAGGAAGAAAAATGCATCAACAGCGGCGGCTGCCATCCTAGGATTACCTGCGACCAAGGGACTTGGGTTTATCGGGGATGGATGAAGAATTCATACCTGGTTCTCCATGAGAAAACCCTATGCAATCGCTGAGAGGGGGTTTTCTCTGAACAAGCAGACGAGGGAGAAAGGGATTCAGGCCCAGTGAAATATTGCCGGTTCATCCGTCCAGCTTACTGCTAAAGCTGGAAAGGGGGGGTTGTGATTTGACGGCTCATTGGGCATTACTGTGGCGCTATGACCAGGGTGTGTCTACCGTGAAGTTGTGCACTCTAATTTGTGCATATGGCACGTGGACCCCGTTGCCGGTTGCCCCACATATCAGCGAAAGGAAGTAGAAAGAAAGGAGTAACTAGTTACACATAAATATATTTTTTGACAGAGAGATACTCCCTCTATAAAGAAATATACAAATCTTTTATATCACAGGCTCACCTTGCCGAGAAAAATACTCCCTCTGCAACGCACGGGCATTATGGGGGTTCAGCTGAGAATATAATACTCAGATGTTTTTTTGAGGGATAAAAGCTGCTTTATTGAAGATTAACAGTCATATGTATACAAATAATTTCGGGGGTTCCTCTGAGCCAAAGATGGCGTCCACAGGGCAAAGAAGTAGCAGCTTTTGCGAGCACATGCGCTTCAACATTACACTCGCGTTTTTCATGTATGATCTCCATGGTTTGGAACATATTCTTCTTCATCTTGATCTCGTCCATAATAACTCTGCTGGGCCCCAAGTATGCCTCTCCGATATGCTTGACTGTTGCTAAACAATCAGTGCTAATCTGAACTTGTTGCAGGTTTAAGTCAAGAGCCAGAGATAGCCCCTCGCAACATGCCATTGCCTCTAGGATCTCTGGATCAGTAACACTTTCGCACACCAGTGCCGATGCTCCAAGGAAGAAGCCTGTATGATCCCGGCTCACAACTGCCAGGGCTCCTCTTTCACCATTGCGAGATAATGCAGCATCAACATTCATCTTCGCCCAACCCACAGCAGGAGGAGGACGCCACTTCTGCACTGAGCTAGTGCTTCTCGAAACCAGGTTCTGGACTTTGGGCCGCAGGCCGACCCTGCATGTTTGGGGGCCCATGTGTTCTACCTCAGCGCTTTTCATATTGCAAGCGATCGGTACGACGCCGGTTTTAGATGCTGTCGCAAGGCGAATACACAAAATTGAATTAAGCACGACAGTTGTTGGAATGAAATCGAACGACAGTTCCTAACCAGCAATCAGAGTTGCAATTCTATCAACAATATACCATGTGATAAATAATACTATCGTACTACTTATACACACAGGACACTTGTTTCACCATGCCAGATTATTACATCAAAATCTCTCGGAGGATAGATCAGTTAGGCAGTTGTGTGCTGCTACTGAAGAATTTCAAAGTTGATTTGGACCAGCTCTCCTTGCCGAGAAAGTTCGATTTTGACATCATCCCCTACCGCAAGATATGATTTAGATTTGAACCTTGACCATCCTTTAGCATCAATCATCATGCGACCATCCTTTGTACTTACGATATATTGAGCAGGTTCATTCACAGCAAGGCTGCGCATGGTAAGAGAAACCTGGCTGCGGTCGCCTGGATTGTTGAACGACTCCCTCGTTGCTCTAGGAATTCTCTGTTTGCAAACAAGAAGACATACCCAAACAGTTAGATCAACACAGTGAATCATGTGAAACAACATGGAAAGAAAAAAGAACGAAGCACTTGGGCGGCCAATGCTTACCAAGAAGGTGGACAAGTCAGTTTTTGTATGGACTTTGGTATATGAAGTGCGAACTGCAGCCCAGTCTATTGCCGGTGCAACTGCACGGGCCGGAGAAGATGCAACTGCAAGTGTTGGTGCAGGTGCCGAAGCCGCTGCTACTGCCGGAGATGGTGCTCCATGTAGAGCTGGTGCCGGTGTCGGAGCAGGTGCCGGTGTCGATGCCCGATCCTCCGGTAGATTGGAATGATCCGCTGACGTGGTCGGTGCCCAATCCTCAGCTGGATCAGACTGAGCTGCTGCCGCTGTCAGTGCTAGAGCAACTGTTGGTGCTCGATCTGTGCGAGACAGTGGCGATCGTGTCTGGTCTGCTATGATCAGCTTTCTAACTTGACTAGGATCCGTGACCGTGATCCAGTCTTTTTCTTCATTTCTTTTAAACGCGAGAAGGACTAATTGTGGCATTTGTTAAACCAAACTGCAGTTCATCATAGGGATTCAGCTTGTACTCCACTACTAGGAAAAGGGCTACTAATGGCGCACCAGTTTTTCCTACTAATGGCACACCACATGGGAATCTTATTTTCTTTTATTTTTTTGACATTTCTATCATTTTCTTTTATTTTTTTGAAACTGAAAAGGCGGTCCATGGGGGGGGGTGCATTCGGGCGAATGTTTGGGCCAAGTTACTAATGGCGCACCGTGGCATGGTGCGCCATTACTAGTTCAACTAGTAATGGCGCATCACTCCCACGGTGCGCCATTAGTAGTTTTGAAAAAATTAAATTTTTTTACTAATGGCGCACCGTGGATGTGGTGCGCCATTACTAGTTCAACTAGTAATGGCGCACCACTCCCACGGTGCGCCATTAGTAGTTTTGAATTTTTTTTACTAATGGCGCATCGTGGATGTGGTGCGCCATTAGTATTTGCACACTAATGGCGCACCAACACATGGTGCGCCATTAGTATATAGTAATGGCGCACCACATGTCTGCTGCGCCATTAGTGTCAATTCCATCTATAGCCCTTTTCCTAGTAGTGCTCAGTCAACAGACTGATCCAATTTTTTCCAGTAATATAAGTGATGGATAGTGCCTTCGTTACTGACATGACATAAGAAGTGAAACCTGCAAAAATAGCCATCGTAGAGCAAACCAAACGGTTTATTCTGTGATGAATGTCACATGGCAAAACCTGCATCGTAAAATTGCAGGAAAAGAAAGAAAACATGACATTAAATCAATAAGATTTAGACAGTAAATCAATAAGTTTACTTGATGTGACACGAGTGAATCCTTACCAGGAAATCACTATGTTGAAGTACTAAACAGAATATTGATCGTTCAACTACGCGTGGCATGCAGGGGCCTCGCCTACTCCCACAAGCAGGACAGTCCAAAGGTCGTGACAAATCGTATGGACCTAACATCCATGGGGCTGGAAATCCTGGTGGGTGCGATAAACCCTGCAATGCATACATATATTGGAGTGTAACCATAATTGATAGACCGTCCTCACAAAAAATATGATATGGATACTTCAAAATACACAGACCGAATTGAGTGGACAGACATTAACATAGACCATTCTCAGGACTGACTGCACACCAAAAGCGGCAATACTAATAAACAATAGAGGGTTTACAAACACAAATCAAGTACTGAACACTAGTACTTACTACAGACAAGCAAAGTTGCACTAACTAAACTCTGCAGACTATTTTTTGCCACCGACCTACGGGATGAACCCCGCATAACTGACTAGGCCATGGACTTCGTGTGAGATGTCTACATGCACCATCACCATCTTGTCAACCTTGGAGAACCTAACAGAGTGGTCTTTCCACTCATAAACATGATGATGAAGATAGGCCGCATCAGATTTGTTGGGAAGCTTTACAAGAAACACACCCTTCGTAATCGAAGGCACAGTCAGGAAATTGTTGTGGTCAAGTACAGCCTCAAGAACACGCCTGACAACAATGCTACAGGAAAACACTAGTTCAGGACACGTGGCGACAAGGACACAGCAGCTGGATAGTTCAGCAGTAGAACTCATCATCAGGTCTTCCAGTTCACACGGCATGACTTTGAGAACTTCATCTCCACCGCGGACCTAGTTCTAATTCAAACAGAAACCATATTTTATTACTACCTCCATTCTGAAATATAAGATGATTTTCGATATTATACTCCATATATGACTACATATACACACAGAAATGAGTGAACAAAGACACTAGAACATGTCTTCAAAGGCATGAGAGCAGAGGGATTACATGCAATATCCATAACACAAGTTACTGAGGCAAATATACCCTCTTAAAAGGTAGCATTGATGTTCATAAAGTACTCCCTCCGTCCCAAAATTCTTGTCTTAGATTTGTCTAGATACGGATGTATCAAGTCACATTTTAGTATTAGATACATCCGTATCTAGACAAATCTAAGACAAGAAATTTGGAACAGAGGGAGTAGTTGAAAGTAATCTATAAGAAATCAGTGTCAACCTCTCGCATGTTTTGGTCAAAAGGGGAATTTAGAACCGTCATTTGGCACACAAAAATCACATGCAAGATCACCCAGAAAGTTGTACTACTAGTACTAGTACTGCGTGTTAGATGAAAAAACACGATCAAAATCGAGAAAAAAGATCGTCAAGAAGAGATATTACCTAGACTTGCTTAATGAGGGATCCCGGAGAGGGGGTCTTGGATAGGGCGATGGCTTTGAGCTTGTCTGCGGTAGTCTCGGCAGGGTGCTTGCGCTTTTTCGTACCATGAGCCTCGACGGTTTTGGCCGGAGCCATAGACATCACTTCGGCCGGTGCTCCAGCGTCCATTAAGAAACTGTCAAATAGAAATAAAAGAAAAGAAACCATAATCACAAAACCAAAAGAAGAAAAGAGAGGGAGTTATAGGATCGGTCTCGGGGTTGCAAGACCGGGCCTTGGCCAGAATCAACACCATTGATGCGCTCACCTTTCCTTCTTTGGGAGAGAAGAACAATGGCAGAAGCAGGTCGGGGTTTTCTTGAAGAAATGAGGAAAAAGATGAGGTAGAAGCGAGGGTTGGGTAGAGACGAAGCTGAGAGAGAAGAGTGAAATGATGGTTGCTTCGTCCGTCCAACTTACTGCTGGTAAGGAGGGGGTTTTGTGATTTGACGGCTCATTGGGCATTACTGCGGCGCTTCGATCGGGGTAGTCTACCGTCACTCTACTATGGAGTAATTTAGTACATGGCTGGTGGACCCCGATGCTGGCTGTTCCACATGTCGGCGAAAGTGAGTACTTTAGTGCATGGCTGGAGGAGGATCCGCACGGTAGAGCGTGTCCATTGTTTTTCAGAAGAAAAAAATGATTACAACAAGCGTTTCCACTCTTACGACGGAGGAGTGCGAAACACGGCAGCCACTTGAACATACACAGTGCTCCTACTACTAGGCATGTGCAGTGGTTCATACGTCAATACTACACAATCTTGTTGCTAGTGTAGTAAGATATGACGATAACAAATGATGTTGTGCGCATGTCAACTACTCCTATATGTAACATAGTACCGCTTTTTCGACTCTCCGATCGAGAATGGACGGTGAGATCAATGTTAACAGAACTAGGTCCACAACGCACGGAGAGTACGGTGCTACAGTACTCCACGAAACATGAACCACATGAAGCACGAATAGTGTTAGGCATGGTGTATGAAGGGTGCACGGGATGGGAGAAAAAGTTCCCTTCTCGACCCACTTTTGGGTGTTTGGCAGAGTGCATGAGTCCACACTAGTAGGTTGACAAAAATACACGAAGAGGAAACAACTATATTGAGATGAGAATGCAACCAAACACACCCACACGCTTTGTGCTACAGTGACTGATCTGCACCTGTGAGTTTGATCCAACGGTCATGTTGCACCGAGACATGGACATGCCCATGTAGAGGGTTTAGCCCGACGGCCGGCATCGTCACGCTGGAACGACGGTAGGCATCGGGCAGCCGCAACACGTGCGTGGCAACTTGGTTCACCAAGTGGCTGAGGCGATCCTGGACCTCGTCACTATCGGCCCGCTCGCGCTCCAGCCGGCTCCCCTGACGGCCTATCGTATCTCCCGCTTTATGCAGCAATGCCGCCGACGCCTCGAGCATCTTTGTGGTGGACGCCTTCCACTTTTGAAGCTCCGTGAACTCCCGCACATAACAGAGGAGCATGGCACTCCTCTCCTCCTTGAGCTCACGGAGCTCCACGTCCTTGGCCCTGAGCTCCGCATCCTTGGCATGGAGCTCCTGTGTCAGGAGCCTCACCTCGGACTCCATGATCTGCTGTGCCGCCATGACACCAGGTAGAAGCAATGGGGAGAGGAAGCAAAGGGGGCGAAACGGCTGAAAGGCAATGCAATCTACGGGAAGGCGGAGGGAGCGGGGAATCTTTTGGTTTTCACCATGGTAAAACACCAGCCGACGACTTCTCACATCAGGGAGCAGTGGGTACAGGCGGAGTAATCGTGACTAATTGCTGCCGCGCCTGCTCCCGTCAATCAAAAGATTTAAAATCCTGCCGCGCCTGCTCTCGTCAATCAAAAAATTAAAAATCCCGCCACACCCAAACACCAGAGCAACGCCGCGGTGGATATTTAAATTTACCTGCCGGCAAGTAGATAAAAAAGGGGTGAAAAACAAATGTGGCGGCGGCCTAGCTAATCGGTCGAACTAGCCCAACTAGCTAGCCACCGTGCTTCACTGATGTACTCGACGGGAACGGTGGTCTTTCGTGATTTGACGACTCATTTACTTGCTTCGGCGCTACGACCGAGGAGGACCCAGAAAACGCGCGGTAGGGCGTCCCACGTCAGGAAGAATATATGCGTGCACCACCCGGGAGGACCCCGAAACCGCGCGGTAGGGTGTGCCCCGTCTCGACACGGAGGAAAAATGTGCGTGTAAAAATATACTGTATCAGACGTAGTAGAGTACCTATGGTTCGACCTCGGGACCCAGCCAGTCGGTTGAAAACACCCCACTAGCCACACAGCTTCATCATGCAAACATGGCACGGAGGATAGATGTGGTTAGCTCCGTCTCGACCAGCCACAACTTCTCTTGTTCTAGGCAATTCTTCTATTTTCTAAGTTTTTTTAGTTGTAATAACACCACGGCAAGCTAGCGCCGCTCTTCATGTGTGCCCGTGCAAAGGTTAGACGATGGAGAGAAGAGAGATTGAGATCGCAGACCTGGGACCCACCAGTAAGTGAGATAACGGTCATGAACGTGTTGACGAGGCACTCCCTCTACTCTACTCAACGCAAGTACTGTATAAAATCAAGTTATGGGACAAAGCCAACAACTGTTCGTTTTTTCAGGCTATCAACTTACGCTTTGTAGTCCAGGTTGCCAGTTCGAATCTCGTCTTTCAGATTTGTTAGTTTTAGGTCCAAATTTGATTAATGACAAGTGGGACCCCCATGTGTTGTTCTGATATTTCAGTGTAGGATGGTTTTTTTGAACAAACACTTTGCGCGGTTAGACAAGTAACGGCACGAGTTACACATTTTTTGCAAGTTTACAAACAAAAATGATAGTGGTATAGAATAGCACATCCACCCCGCAGCTTAGATACTGTGGTGATACGAGTTTTTACACCGTTGGAAGTGAGATCCAATGGCTTGGGAGTAGTCTTTGTAATTATGCGCAATTTCCAAACTCTCCAAAGGTTTTTTTGCAAATAAAACATTCAAGCCTCGTGTGTGCCGCTGCATCTTCAATCCAACGGCTCCCCGGTGCTCATATTAGGTGCTCCCCGTAGCTTAATTACCCGCTACGGTGATTGGAGTAGTTCTGGGCCGAATGCTACGAAAATATAATCTAAACCGACCGGAATAAATGCCTACACAAATTAATCCAAGATTGGAGTGCCCCTCGCAATGTAAATAGCTCCGGCTTTGCGAGGGATGGAGAGGTAGTAGCTTCAACGCGTGGAAGATACGGTGTGAGAAAGCGAGGCCAATCGAGAGACATATAGATAGAGAGACAAAGTGAGTGTGGTCCGACATTCATTGAACAAATATATATGCTCTGGAGAGATATTGTCCGATTGAGCTTTTTGGCAAGGGTGAGGCTGTAAAATAGAGCTTGAGAGATGATCCAGTAACAGACGTGTAGATATATTTTGTGCGTGAGAGGAAGCAAGGTCAACCGATCACATAGGGTCGCCGTGCGATCGAAAGAGTGAGACGGGTTGGAGAGAGTGACCTAGATAGATGATGTGCGTGAGAGAGTATACAATGTGAATAGGTCGAACTGGGCTCAACATGGTGATATATCATTTTTGTCCGAGAAAGAGCGAGGTCAATCAAGACATATGGAGAGAGAGAGAGAGAGAGAGATTGAGTGAGTGTGGCCCACCACGAGGTCGAAAGAGTGGTGGCGGCTTGGATGGACTGACCTAGATAGACAATATGTGTGAGAGAGTATAGAGTGTGTCAATCGAGGCCCGAACAGGCAGATATATCATTTGTGTGTGAAAGAAAACGAGGTTAAACGAGACTCAGATAAAGAGAGCGAGATTGAGCGAGTGTGGCCCGCCGTGTGGAAGAAAGAGTGAGACAGTCTTGAGGGAGTGACCTAGATATACAACGTGCGTGCGTGCGCATGCACGAGAGGTTGGGGGCTAGATAGGCAATGCATGTATTTAGCGCGAGAGGGTGAGAGGGAGAGGGGGGAGAGAGAGCTCGGCATGGGGTGCAATGGCGGGTGTGTGAGGTAAATACATTTGGTAACAGACTGGAAAAGGGGGTTGTGTAGTTGAGAGACTAAGAGATCGAAACATGGAGAGAAAGAATGATCGTGTGTTGGAAACCGATAGCTTCCTAAGGTGGTTAGGAGAGGAAGATTGACCGATACAGGAAGTATGTAGGGTTTGTGCGGGGGGGGGGGGCTAAAAACAACATTTGAATGTACATAGTTTGAGACTTAATATCGATGTTTCAATTCGATGTACATTGTAAGATTTGAACCGAGGACCAGGCATACGGGTAACTATTTCGAATTCGTGCCATACTAAGTTTCGAAAAGTTGACATTGACTCAGTTTGTTGTGCTATTTTGTAGGTCATATGTTTGAATCCATCCAAAAGTTTTCTCACTACCATGGTGTTCATCATATACATATGAATTTGTATTAAAAAAGTAGCATGGATACAGTGAAATGCGAAATCCACGTTAGAATTGGAGATCGCTATGTGACACACACTCTAATTCAAATAACTAACTACGTGACACACACTCTAATTCAAATAACTAACTACGTGACACACACTCTAATTCAAATAAGTAATTATGTGACACACACACTCTAATCCACGTTAGCGTGGGTACCGTTTCGATTTTTTTCAAATAACTCCTCATTAATTAATTTATAGTACTCCCTATGTTCACTTTTATAAGACCTTGAAGACATTTCAGACAATGTGCAAAACAGTTCATTTTAAGTTGTCTGAAACGACTTACAAAAGTGAACGGATGGAGTATCTCGTTTCGAATGACTAATTATTGCAAGGAAAACACGGGCATGGTAATACATACAGATTCGTTTGCAAATGAAAGAAGATTCGTTTGCATTCTCAAATATAGGCGCACCAGGCAAACCAGGGTCGTGTCGGGGTGGACGTTGCTTCGGTGCCTTAAAGGCAACTGCCTTTGTGTCACTGACATGTGGGCCAGCCACCTGTTGGGCCCATATGTCATGGACACAAAGGCAGGTGCCTTAAGGCACCGAAGCATAGTCCTGTCGGGGTGGTCGCGTGTGTCGGACGGACGCGTAGCACCCTGTCAGATTTCGGGTTCCGGCAGACCCTTGAGGTTCGAACACTGGGGTGCGCGCAGAGATCTCTCCCCTACCGATCTACGTCCAATCTCCTCGCGTGATCTAAGCTGGAAACAACGAACAACACAAGGGACACGAGGTTTATACTGGTTCGGGCCACCGTTGTGGTGTAATACCCTACTCCAGTGTGTGGTGTGGTGGATTGCTTCAGGGGCTGATGATGAACAATACAAGGGAAGAACAACCTCGCGAGAGGCGTTCTTGAGCTGGTGCGATGAACTGCTTGGGTGAGTTCAGTCGCCTCTCTCTCTCTCTGCTAGGGCTCTATCAGATCTCTAGATGTCTAGGTGTGTCCATCCCTTCTTTTTCTACTCTATGGTGGCTAGCTCTATTTTATAGAGGCCCTGGGCCTCTCCCCAAATAATGAGCAGGAAGGGCGCCAACAATTGGCCATTTTGAAGGGGAACATCTAGTACAAGTTATCCTGACCAAAGGTGGTCTTCAGCTGCCAAAAGCACTGGTGATGACGCCGTCTTGGGCTCCACGGTGACCTTCGTCCTGCCGCTCTACTGGTCTTGGTCTCGTTGCACCGGAATGGTAACCTTTGCCCGATGCCTTGGCCTGTGCTTGCCCCCTTTGCACCAAAGGGGAAACAAGGACACTGCGCAGGCCGGCACCCGCCTGGTCTCGATCGTCATGGCTTGCGTCACGGGCTCCTCGCGAGGTACCCCTGCCTTGATCTCTCTGCCTCCTCGCGAGCCTGCCTGATGAGGCTGCCTCTGAGGGAGCTTTCTGTTGTCCGCCCCGCGAGGCTTGGCCCCTCGCGAGGGTCTTGAGCTTGAGTTGATGAAGATGGGCCGCACTGGGCCCCCACTTGAGCCACGCCGCAGGCAGGCAAGTCTGGGGACCCCCGTTCCCAGAACGCTGACAGTAGCCCCCAGGCCCAAGGCGCGCCCGGGCTTGGCCTAGCAGGGAAGCAAAGGGGCAAGCGTGAAGCGCCATGGGCCCCAATAGCCTGTGGCCTTGGGTGCCGCGTGGCGATTGATTGGACGTGGGCGTCTGCGCTTTCCCATGACGCCTCGGCAACTGTCCATCTGATAAAAGAGGTGCCTGGGCCAGACTTACCTGCTTTGTTCTCGTTCACCTCACCCCAGATCCCCTTTCTCGCTCTCCTCTTTCTTGCTCCCGAAATCCTCCAAATCTGTCTCAATCCTCCTCATCCGGCACATCATGGCGCCTCGCAAGTCCCCGACCGAGGCCTGGTACTTGCCGGCTCTAGATTCCCCGAACCTGTCGGAGAAGAACCTTGCCCTCACGCGCCTGGTGACGGTGGCGCAGGGCAGCAAGGGGGCGACTGTGCTCAAGGCCGGCTCTGACCAGCCTGAAGGCAAGGGGAGCACCTTCTATCTGCTCTTTGTGAGCGCCATCGTTGCCGGTCTGGTGCCCCCTTTCTCTGAGTTCTTCTTTGTTGTTCTCCACCAGTACAACTTGCAGGCTGTGCATCTCCACCCAACTCTGTTCTTCTCCTAGCGATTTTTGCTTACTACTGTGAGGCTCACGTCGGGGTAAAGCCCTCGGTGGCCCTGTTGTGTCACTATTTTTCCCTCCGGGTTTCTGGTGGCCATATCTCCGCATGTGCGAGCTTCATCGCATACTCCAATTCCAATGCTATCTCGAAGCCTGGGAAGAGAATCGAAGGCTTCCGGAGCAAGTGGGTCATGGTGGACGTCGGGCGCCTCCACCCCCGTCTAGTGTTGCCTACGGGGCAGCCCAAGGCTGTCGACACGTGGTCCCGCGTGGAGCTCGTCCACCCCCGTGCGAAGGCGGTGCTGAAGAGGATGAACGCGGAGCTAAGGCCAAGCAACTTGGGGGCGGCAAAGCTGACCGGGGCCACGCTCCTGAGGGAGTTCTTGGAGCATCGAGTAGCTCCACTCCAGGAGCACTCTCTCCCGTTGTGGAGGCTTGGGGAAGCGGACGCCGCCCTACGCCTAAGCTCTGAGGCCCTGACCGGTGAGAATCTGGTCGCAGCCCTCCATTCCTTGGTTGGGGGAGACGTGGCGAAGCCGGTGGGCGCCCCCATCCCCCTGTTCCTTCGGGACGACTGGGAGCAGGTGGTGAAAGCCATGCCCACCTTTAATGGTGAGGGGCTGGTGCCCGCGGAAGCTCCCGAGGGTCTTGCGGCGTTGGCGATGGTGAACGTGTCCTCCGACAGCTCCAGTGGGAGCGAGGGGGAAGAAGAGGCGGAGGAGGAAGAGTCTGACTCTGAGGCGACTGGCGAGGAGTCGAGGGAGTCTTTCCCTCGGTGCAGGTCCCAGGCCCCCGCTCCATGACGGACGACGATGAGGCCGGCGCCAGGCGAGGAGGGGAGGACTCTCCCTTGGTCACAAGGAAGGGCAGGTCGGGGCTGGTTCCCCCAGGGTCTGCCCTGGTCCCTGAGCGGTCTGGGCCAGCTCCAGCCCTCCTGACGTGCCCTCTGCTTCCGGGCCTCCCGAGGCTGACCCCAGCTGCAGGCTCTCGGGCTTCAAGTTTGGTCGGAGGTTGCTTGAGTTCGCGAGCGATGACCAGTAAGTGCTTGATTCGTGCTTTGCTTGGTTTCTGCCGCCGAGGCTTGACATCCATATTCTTTGTCAGGATGGCGCCTGCGGCGAAGAGGTTGAGAGGGGCTTCTGCGGCCCTGCTTGGGGCGAGTCCATCTGCCGGGGCGGTGCCTTCATCCGCTAGGGAGGAAGACGGCGAGGCTCGCGCCTCCCCTGCCCGACCGTCCTCGCGAGGCCGACTGGGACGCCTCGGCGAGGAGTCAGCCCCCGTGGCCTCGCTGACCCTGGAGTCGACTGCGCTCGATGCTGCAGTCGGGGCAGCCAAGGCCTAGGGGGTTCCTTCCTGCCAAGCCGTGATCACGCTGCCGTCCTCTTCGCTTGCTCCGCCAGTTCCCGCTTCTTCTGTTCCCTCTGCCGCCGTCTTGGACCAGGTCGCCAGTGAACTAAGCCAGCTGCGGGAGGATCTTCTGAGCGCGGACCCTCGCCTAGCGGCCGGGCGCCTGGAGCTAGCTTCTGACTGGGCCCGTTCCGCTGCTCCATCCGAGCAGCGCTGAGCCAGGCCGTGTCGGCCTCCGATGGGGAGAAGCAGGCCGCCAACCAAGCCAAGGCCGCTCGCGATGCTGCCCTGGGCGACGCTGCGGCTGCCAAGGCTCGCTGCAAGGCGCTGGAGACCGAGCTGCAAGGCTTGCGCGATGAGCTCGCCAAGGAGGTCCACGGCCGCCAGGAGAAAGATAAGGAGATGAAGGCTCGGGAGGCTGCCATCAAGGACCGGGATGTCGAGCTTGATGACTGCCACGGCCGATTAGAGATGCTGGAGTGGTCGCTGAAGGCGGAGAGGACCGAGCTAGACGCCAAGGCGAAGATCCTGGCGGAGGATCGGGTGGCCTTCGCGGAGATGGAGAAGAAGGCTCGTGCCGCGCTGAAGACGCTTTACGAGAGCGGCTTGGAGGAGCTGTTGGCCGGTGCAGAGGATGGCCCCGCCAAGCTGCTTCCCTTCCTGGTCCGTGCGCTTGAAGATGTCGTAGACGGCCTTGGCCCCACGGTCGAGGCCGAGGCGCGTGCCATGTCTTTTGCGTCACTGACGCATGTCCTCAGCCACGTCTACCTGCGCGACCCCGACGTCGACTTTGACAGCCTGCTCGAACCCGTGAGCGGCAACCTTGCCACCGCTGCCGCTGAGGCCGTGAAAGGCCGAGCCGAAACTTCGCTGGGGAGGTTCCGCGCCTTCAGCATCTTGCCCGGGCGCGGTGCCGCCAGCTCCGCGGGCCCGGGAGGCGGAGTCGTCCAGCGTGACTCCACCACAGGCGGCAGCGCCACTGGAGAGTGATCCCTTCGCGGCTTCCGTCCTGTTTTTATTCCTGCAACATGCACCATGCCTCGCGAAGGCGTTTAAACTTGTGTTTGACGCTGTGAAACAATCTATGGCTTGTAATATTTTCTTTGAATTTCCTGGAGTTTGCATTTTTCTCCCCTACTTGCTCGCCCTCTGCGTCGGCAGGGCCCGGCCCCGCGCATACCTCACCCAACATTAGCCCCGACCGGAAACCAGGACGGGACTAAGGAGCGAGGGGCTACGTGGCAAGTTAGGCTCCTGAGTCGCGATGCTTAGGAGTCCCCCTTGACGTGCAAGCAACAAGTAGGAAAGGGGGGAACGAGGAGTGGATTGGTCGTTCTGCGTCGGCAGGGCCCGGCCCCGCGCATAC
The DNA here is from genome assembly GCF_003073215.2 of Triticum urartu. Classification (NCBI taxonomy): domain Eukaryota; kingdom Viridiplantae; phylum Streptophyta; class Magnoliopsida; order Poales; family Poaceae; genus Triticum; species Triticum urartu. Next base: position 427,595,099 of record NC_053028.1, on the reverse strand, counting down.
CTCACCCAGCGTTAGCCCCGACCGGAAACCAGGACGGGACTAAGGAGTGAGGGGCGACGGGGCAAGTTAGGCTCCTGAGTCACGATGCTCAGGAGTCCCCCTTGACGTTCAAATGGGTTTCCATACCTTGGCTCCGCTCGGGGAGGGGCGCGTGACGACCAGGTCCGAGGGACCTGGCTGGGTGGCGTGCGCTCGGGCAAGGCCCAGGAGTAGCCCCCATGTCCAGCCCCCTCGAGCGGCGCTCCCGAGGGGAGGCGTTGCGATGGTGCCGGACACTGAGCTCTGGGCTCCCTGAGGTTGGTACAGCCGTAGGCCGCCCTCAGTTGTTTATCACCAGCGCAGAGCATAGCGCTTCCGTATGTGTACGGGCATAGCCGCTCCTCGGCTGTGTCGTCAGCCAGCGGAGCATGGTGCTTCCACTGGTACGTGGGAGGGGGCTCCCCTCCGGGAGGAGCCCCCGGGGTGTGTACAGCCCCGCCCTGACACGTGGCCGGCACGGTAGGGCTAGGAGAGGTGTATCTGGGCACTCGTGAGCCAGCGCGGGACTCACGAGGCCCTACCGCGAGGCGGGTTGCGCCTAGCTCTAGGCCTTTATCAATGGTGTGTTCCTGCAGGGTGGTTAGAATGCAAATGCTCTACGTCCTCAGGTCCCGGCCCTCGAGCTAGCTCAGCCGCCGCTGGTATGACAGGTCGCAATGTCGTGGTTCAAGGCCAGGGGGTGAGGGATGGAGAGCCAGTAGGAGCCCATGAGTCGCGATGCTCAGGTACCCCCTTTTAAAATGCAAGCGCTTTGCATGAAAGCAGAGAAGTCTGCGATAAGCAGCAGGTGAGAATTAAGCACGAAAGAGCTAATTCATTTTAAGTCGGTGGAGCTACGTGGGGCCCACAAGGGTGGGGAGCGCGCCTACCCCCCTGGGCGCACCCTCCTGCCTCGTGGCTGCCTCACGGAGTTCCATACTTCAACTCCAAGTCTTATGGTTTGCTTTCGGTCCAAAAAGGATCATCGTGAAGGTTTCATTCCGTTTGGATTCTGTTTGGTATTCCTTTCCTGCGAAACTCTAAAATAGGCAAAAAACGGAAACTGGCACTGGGCCTCCGGTTAATAGGTTAGTCCCCAAAATAATATAAAAGAGCATATTAAAGCCCATTAAACATCCAAAATAGATAATATAATAGCATGGAACAATCAAAAATTATAGATACGTTGGAGACGTATCACATGCCTACCAAGCATGTAGTTTGAGAGGTAATCTTGAGTAAACTGCTTTGGCAACCACTGCAAAGGAAAAAAGATTCAGACATTGTCATCTAACACAACTCATTATGGGCAGTAAAAATAAGGCTGCAGAGTTCTTACTTACCATCATGCAGTTCATTGTTGTCTTGGATAAAGTGTAAACAAATAGTTTAATTGCCATCTTTGGACCCATTTTACTAACAATATTTATCAGCTTCCTCACTTGATGCTGGTTCATTGATATCTCATTGCCCCATACACAGAAAGGGTTGAAGCGCGAATCTTTACCAATGACATATGTACCTAAAAGAACCAAGTTGATATTAGAAGCTAAATAGCAAGTGCACAATGATGTAGTACAACACTCTTTTATAATATCTTATAACATCCAATATACTCACATATTAGATGAATTAACATCTTATATTATGGGCTGGAAGGAGTTTATTACATTCTTACAAATTATCGGCTGATAAACTGCTCCTGTATCCATGGGTTAAAGTTAGTTTGAGATAGTTCGAGCTCAAATAGCCCTAAAGTATATCTAAACATGAGGCTAGTTTGAGTTAGTTGCATCTATAACCCACCCAAAAAACTATCCAACCCAAGAGGTGCTAATTGGAGCTAGTTCTCCTAGTGCATTTATTGTCAATCTAACCCTGCCATCCAAACAACTCTTTGGATGGAGTTAGTTCAGGGTTAGTCATGAGTTAGAAACTAACTCTAACCTCTAGCTAAGTTGAGTATCCAAACAGTGTTGTTGTTGTTGTTGTTGTTGTTGTTGTTGCTGTTGTTGCTGTTGTTATTGCTGTTGTTGTTGTTGTTGTTGTTGTTGTTGTTGTTGTTGTTGTTGTTGTTGTTGTTGTTGTTGTTGTTCCTTGTTGCTATGTAGCCTAAGATTGCATATTTAGACAATTAGTACAGTGCATGTTGATATGTAGCCTTAGATATATTACATATGGCCCTAGTTAACCTAATGATAAATGGGTTGCAGATATATTCAGTTAAAATTCCAATTCACCGATTAGTCCGTTATCAACCCCTGGCCTATATGGTACCAGCTACCGATGTCCTGAATAGTGAGCATATATAAGCCATGGGATGAAAATAACCTCGACGGAAAACAATAGTCATTCCCAAAATTGTCCTGTGTAGATACATCGAGAAGCATGTTAAGCACAACAGGCTAAACATCAAAATAATCTCCAAAAGATAGCTTCAATGTGCAGGTTTAGGCATGCTAGTAAAGCAAAACAAGTGGAAAGGTGTGTTAACTGCAACAGGCCTAACATTTAACAATAAGCAAACATAGTCATTCAAACTGGTATTGTGCTGGTCTAAGTACACTGGTTATTGTTAAATAAAAAATGGAAAGGCGTGTTAACTACAAGATGCAGCAACCAAATGTAGTCATTCATAGTGGTATTGTTGAAACTGGTACTGATGAAATTGAACTGCACAGTTCATACTTGCACATATAGAACATCACGTTGTGAATAACTGGAATAAACAAGGCATACTACGAACAACCAAAGATACCATTTGAAACTAGACATATGCTAACTAGAAACAACCGAACAATCAAAAAACTCTAAAAGAGGCATATGCTAGCTATAACAGGCTTAACATCAAGCAAATATATGCATTCCTATCAGTATGTTTAAAACAGGATTGATGAAATGTACTGCACAGTAAATAATTGCACATATAGAGCATCACATTGTGAACAACTGAAATAAACAAGGCATACTGCAAACAACCACATATAGCAATTAAAACTAGAAATATTCTCACTACACTACAAAAGGGACTTGACAAAACAAATCATGGGTTTCCCGTTGTGAAGAGGCACGACAAAACAAATCATGGGTTTCCTCACTTGTCACAAATGGGCTCATTCCCGTGGGAAGAGCACGAACCCTGGATGCGCTCCATGTTGTCGTAGATGGGCTCCTTCCCCTTGGAAGACCACGGCTGTAGGGTGCCCTCCCTAATGTCGTAGATGGGCGCTTTCCCCTGGATCATGTTCGGTGAGAAAATCACATTCCCGAAGGTTTCATTACATTTGGACTCCGTTTGATATTCCTTTTCTTCGAAACCCTAAAATAGGCAAAAAAACAGCAATTCTGGGCTGGGCCTTCGGTTAATAGGTTAGTCCCAAAAATAATATAAAAGTGGGTAATAAGGCCCAATAATGTCCAAAACAGTAGATAATATAGCATGGAGCAATCAAAAATTATAGATACGTTGGAGACGTATCAAGCATCCCCAAGCTTAATTCCTGCTCGTCCTCGAGTAGGTAAATGATAAAAACAGAATTTTTGATGCGGAGTGCTACTTGGCATAATTTTAATGTAATTCTTCTTAATTGTGGTATGAATATTCTGATCCGAAAGATTCAAGATAAAAGTTCATATTGACATAAAAACAATAATACTTCAAGCATACTAACTAAGCAATTATGTCCTCTCAAAATAACATGGCCAAAGAAAGTTCATCCCTACAAAATCATATAGTTTAGTCATGCTCCATTTTCGTCACACAAGAATGCTCTCATCATGCACAACCCCGATGACAAGCAAAGCAATTGTTTCATACTTTAGTAATCTCAAACCTATAAACTTTCATGCAATATATGAGTGCGAGCCATGGATATAGCACTATGGGTGGAATAGAATATAGTGATGGGGGTTATGTGGAGAAGACAAAAAAGGAGAAAGTCTCACATCAACCAGGCTAATCAATGGGCTATGGAGATGCCCATCGATTGATGTTAATACAAGGAGTAGGGATTGCCATGCAATGGATGCACTAGAGCTATAAATGTATGAAAGCTCTACAAAAGAAACTAAGTGGGTGTGCATCCAACTTGCTTGCTCACGAAGACCTAGGGCACTTGAGGAGGCCCATTGTAGGAATATACAAGCCAAGTTCTATAATTAAAAATTCCCACTAGTATATGAAAGTGACAAAACAAAAGACTCTCTATCATGAAGATTATGGTGCTACTTTGAAGCACAAGTGTGGAAAAAGGATGGTAGCATTGTCCCTTTTCTTGCCTTTCTTTTTTTTATTTGGCCTTTATTTTTTTTATTTTTTATTTGGGACAATGCTCTATTAAAGATGATCATCACACTTCAATTTATTTACAACTCAATAATTACAACTCGATACTTAGAACAAGATATGACTCTATATGAATGCCTCCGGCGGTGTACCGGGATATGCAATGAACCAAGAGTGACATGTAGGAAAGAATTATGAACGGTGGCTTTGCCACAAATACTATGTCAAACTACATGATCATGCTAAGCAGTATGACAACGAAGAATGTGTCATGATGAACAGAATGGTGGAAAGTTGCATGGCAATATATCTCGGAATGGCTATGCCATAATAGGTAGGTATGGTGGCTTTTTGAGGAAGATATAAGGAGGTTTATGTGTGAAAGAGCATATCATATCACGGGGTTTGGATGCACCGGCGAAGTTTGCACCAACTCTCAATGTGAGAAAGTGCAATGCACGATACCGAAGAGGCTAGAAATGTCGGAAGGGTAAGAGTGCGTATAATCCATGGACTCAACATTAGTCATAAAGAACACACATACTTATTGCAAAAATCTATTAGTTATCGAAACAAAGTATTACACGCATGCTCCTAGGGGGATAGATTGCTAGGAAAAGACCATCGCTCGTCCCCGACCGCCACTCATAAGGAAGACAATCAAATAACACCTCATGTTTCAAATTTGTTACACAACGTTTACCATACGTGCATGCTACGGGACTTGCAAACTTCAACACAAGCATTTCTCAAATTCACAACTACTCAACTAGCACGACTTTGATATTATTACCTCCATATCTCAAAACAATCATCAAGCATCAAACTTCTCTTAGCATTCAAAACACTCATAATAATTTTTTTATTAATCTTGAACACCTAGCATATTAGGATTATTTAAGCAAATTACCATGCTATTCAATAGTCTCAAAATAATCTAAGTGAAGCATGAGAGATCAATAGTTTGTATAAAACAAATCCACCACCGTGCTCTAAAAGATATAAGTGAAGTACTAGAGCAAAACTATATAACTCAAATGATATAAGCGAAGCACATAGAGTATTCTAACAAATTCCAAATCATGTATGGCTCTCTCAAAAGGTGTGTACAGCAAGGATGATTGTGGTAAACTAAAAAGCAAAGACTCAAATCATACAAGACGCTCCAAGCAAAACACATATCATGTGGTGAATAAAAATATAGCTCCAAGTAAAGTTACCAATAGAAGTAGATGAAAAGAGGGGATGCCTTCCGGGGCATCCCCAAGATTTGGCTTTTAGGTGTCCTTAGATTATCTTGGGGGTTCCATGGGCATCCCCAAGCTTAGGCTCTTGCCACTCCTTGTTCCATAATCCATCAAATCTTTACCCAAAACTTGAAAACTTCACAAGACAAAACTTAAAGTAGAAAATCTCATGAGCTCCGTTAGCAAAAGAAAACAAAAGACCACTTCAAGGTACTGTAATGAACTCATTCTTTATTTATATTTGTGTTAAACCTAGTGTATTCCAACTTCTCTATGGTTTATAAACTATTTTACTAGCCATAGATTCATCAAAATAAGCAAACAACACACGAAAAACAGAATCTGTCAAAAACAGAACAGTCTGTAGTAATCTGTAGCTAGCGCAAGATCTGGAACCCCAAAAATTCTAAAATAAATTTCTGGACCTGAGTAATTTATCTATTAATCATCTGAAAAAAGAATTAACTAAATATCACTTTCCAAATAAAAATGGCAGCAGTTCTCGTTAGCGCTAAAGTTTCTGTTTTTTACAGCAAGATATCAAGACTTTCCCCAAGTCTTCCCAACGGTTCTACATGGCACAGACACTAATTAAACACAAAAAACACAATCTAAACAGAGGCTAGATAAATTATTTATTTCTAAACAGGAGCAAAAAGCAAAGAATAAAAATAAAATTGGGTTGCCTCCCAACAAGCGCTATCGTTTAATGCCCCTAGCTAGGCATAAAAAGCAAGGATAGATCTAGGTATAGCCATCTTTGGTTTTCAACTTTTTAGCGGAATCAAGCTCGAATCCGGGAGGTTCTTTACGTTTCCCTTCATATTCTCAAATTTTTAGATCTAATGAATCCAACCGCTTATTGCAAAGAGTAATCAACATATTCATGCGGTGGAGATTCCCGCTAACGCTTTTAAGAGGTTCAAGAGACTTTTGTAAAATCTTGGTTACTTCACAAATCTTCTCAAAAACTTGCATTTCCTCTTGGGTATGATGAGGCCCCTTTTGTTGAGGTATAGTTCCTACTATACCTTCTATAATTTCATGCACAATACTGGGATCAATTTCAATAAAATTGCCTTTGGCAACGCTATCCAAAAGTTGTCTATGAGACATATTTAATCCAACATAGAAGTTGCGAAGCAAAATTCTAAAATTCACCTCTAGGGTACAATTACGATAAGATTCCATCATTCTAAACCAAGCATCTTTTAAATTTTCTCCTTGCCTTTGTTTGAAGTGTAGAACCTCAAACTCAGGTGACAAAGGAGCGGATAAGGGACTAGCCATAACGACAAGCAAACGAAAAAGAGGCGAACGGGAAAAGAGAGGGAGGATAGAGAGAGAGAGATGGAGAATAAAATGGCAAGGGTGAAGTGGGGAGAGGAAAACGAGAGGAAAATGGCAAATAATGTAATGCGGGAGATAGGGATTGTGATGGGTACTTGGTATATTGACTTTTGCGTAGACTCCCCGGCAACGGCGCCAGAAATCCTTCTTGCTGCCTCTTGAGCACTGCGTTGGTTTTTCCCCGAAGAGGAAGGGATGATGCAGCAAAGTAGCATAAGTATTTCCCTCAGTTTTGAGAACCAAGGTATCAATCCAGTAGGAGGCTACGCGCGAGTCCCTCGTACCTGCACAAAACAAATAAATCCTCGCAACCAATGCGATAAGGGGTTGTCAATCCCTAGACGGCCACTTACGAGAGTGAGATCCAATAGATATGATAAGATAATATTTTTGGTATTTTATGATAAAGATGCAAAGTAAAATAAAGGCAAAGTAAAAAAGCAAAGGAAATAACTAAGTATTGGAAGATTAATATGATGAAGATAGACCTGGGGGCCATAGGTTTCACTAGTGGCTTCTCTCAAGAGCATAAGTATTCCACGGTGGGTGAACGAATTACTGTTGAGCAATTGACAGAATTGAGCATAGTTATGAGAATATCTAGGCATGATCATGTATATAGGCATCACGTCCAAGACAAGTAGGCCGACTCCTGCCTGCATCTACTACTTTTACTCCACTCATCGACCGCTATCTAGCATGCATCTAGAGTATTAAGTTAATGAAAATAGAGTAACACCTTAAGCAAGATGACATGATGTAGATGGATAAACTCATGCAATATGATGAAAACCCCATCTTGTTATCCTCGATGGCAACAATAAAATATGTGCCTTGCTGCCCCTACTGTCACTGGAAAAGGACACCGCAAGATTGAACCCAAAGCTAAGCACTTCTCCCATTGCAAGAAAGATCAATCTAGTAGGCGAAACCAAACTGATAATTCGAAGAGACTTGCAAAGATAACCAATCATGCATAAAAGAATTCAGAGAAGATTCAAATATTGTTCATAGATAGACTTGATCATAAACCCACAATTCATCGATCTCAACAAACACACCGCAAAAAGAAGATTACATCGAATAGATCTCCACAAGAGAGGGGGAGAACATTGTATTGAGATCCAAAAAGAGAGAAGAAGCCATCTAGCTAATAACTATGGACCCGTAGGTCTGAGGTGAACTACTCACACTTCATCAGAGGGGCTATGGTGATGATGTGGAAGCCCTCCGTGATGGATACCCCCTCCGGCGGAGCTCCGGAACAGGCCCCAAGATGGGATCTCGTGGATACAAAAAGTTGCGGCGGTGGAATTTGGGTTTTGGCTCTGTATCTGATCGTTTGGGGGTACGTAGGTATATATAGGAGGAAGGAGTACGTTGGTGGAGCAACAGGGGGCCCACGAGGGTGGAGGGCGCACCGGGGGGGGTAGGCGCGCCCCCTACCTCGTGGCCTCCTCCCTTGTTTCTTGACGTAGGGTCCAAGTCCCCTGGATCATGTTCGGTGAGAAAATCACGTTCCCGAAGGTTTCATTCCGTTTGGACTCCGTTTGATATTCCTTTTCTTCGAAACCCTAAAATAGGCAAAAAACAGCAATTCTAGGCTGGGCCTCCGGTTAATAGGTTAGTCCCAAAAATAATATAAAAGTGGATAATAAAGCCCAATAATGTCCAAAACAGTAGATAATATAGCATGGAGCAATCAAAAATTATAGATACGTTGGAGACGTATCAATACTCTATGGGAAAGGGGGTGTTTGACAGGCGTCATCTAAGAAACTCAGGGCGACCTGGGTATGGAGATCGGTGGGTAAGCTGCACGGGAAAACTGGCAAATGTTGACAATGGAGGCCTTGTGGCGGCGGCAGGGACCTTGCTAGGGTTTCGAGCGAGGAAGGGTGTGTGTGTGCGTGCACGCTCGAGGAGGTTTTGGTGTGTGTGTGTGTGGAGGGGGGAGCAGGGGGGGTATTGGAGGAAATGACGCGGGTGCTGAAAAAACGCAGGAGTGAAATGCCGGGGCTATTGAAAATTTTGATGATGGTGCATCGCACACGGTCCATAGATAACAACCGTGTGTTATGAAACTGAAATACCCTCGAGGGGGGCAGATATTTTCGAGGGATGCAGGCGGGATTGGGAACAAGAAAGATCACACACGGTCGAAACACAATAACCGTGTGTTATCAAACAGAAAAAGCTACAGGCGCGTTGATATTTTTGAGAGGGGAAGCTTCTTGGAGCCCAATGCACACGGTTAGTTTGAGTGAACCGTGTCTGTTACGTCATCCGACTTGTCTAATGTTCATAAATTTGGCGAAAAATGATGTGGGAGAGGGTCAGAACATGAACACACTTGCATGTGGACCAAATTTATGTATGAAAAGGGTGGTTTGATTTTCAAATACCAAATGCAACTTCGATGTGGCACCTATCTCGAAAAGCACACGGTATTGCTTTCCCCAGCCCCCTCGTGTCGGCACGAAGGGAATCCTAAGCTATGAATGCATGCCCCCTCCCCCCAACCGAGGTTCACCTAGCAAAATGTGAAGTAGCTAGCAGCCCCCCTCCCTTGTGTCGGCACGAAGGGAATCCTAAGCTATGAATGCTTGCCCCCCCCCCAACTGAGGTTCACCTAGCAAAGTGCGAAGTAGCCAGTAGCCCCCCTCGTGTTGGCATGAAGGGAATCCTAAGCTATGAATGCATGTCCCACCCAACCGAGGTTTACCTAGCAAAGTGCAAAGTAGCAGCCCCCCACACTTTCAGTCGGCAGGCCAGAGAGGCATATCTCACCAAGATGGATCGTAAAACGGACCAAGAATAATCCACCTTGGTCGTACAACCTCTATCTTGTTGTTGGTTAAAGTGATGGCCGTCCATGCGACCCGAAGATGGGCTAGCTCGCCAATAATCACGCAAGTAGCTAGTCCCCGAAGACAACCACTGCATGCGTGTGGCCCAAACATATGGATGGAGAGGTGTGTTTTTGAGTACACAATGGAACAACTTTGATGTGGCACCGTGACTCCAAACTCGAAATCCCCACACTGAGTGAGGATTAGGTTGACGATGCATATGTATGTTACACCACACTTCAAGCCAACGACAGGGATTCATGCATGCATGCGTGCATAGTATATGCGCTCAAACTTAATTAGGTCTGAATCTCACCATGATCTATACTACGATAACACGAACCAAATGAAGAATCCGCCATGGTAATCTATCTTGTTGTCGGTCAAGGTGATCATGGATGTCCACGCGGGCCCATGAATATATAGGCTTGTCGCCGATAACCTCGTGAGGGAGTGTACCATTCGAAGGAAACAACTACATGCATATGTATGGAGGTGATGCGTGCATGCATGTTTGAATACCATTTCACAACATTGATGTGGCACATGCGTCAAAAATCGTACACTCCCCACAGATAGCGATATCGTTTCATGACATGTCATTGTACTAGCCACTTCCACTCGATGGGAGGGATTCATGCGTACACATGCATGTGTGTGTGCTCAAACTGTATCATGCATGTCATCCTAGAGCATGACCTATATATATACCATATTATAAGCAAAAAATAATCCCCTCCTAAGTCAAATTAACCTCTCTTGTTGTCAGGCAAAAAGTAGTGATGGACCAAGTGGGCCATAGATGGAAAGCATCAATATCGCTGATAACCGACTAAGTGGGTGAGAGAGGACAACCACCATCGCTTTGCATGTGGGCCAAACATATATATGTTGAATACCCAAAATGCACAACTTTGATGTGCCACATGCCTCAAAAACCGTAATCCATGCACCCACACAGAGCGAGGTTCATGAAGTGTACTACATATGATGGTCTCCTTCCCCCTCTCCGACGCATACTATATGCTCCTACCGTAATATGTACAACCCAAAAAGAATCCTCATCGATGGTGAAATTAATTAACCTCTCCCGATGTAGGTCAAAGTGATGCATGCATGCATCAACGATGGCCTCGTGGGCCCACAGATGGAAGCGTCACACGTGAGTGTCCTAGCTAGGATAACCACCGACTACATGCATGTAGCCCAAAGAGGTGTTGTGTGAAGTTTGAATAGCCAATTTCACAATTTTGATGTGGCACGTGCCTCGGAAACCAAAAAGTCCCGACATTGAGTGAGGTGTACTTGTTCACAGACGCGTATGTATAGTATATATGCTAGTCCCCTCCCACCTCTTCGCCGCGTACTATATGCCACCATAACACAAACAAAAAATATTCTACCTTGCTAGTCAAATTAACCTCACTGCTGGCTATTCGTCAAAGTGATAGAGAGCAACCTTGCGGGCCCACAGAAAGCGTCACACGCGAGTATCGAGTGTCGTGTAGGACAACCATCGGCTGCATGTGGCCAAAACATGTATGTATGAAAGGGTTGTGTAATGTTTTAAATAACGAATTCACGACTCTGATGCCACACCGGCCTGCCTAATAAAACGGCCAATCCACACGGTGGCTCACAACTCGTAGTGTACTGCGAGCCACCCGCACCCCCAGACGCACACACCCACACACACACCGTGAATCCACCACAACTACGATGCATGTTAAATTAATTATCCCGCGGTGAACATATGTTACCAAAGGAGGGACGTTTTAATTTAGAAAAGAAAACAAAGATCATTAAGCCATTTTAGTACATTAATTGATTAATTTTCTATGGGTATAATGTGCAAAAATAAAATTTGAGCTACATGCACACGTGACAGTGCACCTAAATGGATTGAAAAAACACATGTGTCTCACTGGGTGCATGTTTACTCCCCATGCAAGAAATTTCAAAATTGAGAATCTTGATCTTTAAATTCTATTACATCCAAAACTTATTTGAAGTTCATGAAACTTATCATGTTGTCATATGGACACCAATACAAAGTGGCATTGTACTTTTTTTGTCAAATTTGAGACCAGTTTTGATGTAATCTTTATCTAATTACAAACGGGAGATTATTAATAATTGGGAACCAATATCCGAAACGGATTATTTATATGAACTGTGAGCGTTAGACCAACAATGGATATGTGCCATGCTTCGATTAAGCAATAAAGTGGCAACATTAATCATCCAAATAGAAAACCAATATACGTGCCACCGCGCGACCCATGTGCCGTGCAAGCAGGTGTGAGTTAACGGAATGCATGCGAGCAGTCCATCATGCAAGTAGACCGGGAGGCGTGCGTGCAGGTGTGTGAATTAACGAAGGAGTGCTCACTGCGCAGTTTCATCAGGAGGCATGTGAGTACCTGTGAAACGATGGTAGGCGTGCCAGCAGTCTGGTGCGCAGGCTCACCAGGAGGCGAGCCATCAGTTTGACCGCCGCCCGCCTCTCCCCCACTACTCCATATTAATGGTGTGCTCGAGCGGCCGCACCCCCCATCCTCGCCACACACACAATCCTCTCTCTCCGCTTGCATCCTCGACGTCACTCTCAGTCCTCAAAGCCGTTAGTGTATGAGGATGTCACCGAAGCGCCCTATTGGAGGGAGTGGCGACGCTGGGGCTGCTAAAGCACCGGAGCACGGCGTGGACATGGAGACAGAGGTTGCCGTCATTGCCGGCGAGTTAGCGCTGCACCCTGACGTCGTCGATGGCGTTGAGCTTCCACAGCCGGAGGCGGAGTTCCAACCGACTCTAGTGAAAACCCCGGCGAGGACTCCGATGACCACTCCAGCGACGACTCCGACGACGACGGACAGCTGGTTAGTCATCTATATCCATTCATGTGTCAAATAGATCATAGGGTTTCTCTGGTTACTCCTGCCCCCCCTTTTTGGAATAGAAATCCTATGGTTATGTTCTCCCAATCCATGAAATCTTAGTAAGTTTCGTTAGATCCATGTAGTGGATTGATTATTTGAATGGTACAAGTGGTAAGTGATTAGTTGTTTCATCTGTGCAAATGATTTCTGCTAGTAATCCGACTAGGGTTAGTGTTTGTGCTAATAATTCCTAGCCAGGACTTGACTATTGATTTTGAATGACCTACATATTAGGACCTGGAACGACGACTATCGATGCCCATTTTGCAACCACAAGCTTCATGAAGCGTATCTAAGTGTTCTGGCGAATGCAAGAGGACGGGCCGTTAGCTCCTTCAAGCAGAAGTATTCTCGCAGGCTGGCGCATGGTGCGTACGCCGAGTGCCCGGAGAAGCTTCAAGATCGTGCCGGCATGTGAGATGAGATGTGGGATCGAACTATGTATGCTTGAGTATGCTTAATGACGGTTGAACTATGTACTTATGGTTGAACTATGCTTGTGTACGTGTATGCTTATTATCTATGTCTGAGTATGGTTAATCTATGTTTACTTATGCCTAACTGTGGGATATGGATGCAATCAGTTTGATTGATGGAATCTACCTCCGTCTTAGTTTATTGGCCCCCTTTGTAATTTGTGTTAAATTTTAACCAAAGGTTTAACTAAAAATGTTAATGCAGGTTAGCAAAAATTATATCATTGGATGGGTATTTGAGCATAGTGTTCAATGATATAATTTTTGGTGACATGCACAAACATTTCTTAGTTAAATATTTGGTCAAAATTTGGTAAAAAATACAAAGGGGACCAATAAACCAGGACAGAGGTAGTACGTCAATCACACACGGTTCCCAAAATTGGAACCATGTGCAATGACTTTCATTTTGGCTATTGCGTCAATCACACACGGTTGGCTCTAGCAAACCGTCACCTCCAAAATTCTTTGTGGGACAGAATACCCTCACCACCCAATTCAAAAAAGAAGAAAGAAAACCCTCACCATCCCCACGTCACAAAAACCCTCACCCCGCCTGCCACCCCTCCGATCCCCATTCACACCTGCACAAGCTCATCCACGTCTATGCATGGCACCGCCTATCGCGGCGGTAACCACTTAGCTCACCGCCACCAGACTGCCGGCAAAGCCCACCGCATTTCGCCACTTCCGCTTGCCGCCTCCTATCGCCATCAACTTTCTCGACGCTGCTCGCGGTCAACCCAGCTCCGCTCGGTTGGGGAATCTTCCGTACTAAGGGTTCTTTCTCATGGACAACAAGGTAACTAATTTAATGAGATATTATCTCACTTATCCCAGTTCATCTGCCTCCTTTAATCACTCGGTCGAAATTGCTGTGAATTCATTTTTATTCGAGCTGATTTGAGGGTTTTCTTCCGTTCATAGAGTGTACAGTGTGCGGACACATCAGGACCTTGCGACCTCCGCCAGACATTCCATCTCACCGTACTAGATGACTTGAGAATGCGCGCGGTATGTTCAATCTCACCCTAAATCAGCTGGCATGGACTAATTTCCTGAACATATTCTAAATATTACTACATTTGGATAAAAGGTGCCACATGCACCATATACGTTAAAGGGGATTTTCCCCCTCTTCTTTCTATATTAGGCAAATTAATGATGTATTGTTCTTTCGATTACTCTCATCTTTCCATGACATCATGTTTACCCTATCAGTTTAATTATAGATTTTTGTCCTTCGATTTCGACTGCTATACAGTTCTTTCAATTTGGGCCCACATTTGCATGTTACCATATTTTATTTAACAATCGTACCATTTTCTGCAGCGCGTCCCTTGCTATGCAACAGAATCTGTAGTGCACAATCTCCCCCTTTACATAAATTAAGACTGTAGGGATGTCATACTGCACACAAACCATGGATTTACAATCGTTGCTACTGTAAGACTTGATGAACGTGGTGACTCCTATTTTGGCACCGGCTTTGGAAAGAAATTTCTAAGTTTTATGAACTGAAATATGGCACTAGAATTGCACTGCACATAGAAGGGCCTGGTCATGAGATATATGCTACCTTCCCCGATGATATCATCCGTCCAGACTTTGTTCGAAGTAAGTTTTCTTTTCAACTATCTGCATGTTGACTTACCCAGCAATATCGAATGAATTGTGTAGTATTTAAGCAACCAATTGTTATTCCCTTCTCTTACTATATTCCTACCTAATAACTTCTAGTTACCAATACAGTTTTATATTGCCCTGTTTTAACTAAAATATTCCCTGTACTCCCATTTCTATCAGAAAGCGCAGCTAACAAGGAGAATCCGGAGGTGGAGAACGGGGCTGCCAACAAGCCGAGGTGGGGCGAGCTAGAATCGCAAGCGACTCCAGCAGGCCTAGACTTCATCAGCAGTCTCCCTATGGAAGTCCAGCCCTCTCGACCTCATCGACACCCACGAGCTTTGCCATGGCTATCGCAAAAGCTTGGACGCGTTCTCCAAGATCCTCGGCAGTCACCTTGGCCCAACCAGAGGCCTTAGAATGGGCAAGTTCTGTTCCAATGGCAAGGATCGAGCCAAGCTTAATGACTGGTTCAATCCCCCGCCCTAGATCAGCTCGAGGAGCTCACTTTTGATGATGGGCATATGCGCTCCCTACCAACGTCCGCGCTCCACCTCGTGCCCACACTGCGCGTCGCCAAGTTCAGGAACTTCCATTTCCCCCTTAATGACGCGCCCACTCTTATTCTACCACGACTGAAGCACCTCGAGCTCGTCGCCATCTGCCTCTCAAACGATGACATGGAGCGCCTGCTGCGTGGTTGTACTGCACTCGAGTACCTTCGTCTTCAGGCGATCAATGGGTTGAGTACCTTCCACATCACCTCCATGACTCTCCGGACTATTTATGTGTGTTGCTGGTGCGGCAGGAAGACATCACAAGATGTGTACCATGGTATGGTCATTAAGGACACACCCGCACTTCAGAGTTTACTTGTAGTTGATCAAGAAGGTCCTGCAAGAATCAATGTCATTTCTACGCCGAAATTGTGAGTGGTGGGCTACTCGTTTGACAAATACTCCGAACTTGTTATTGGATCCACACCCGTTTAGGTAAAACATCTGCCTTCTACCTCTCCTTCTACAAATTTACATTATTTTTAATTATGAAGATGTTTGTTCGTCTGTCATTCAAAAAATGATTCCGACAAGCTTGACCCGAAACTGCGCACAGTGAAGGTCTTGGCACTAGAACCTACCGGCCCTAACCTGGAGCAAATTCTCAGTTTCCTAAGATTCTTTCCGTGCCTGGAGAAGCTATATATCGAGGTGATGTTCCTTTCCTGTTAAATGTTAACCGTAAGGGAGTTCAATTTGTGACACCTTTTCCCAAGTTTACAATGACAATGTACTACAATTTCTGAAGGGTTCTTTTGGAGGATTTCAGTACATACATATTCCCCCCATATTGGTTGCTTGATCCATATGGTTACAATCAATAAGCATTTCTCCTTTGGATTCATCTGTACTAGTTTTCTTATGGAACTTTTCATCCACTCCAACCTCTTGTGAAGAAGGCTACATTTTTCTAGAATGTAATCAAATGCCCATGTTAATCATGTCAGATCGAAGATGGCATGTTAGTGCATTTTACAAATCATGCAAACCAAATAGGCCTGTAGTAGTGTTCAAAACAGCATGTAGGCACTAACACGTTTTCTTATTTTGCAGATAAGATTAGACCCAGTGGTGGGTAATGTGATACAATATAACAATCATGTCGAATGCCTAGATCTGCATCTCTCAGAAATTACTTTGAACTCCTACCGAGGGACCTTACCGGAGATTATATTCACCAGATTCTTTGTTGTCAGAGCAAGGGTGCTGAAGGTAATGAGGTTTGCCCTACATTTATTTCGCAAAAATGAATGGTTTGTTGATCAGTGCTGGCGCCTGTGGCAGAATGGACTAGGCTCCAAAAATGCTGAATTTAATTTTGGAACTTCAGATGACAGAGTAATCTGAAGTCATCGTGTCAACCCCATACATGACTTCTCAGTGGTTGAACCCTTTGCAAAAGTTGTGAGGTTTCCAAACCAGACTTAGAAGTGGTAATATTAGTTTGAATCTCTTGGATATCCATGTTCAGTGGATTAGCGCGAGCGTTTGCACCTGATGAGCTGAATTGCATTTCTAATATCAGTTTAAACCTTGTAATATTCGAATTTGAGCCATATAACTCTGGAATTTGAACCTTGTAATATTTTGAGCTTTTGTGGTACAATCGTCGAAATGGCATCGTATGAGACTTGTATATTGGTAGCACAATTTTGACCTTAATATGAAATGGTCTTAGATTTTATTAACCATTCTCGAATCTGTTTACCTTGTCGATCTCATAGCACACGATCTGTATTGCTAACTCGACTGCGATCTTCGACATTATTGCACACAGTTGGTTTCTTCCACCATGTGCCTTGTAGAGCGCATAATTAATTATCGGACTCGAGTGTCCATCATCACCCTTCTGTGTAACTTTGACCTCGTCACCCACGGGTAAACTTATGACCGAATTCATTACACACACTTTGTTTTTACAAAGCTTTTTGCCAATAAACGCCCATGATTTGTCCCTCTTCTAGCCGACACGTGGCCAAACTAGCTGGGCAGGAAGCTTGCGCGGTAAACTTCGCGGTAGCACCGGAACAGGCTCATCGACGATACATTTGGCGCCTCTTCGAGCCCACGCATGGTCAAACAAAACGTGTGTGGTGTGGTGTTGTCAAGCGTGCACTGGAATCCTCTGCTATGAACGCCGTGACAAGACGTGACGATTATAGGCCGGTCGCCCCCCATTTAACCCTTGTGTCTCTTCAACCTTTCGATCGTGCCCCACCATTGCAAGAAGCACACCCACCACGAGAAATTCTTAGAGGGTATCTTGTGTGGATCCAATGGCGCTCCGAGCGGCTACCGACAACGAGCAGCAGTTCACCATGCGTGCCATGGTGGACACCCACAGAAGGTTCATGGACCTC
Source organism: Triticum urartu (assembly GCF_003073215.2). Classification (NCBI taxonomy): domain Eukaryota; kingdom Viridiplantae; phylum Streptophyta; class Magnoliopsida; order Poales; family Poaceae; genus Triticum; species Triticum urartu. The sequence goes on along the minus strand of NC_053028.1, from coordinate 427,577,389 downwards.
TCGGTGGTGTACACCAACAACTCGGACTGGGTGGAGCACTCCATCCACATCATGGAGCTGTTGCTTGACGAGGAGAAGTACAAGGTGGTCGGGTTCGACCTCGAGTACACCAACACTCGTGCCGGGTCTCGTCCCAAGGTCGCCGTCGCCCAGATGTGCGTGCGCCACCACAGCCTTGTCTACCACTACTACTTGGAGACAAGGCCTTGCGAGCATTTCGCCAGGTTTGCCAACAGCCCCACTACATATTCGCTACGGTGGACATCACCAATGATGTAAAGGCGCTCGAGAATTCGGGAATCCCCTATTAGAATCTTGTCAACATCCAGGGCCAATACAAGGTCTGGGGTAGTAAGGAGCATGGGAAGGACTCACTGGTTCACCTCGCCGAGGCCATCATCGATCCCTACTACAGAGACATGAAGGATTCATGCAAGGACAAGCGTTCTTGGCACTCGGCCTGGATGGAGAAACTCGTCAAAGCTCACGTCGTGTACGCGGCCAAGGAGGCGTACACGAGCTACGACATGTACAGGCGAATCGTTGACATCAGGAAGTGCCTCCTTCACCAAAACGGCCAGGGATCTAGCCGGAAGCATAGCAATGACAAGTGTCGTCGCAACAATAAGTAGATGATTAGATCCTCGTTTCTGCTAGTTTAGTATGCATGTAATTGCTTACTTTGGTGTGTGGAAATGTTATATCTGTAGTCACTTGTGTAATTGTATGCTTAATTTGGTTATGCAATGTTGTCTTTTTAAGTATATATGTTGATGCTCTGTAGACAGAGCGTAGATGTTGTGCGTACAAAGAAAATCACATCGCACACGGACTAAACAATGGAACCTATCGGTGATGTTTTCATCAATTACTCACAATTGTATACCAGCAATTGTTTGCTCACAACACACACGGCTTGTTAGTAGTAATCGTCTGTGTTGTTATCGGTCTTCGCACACGTTTCTGATTACAGACCTGTTTGCCGCATATCACACACATCTTGTTAAGTTGAACTGTTTCTGTTCTCTTGTCTCAACGCAAACAATTCATCTGAGTGAACCGCATGCTGTATATCGCACACACCTTGATCTGGCTGACCGTTTCTTTTGTGTTGTATAATCACAAATAGTTCATCCGAGTGAACCGTATGTTGTATATCGCACACACCTTCATCTGGCTGCCCGTTTCTTTTGTTCCTCCTCGTCGCAAAAAGTTAATTGAACTGAACCGTATGCCCCGTATCCCACACGCAACTAAATTCTGAACCGTGTTTGATGCATCCTCCATCGCAAATGTTTTGCACCTTTTTGACAGTTTTTAACACCACCGTTTGCGATTATTGCATCGCACACAGTTTCATTGAAGGGTCTCTGATCGTAGTGTCGCGTTAGCAACATCCTGCAGTAGTGTTTGGCCAACTAGATTAGTTTTTCTTGCTATAGGACAAGTGCTTAGCTTTGGGTTCAATCTTGCGGTGTCCTCTCCCGGTGACAGTAGGGGCAGCAATGCACGTATTGTATTGTTTCCATTGAGGATAAAAAGATGGGATTTACATCATATTTCTTGAGTTTATTCCTCTACATCATGTCATCTTACTTAAAGCGTTACTCTTCATGCACTTAATACTCTAGATGCAGGAAGGAGTTGGTCGATGTGTGGAGTAATAGTAGTAGATGCAAGCAGGAGTCGGTCTACTTGACACGAATGTGATGCCTATATTTCATAATCATTGCCTTGGATATCGTATTATTTGCCATCTTGAGATAAGCCTCTAGTGAAACCTATGCCCCCCGGGTCTATTTTCCATCATATAAGTTTCCGGTCTACTATTTTGCAATCTTTTACTTTCTGATCTATAAACCAAAATACCCACAAATATTTACTTTATCCTTTGTTTAGTTTTATCTATCTCTATCAGATCTCACCTTTGCAAGTGACCTGAAGGGATTGACAACCCCTTTATCACATTGGGTGCAAGTGTTTGATTGTTTGTGCAGGTATTGGTGATTTGTGCATTGTCTCCTACTAGATTGATACCTTGGTTATCTAACTGAGGGAAATACTTATCTCTACATTGCTGCATCACCCTTTCCTCTTCAAGGGAAAAACCAATGCAAGATCAAGAAGTAGCAGCAAGAATTTCTGGCGCCGTTGCCCGGGAGATCTACGCCAAGTCAAGACATACCATGTACCCATCATAAAACTCTTATCTCTTGCATTACATTATTCGCCATTTGCCTCCCGTTTTCCTCTCCCCCACTTCTAAAACGATTTTTGAAAAGATTTGCCTTTTCTTTCACCCTTCTTCCATTTGTCTTCTTTGTTTACTTTTTGTTTGCTCGTGTGTTAGATTGCTTGCTTTGTCACGATGGCTCAAGAGAATAGCAAAACGTGTGACTTTTCTAGTACTAATAACAATGATTTTATAAGTACTCCGATTGCTCCCGCCACTAGTGCGGAATATTATGAAATTAATGCCGCTTTGTTGAATCTTGTTATGAAAGATCAATTTTCTGGCCTTCCTAGTGAAAATGCCGCATCCCATCTGAATAATTCCGTTGAGTTGTGTGATATGCAAAATAAGAAATATGTGGATAATGATATTGTTAAATTTAAGCTATTTCCGCTCTCACTATGAGATCGTGCTAAAACTTGGTTTTCATCTTTGCCTGAAAATAGTATTGATTCATGGAATAAGTGTAAAGATGCTTTTATTTCCAAGTATTTTCCTCCCGCTAAGATCATCTCCCTTAGTAACGTTATTATGAATTTTAAGCAACTTGATCATGAACATGTTGCACAATCTTGGGAGAGGATGAAATTGATGATACGAAATTGCCCTACTCATGGTTTGAATTTGTGGATGATTATACAGAATTTCTATTCCGGATTGAATTTTGCTTCTAGAAATCTCTTAGATTCGGCCACGGAAGTACTTTTATGGAAATTACTTTAGGAGAAGCTACTAAACTCCTAGATAAGATTATGGTTAATTATTCACAATGGCATACCGAAAGATCTTCCACTAGTAAAAAGTGCAGACGATTGAAGAGATTAATGTTTTGAGTGGAAAGATGGATGAACTTATGAAATTATTTGCTAGCAAGAGTGCTTCTATTGATCCTAATGCTATGCCTTTGTCTACTTTGATTGAAAATAATAATGAATCTATGGATGGGAATTTTGTTGGTAGGAACAATTTTGGTAATAACGCGTATAGAGGTAATTTTAATCCTAGGCCGTTTCCTACTAATTCCTCTAATAATTTTGGTAATTCCTACAACAATTCTTATGTAAATTATAATAAGATGCCCTCTGATTTTGAGAATAGTGTTAAAGAATTTATGAGTTCGCAAAAGAATTTCAATGCTTTGGTTGAAGAAAAATTGCTTAAGATTGATGATTTGGCTTGGAACGTGGATAGAATTTCTCTTGATGTTGATTATTTGAAAATTCGATCTATTCCACCGAAGCATGATATCAATTAATCTCTAAAGGCTATGAGAATCTACATTGATGAGTGCAAAGAAAGAACCGCTAAGATGCGTGCTAAGCGAGATTGGTTTGCAAAAGCGTGTTCTTCTAGTTTTTGTGAAAATAATGACGAAGATCTTAAAGTGATTGATGTGAGTCTGAAAGTGCAACTATCCCTCGGTGGTTTTGGTAATTCCTAACAACATATAGCTCATTGAGCTAATGCTATTTTAAGATAAATATTTCAGGAAAGCTCAATGATTGGCATGGCATGCATTAGAAAGTGGACCCCTCAAAATGCTAAGGACAAAAGATTGGCTCAAGCTCAAAGCACAAGACTCTACATTTTACTTTTAGTGATCCAAGATCACATTGAGTCCATAGGAAAAGCCAATACTATTAAAAGGGGGTGAGGTGTTGCTTAATGAGTTACTTGCTCAAAATGCTTAGTGATATGCTCCAAAAACCCTCAACTACTTTCTCATATCCACATATGTCCCAAACCAAAAGCCAAACTTGGCCCCACTGAAATCTTCTATCCGCACTACAAAAAAAATACACTTCTGTGATGATACGTGTTTGTCACAGTAGGTCACGTTTTTTTTCATGCATGTACATCCATGACAAATTTATGACAGAATCAAGATAGTCATACCTGTGCTGTCGTAGAAGTGTTCCATGACATTACCAAAATTATCATCACGGAAGTGTCCACTTCCATGATGATAAATCGCGCGTCACAGAAGTGCTTTCGTCAAGGGTGACCGACACGTGGCATCCACCGTAACGGAACGCCGTTAAGCTATCAGGTCGGGTTTTGGATCCGATAACCCGTTAACAGCCCCGACCAATGGGAAATTTCCATGTGTAAAATTCTTATTGGCCGAACGAAACACATGTCAGCTCGTCAGTGGGTCAGATAGGCGCCTATGATATATCGACACGTGCCACGGCCCACCACTGGCCCATTTATCTTACAAATCCGGCCCGTTTGACTTGGTCAAAAGTTAATGGGCTGGCCCATGAAAAGCTTGTTAACGGTCTCTTCGCAAATAGCCCATTTTACGGCCCGTTAACTCATGGCCCGTTAGGCCCTAAAGGAAATCGGCCCAACAACGTCATGTGGGCCATCGAATATAACACCAGCCCATTTCACTTTCGGCCCATGTATGGCCCACGACGTCTTTCGGCCCATATGAGGCCTTCGTATCTTTCGGCCCTTTACAGGCCCATGGTGACTCTAGCCCATAATGAACAGTAATTTTGTTTATACCCGTTAATGACTCGTGATTTACATGGGCCGTTTCCAGCCCGTGTTAGCTTTCGGCCTTTTGATGGCCCATACGTTCTTGGGCTCCTTTTCGGCCCTCGATTACTTCCGGCCCGTTACTGGCCTGTTCCCCTAATGGACCAAATTTGGCCCATGGCAAGAGTCGGCCCGTTACTGGCTTGTTCCCCTAATGGGCCAAATTTGGCCCATGGAAAGAGTCGGCCCATTACTGACCTGTTACCCTAATGGGCCAAATTCGGCCCATGGCAAGAGTCGGCCCGTTTCTGGCCTGTAACCCGTTGCGCCGTTTCCAGCCCGTCCTATATTCTGGCCCATTAATGACCCGTTATGCCTGTGACAGAATTAAGCCTTTGCTGTCCTATGACCTATTAACAGCCTGTTACCGTGCTGGGCCGATACCAATTACGCCTGATTATGGCCCATGTAGACCCATTTATCCGACGGCCCGAGGCCCACCGATTACAGGCCCATTTATCGAAGGCCCATAGGAGACCCATGGTTCCTATGGCCCGTATATGGCCCATGGTAGTTGTGGCCACTAGCAATCTAGGGAAAAAGAAGACTAGGAAATAAATAAGGCCGAAATTAACGCTAGGCTATTAAGGCGATTGCACAGATTACATCCACTCGGCATCAAAGATCGCCACCAGTGCAAATATAGGGAACACCCTACACTATACAAAAATGGCTTGCTGTTTTCTTCAGCCGGTGGCTGCACGTTAAGAATAAATTTTGTATCGCACCAAAACAAATTACAACTATATAACAAAAGGAAGGTTGGCATAAAACCTAACAGTCTAGCAGATAAATGCACCACCAGAAGTTCAGAAGCTTAGTTCATTTGACCTGACTGTTAAGTTTTCATGTTGTATTGTCCGATGGAGCACCATAACCCTCGCCTTCATTTCCCCTAGGCTCCTGAACAACATAGCAAATGTCTGATAGTCTGGTTTCAAAACCATGCATATCTTGACGACATTGAGCAATGTTTCTCCTTGTTTCACAAAGGGTCTCTGTTAGGGAATGGACTTGTGTCTGGAGCGCAGATACAACATTGCTTTGAGCTTGCATATCTTGATCATGAGGCAGTTTGGATGATATTGCCTTAACAACTAACCCAGTATTGCGCAGGAACATGCTTTTGGCACTGTTAGTGGACAGGTACTGACCCACTGCAGCAAGAGCTGACATTGCGGTTATAGTTGCCTCGCCACCTTCAGAAGGTGGCGGTTCCACCATTTTTTCCATAGCTTCGCTGAAAAGTTTAGGTTTTACATTAGTAGTACCAGAACAGAAGATATTAAGGAGGCAGCAAAACCAAACAAAATAGCTTTGGTCTATATACAGAACTTATTCTAGTGAACCCATGTAAAATATTAGTTGTATTTTATTGCAAAGTACATAATAAAACCAGGTTCCAAACATATGACCATGTACCATCGCTAATGTATTGTCTATTTCTTCACATTGTATTGAGGGCTAAGGATAAAGAGACGGAGTTTATAATACGGTAAGCATAGTATGACATCATTCATATCACAAAACAACTGAGAACAGACAAACATGCAATTGTAACGTTGTGTGGGCAAGTCCAGCACGGAACTAGATTATGGGTCAAGATCACAGGAACATCACGCCTCCCTTTTAAACCTTGTAAGGTGCAATGATACGCTAAGACAATTGTGTATAAAATTGAAAAGAGTAATAGACATTGGCTGCAAACCATGCAGTTCAAGGCACAAGTCAGAGTAAGTAGTAGTTAAAAGGCATGAGGATTAAGGACTTAGAATAGTGGCTTTGACTAGTGTAGTCATGCCCTTCTTCTTGCTGGTGTGACAGTCCTTGAAGATTTCCACAGCATTTGGTTCAAGTACTTTTTGGTCCTTGCGGGCTTTCCTCTGCATTTCGAACAAGTCAATATAGATCTGATAATATGGTATAGCGAAAAGAGTGAAACAACAGCTAATTACAAGAGCCTCGCAGTGTGCAATATAGCTACGAGATCCTGTCGTCTGTTGGAATTTCACTTTCGTACGGTTGGCCTTGTTCTTTGAACAGTTCACCTACAAGAAGATAGATTTGTGTGGCACATGGGTAAATAGGACTTCAACATGTGATCTGATCACACACACACACACACACATATATATAATGTACCTGATACTTCGGATCAGACCAGTGTTTAACAAGGCCCCTCCAGTCTTCATCCGATATATTTTCCACTGAGATGTTTGGGAAAGTTCACTGTTAGCCTTGCCTTCAAAGTGAGTTTTCCTCAAGTTATACCGATACTATCGCAGAGCAGACTTGAAAACATGGGTGCAAGCTTGTCTGGTCGCATCATCTTGGCTATCCAACTTGAACCTCATCTGTTGAAAATTATGGGAGTCTCATTATCAGCAACCTAGAAAGTATGGGACAGAGCAAGACGATATTACTAGTTTCCATACATAACCATACTTACAGATAAATGGTCGAGGAAGGTGTTGAACTGGGTTTCGTCTTTGTCATTCCTGTACTGAATCCATGTTGGGAGGATACGTACATGACACCTAACGGCAACCGCTGCCTCTGATACTAACTTGGCTGACTCTGTAGCATCATGTGGCCTTTTTAAACCTGCCTCAAAACGGATCTCCATTCTTCCTCCCCTAGATTTAGTTAACCTATCGAGCATTATCCCTAATGTTTGTTTCCTCTTGCGCCTAGGTGCTAGTCCAACAACGAACATAGGAAGTGTTAGTGTACATCAAACTATGAGACTACATATAAAGAAGCATGCAACTATAACTTGACTCCGGCAACTACCTTCTTGCTGTTGAAGATCACAAGGTTCATCTGATATTGCCAACTCGTCTTGTGTCAAGAGTGCTTGGGAAGTAGTGTCAGGTGGCAAGGGAGCTTGGGAACGTGCTGCTAGCTCAGTTAACGCACGAGTAAGTCGTGCAACTGGTAGTACTGTGGTAGGTGTTGCAAGAACTAGGGCTGTCTCTGCTTGTTTGGTGGAAGCTATTTGTTTCAATTTGGCTTTTTTTGCAACTCGTGTAGCATGGGATGTCGTGTTTGTAGAATTTTCCGCTAGACTTTGACCTTCTATTGCACCATCAGTACCAGCAGAATCTGCAAGATTCACCCGCTTCTCATTCCCTGCCATTCTGTGTTTCTTCCTCTTTCTCTATGCCATGTTAAGTCAAGCCGACAAGAAAAACAAATAACAATTTAGTTCTTCAGAACAAATTGATGCGTGATGCAGACAAACTAAACTTTGATGTTAGACAACCACATGATAGGAGGATGTAATATGTATGAAAAACAGGACGGAAGAGATAACCAGAACTATGATGTGTAAACTAAGAAGAAGACATTTCACCAAATTAGAAGCAATGCAATGGAAGGTAGACACCATATGAAAGATGCTACAAATATCGCTCTGCCAAGTTAACAGTGTCTCATCATAAATGGCGTTTAAACAAATGTGAAGCAGTACAAGAAATAAATCATATGCAAGATGCAAACAACATCACACTAACATGTTAGAGGTCTCTCGTCATTAGTGCCATTGCATATTCACAGCTTATGATGTGAAAACTAAGGAGAAGGCATTTCAACAAATTAGAAGCAATGAAAGCTAGACACCATATGAAAGATGCAACGAATATCACTCTACCAAGTTAAAACAGTCTTGTCATAAGTGCCATTTCCAACAAATTAGTAGTACAAGCTAGAAAAGAATGTGAGATGTAACCTATATCACACTCCGAAGTCAAACGTGTCTTATGATAAGTGATTGTTGCAGGTTACACAACAGTAGTAATTTGATGTAAGAACATGGTGTGATAGACAGATATTGTATGTTCTAGAAACAGGAACATGTGTCTTATTCAAGTATAATGTGTAAAGTAAGCAGATGGAATTCAACAAAATTAGAAGCAATACAAGCTAGACATCACACATAACATGCAACCACATATAACAGTGCCAAGTTAGAGGGAGCACCGGTGATGCTGCACTAGGGGAGACGTGCTCATCATAAACACAGCTTTGTTGAGTGTCTATGCATGTGTTGTCTTGGAAATCATCTTGGGGGTGTGGAGGAGTAGAAACTGTAGAGGCCCTCCGTTCGGAAGGAGCACCTTTATCCGCTGCCTTGCTAACTTCCTTCCGCTTTATTGATTTTGAATTGTCAAGTAAAACCGACAAGAAAAAGCAATAAAATTCTCTCTTCAGAACTCATTCATGCATGATACTGACAATCACTACTTTGATGTAAGGCAAACACATGATACCAGGATGGAATATGTACGAAAAACAGGACGGCATGGCATGTTCACAACTGTTTGTGTAAACTAAGCAGAAACCATTCCAGCAAATAAGAAGCAATGCAAGCTAGACACCACATGAAAGATGCAACCAATATGACTCTGCCAAGTTAAAAGCGTCCCATCATAAATGGAATTTCAACAAATTAGAAGCAGCGCATGCTATAAATCATATGAAAGATGCAACTAATATCGCACTGCATATACTAAAGGTGTCTCGTCATGTTGATTGATGCGGGATAAAAAAACAATAGTTTTATGTAAGGACATGCTTAATAGACAGATGTACTATGTACTAAATACAGGAAGGCATGTCACATTAACAGGTATAATGTATAAGCTAAGCAGACTAGCACATGCAGTTTAACCAGATTGGAAGAATTACAATCTAGACACCATATGCAACATGCAACCACATATCACGCTGCCAAGTTAGAGCAAGCACCTGCGATGCTAGTGTAGGGGAAATGCTGTAATCAACTACAGAGCTACGTTCACTATCTTCATCTAGCATTTCTGTTTCTTGAGAATCATGTCGGGAGGCTGACGCTGCATTCTTTAAATGAGGAGTAGTCCCCTTGCCTGCCTGCCTCGTCATAAGTGATTGATGAGGGATACACAAGAACATTAGTTTGATGTAAGAACATGGTTAATACACAGATGTACTAGTATGTACCAAAAACAGAAAGGCATGTCATATTCAAAGGTATAATGTGTAAGCTAAGCAGATGCAATTTAACCAAATTGGAAGCAATACAAGCTAGACATCCGGCTGGAGTGGTGAGCATGATCATCTAGGACCTGAGAGCCTGGTGGGAGGCGGGCTGCTTCGCCACCATCGCAGCTTTTTAGTTGGCTTCCAGGTGATGCCTATCTTTGCTGGGCTTGTCACTGGCTCGGCCAGTGCCCTGACTAGCTATTTGTCTTCTGGTGCTCACGGGATGGTGGTTCATGTAAAAAAATATCTTTCCTTATCTTACCGACTTCGGCCTTTCGAATACAAGCTAGACACCATATGGAACATGCAACCACATATGACACCGCGAAGTTAAAGCAAGCACCTGGGATGGTGGTTCATTGCGAGCGAGGTCATCAACTCCAGAGCTACGTTTACCGTCTCCATCTGCTGACACTACCTTTATAGCGCTGTAACGTGTCTTGCCTACCCGCATACGAAGCTGGAGCGACTTCTCTCTTTTCTTTTTGGCTTCTCTCATGGCAGCAGAGTCTGAAATACCCTTGCATAAAACACAATAGTGAGAGTAAGGGTGAAGTGTGTGCAGAACTAGTGCACTGTAAAAGTAGCAGATAGCAGGTGGCTGAAAAATAAATGACAGGAGACATATGATAGCTCTACAACATTGCATGGCAAACAAAATTAGATTCTACTCCGTATGATTTTGTAATATATGAGCATAGGAAATGCAGGTACTCCTCCAGCACACTACCACATGTGGTCATATCTAAGATAACAGTTGACTGAAAATAAATAGGTTAGTCGATTTTTTTAATGAACCGTCCGATCTTTAAGGAATGGGCAGATGGCCTTCGTCTACCTCCCGCCAGTCACTGTTGACGATCTTTCTCGAACCGCCAGCGACCACCGGCCCAGACCCCTGCCTCCGCCGCCCCGCCCTCCCATCGACCTCACACCACCGCCGTGCTTGGCAGCGCCCCCAGGCCATCCCTTTAATCCCGGCCGACCTCCAGATCGGGCGCCAGTAGCTCTAGGCCGCACACGCCCCTAAGATAAACACCAAGGCGCTGCTTCCCCGGCGTAATAGGTACTAGTGCCTGTTACGCCGGGGAATGCTTCCGTTAATTGGGAATCAACTGGCCAGAAATTGAAATTCAGGGGGGCGACGGACCTCTAGCTAAGGTGAAATAGTATATGAGGAGAAACCTTGTGCATCGCGAAGTTACTAGGAACATCTAGTATCAAGAAGAAGCGGTCAACTAGTGTCTTCTGTGGGATGAATACCGTGCAAGCAGAGACGTAAGATTTGCACGAATAAGGGAAGAGGAGTACCTTTTTCGGTTGCCGGTGTGGTCACCTCCACATGTCGCGCCGATCTTCTTTTTTACCAGGGGAAACCGATGTTCTGGAGGGTGCAGGCTTGGACGAACCCATGGCCAAATTGTTGACTGTGTTGCCGTGGCCGTATGTCGTGGAGGGGAAGCAGATCCGAGGCGGCGAAGGACGGCAGTAGCAGGAACACTCCGGTGCGGTGGAGGGTGGCGAAGTTGGAGCGGCAGCGGTGAGGCGCAGGACGGCGTGGTTGAACTGGCTCGGGTACGGACGGCTCGGCCTCGGCTTCAACTACTAGCCGTGGAGGGCGTTGCGGTGGACGACGACGTCGGGGTATCGGCTCTGGCGTGATAGGAGGGCGGCGGTTGATGGGTGGGATGGGGTGGCGAACGGAGGACGTCGGGGTTTCGCGGCTGGTGGAGAGGTAGTTTTGGCGCCCACGGAGTATGAATGGGGAATCAGACGGGTGGGGGGAACCATGTTGTCGGGACGCGCTTGTTTTTTGCTTTTTTGAACAGAAGATGGGACGCGCTTGTTTGAAATTTGGGGAAAGTACAAACTTTGCCCCCTCTTAAATTTCGGACCTACGGGTGGGGTAGGATGGTAATCCCAGGTGTCCCAAATAGTGGGCGGGAGCGATTTCGGCCGCGCACATGTGTGCTTAGGCGGCCATTGTGTATGAATGTTTTTCGGATGGTTGCGTGGCGTCTAGATGAAGCTACAAACCTACCCCGGTTTAGACCTTTGGACGTCGGGCCGGTAGGTTTCACGGGTCGGAGTTATTAGAAAAGTAATTTCCTTGTACTACCAAACATTGGTCTCACGCGGTTTCGGGCGAGTAGAGGCTCTTTTGGCGCTTCGTTCGAAATTTTGAAACACAAGCATTCACGTTTAGAGTACTCTTGAACTATGAGGATTGACCTAAATAGACAACGTTATATTTGACCTTGTATGTTTGAAAACCTCATTAAATTATCCGCTTCTTTTTGAAATTTTGACACTTGAAAATCCTATAACTACGATTATTTTGGAATGGAGGAGCTAAATTTGAATCTATTTTGTACACGACTACATATGCTATTATGTACAAAATCAGAGCAAAGATTGGTGCCCCCATAATTTAGGTATGGTTTACAAATGCCATGATATCAAATTCAAATAATTGAATGGACTTCATGTTGAATTCGATTTTTTTAAACCACCTTAAGTTGAATTCAAATGTATGCTAGTTCATAGGTAGCTATTTATAATGTCCATTGTGTAACTTTCGTATGTATAATGTGCTTTACACACACAACATGAACTATACTCACGTTTATATTCGATTGCTAAAGCGATGCATTGTCTGGAGTTCAAAATACTAACTATGTGGATCAATTGTGTCGAATAATAACATAGACATGCTCAAATTCGATAGAATCTAGATGTCTGATGGATCAATGACCGCTCCTTACGCGAATTGCAAATATCATGATCCCATCCTAATATTTGGATACAATTTATATCTTTAATCAATGTGTAGAGCAGTCTTTTACGTGTAGTTTCACTCTCCATCGGTGGTCTCTCACACATGCTCACACACTCTCTCCCGAGGTGTCTTTCTCGCACACATGCTCTAGATATAACCCTCCCTCCCTCTCGTAACCATTTACAACTGTTTCACTAACCTTTATCACAAGCACTCTTCCTCTCGCAAACATACACACGCACAATCCTCATCGACCCTTTCTATATACATGGACCTGCCTACGTGTCTCATGTACGCACATTATCTTTACGCCTGTCTCTCACGCATTGTCTCACACCTCTCTTCCTAATCGACGAGTATGATTCTAGCAGAGCATTCTGTAGGATGCCCCTTAAAGTTAGGTTGGATGAATAGTAATATCAGAGATAAAGGGGTTACCTTAGTCCGAGAACCTAGGGTTACAAATCCTAGCCGGCTTTGTCAGTGGACACAGAGTCCTTCACAATTCTGCTATCTTTGTCTTGTACGACTAGTCATCCATGGGTCTTCCTAAATGCGTCACGGGCCGACCAATGTGGCGCAGGACGGAACCGAACGAAGGGCCTCACCTCGACCCACCGGACCTCATGTGGTGACACACCCTCTGCCCCCACGTCTCATTATCTTCTCACACCCACACATACCATCACAAACACCACACACACAGAAAATTTCTCCTGGTGCCTCTATTCCCTCCCCCCTTGCATATACACACTCAAGGGAATGGAATCTCTTGTCGTGACATCATATTCCTCTCTCTCTCTAGACCACTCTCATTTCTCGTGCTATCTCTCCCACGCCCCCCCGTCGGCCCCTCTATCCATGCCTCTCTCGAATACGTAATACACATACACACCTCTCTAGGCCCCGCCAAATGCATCAACTACACATTCACACATGTTACATCACGTACCCCATTGATCCAAAAAGCCCTCTCTTCACGTTTATTTCGCATACAACATTCCTTTTGAATAAAGTGTGGCCAACAAATTATTTTAGAGTTTCTACATATATACAACATTACAAAGTTATATGGAGGAGTACGAACGCTAATTTGCATTGGATGGTGCCCACAATGATATTTATTCTGCACTGTGAATTTGTATATTTTATACTATATACAAAGTTAGTCATAATAAAGAGAAATGAAGAGCATCTCTCTCTCCATCGCATACCCCCCTGTACGCCCCTTTCACGTATGCACACAAAACTATCTCCAGGTCCTCTAAAAGTAAGCCCCTAGAAAATTCACGCATGTTTCATCTTTCTCTCGCGATATATGCAATAAAGATCATTGTATTTGAAGCGAAAGCACGATACGTACATTGGACTTCAGAATCCACTCATTACGGTCACCATTTACGTTTAGTGGTTATTATACAGTCACGGGCTCACCGTACAACTCTGTATTTTCTCATGACATGACTAGTTGACCAGTTAAACACTCCACGTGGCACCTCTAGTGTTGCATCACATTATCTCACTACCATCGTGCCCACCTGTCGACTTGTATCTACTCTACATCTACACTCTTATAAAATACATAAATTACACTCTTATAAAAACAGAGTTGGTGATGATGGTGTGCCTGCCATCCTGCAATATAGGCCGTCTGATTTATATCTGACGAATAGGAAAGAAACTATGGCAATTTTGTAAAAAGGTACCCACACACCTCTCCACATTTGCAAATAAAGCCTTCCCTCATTCATCCTTTTCTCTCACAAGATAAACAAGTCATACAAATGCATCTTGATGTTACGTGCAACACACGGGCATCTTGCTAGTAAGAATGAAAACAAACGACAAAAAAATATTTGGACGGTGGTTCGAAGTCATGACCGCGGGCACAGCGGACAAGGTGGCCTTGTATTGGTATGCTGAGCCGTCTGTTTTAACACACAGGAGCTGGTGTGGTGATTATACACACACGCACGCATGCACACGAACTGCATCCACGCAAAACTCACGCAAACACATGCACCCACGCACGCACGCAACACTCACACGTACACACGCATCCACGCACGCACGCAACACTCACACGCACGCACGCAAAACTCACTCACACACACACGCATGCATGCATGCACACACCAGTACACCACACGACCGATACACACTCTCATGCTCAAGTGCTCAACCTACACGTGCATGCGCACACATCAGGCCCTGACAGACACATACACTACCAGGTGATTCCTGCGCACGGGTTGGAGCCTTGTCGCGCCTGTGTAAATTTGTGTTTATCTGACCTTTTGCCTATGCGAACTAACAGGCGGGACCCACAAGGAATGTGGTCAATTTAACAAGTCAACATGGCGCCATGCAGACTATTTGGTCGGTCAACAGAGTGCAATCCGATGCTGAACTGTGAGCAAGTGACCGTATAATCACCGCAAAACGTATATAGTGACCGTAATCAGCTTATTCTGAAGTTCGGTGACTGTATTACGCTTTTCTCTCTGTAGGCCCTCCAAAACTACATCTCTACACGTTCTCACATGTTACATCTAACAACTATCCAATACAGCACTACTACTACACTCTAACACAATAAATCATATGTGTTTTTAGTTTTACTAGATATCATATTGTTACTTATAATTATTCAGTTTGCATACATTAAAATTGCCTTTGAAATGTATGGCCAGTATCATCTACCGCGCAGGAAAAATCCCGCCCTTTCCTGTTTAATCGGGTTTGTATCGATGGATCGTGCGAAATAGCAAAACTATAGTACTATACAGTACAAGTGACAGTTCACTGGGCCGTTGTGTCGTCTACTCCTCCGTCGTAAGAGTGGAGCGCTCGCTTTCATAAATCTTCTAGTCCCTTTCGCTGACATGTGGGACATCAAGCTACCGGGTCCACGTGCCATACCGGAATACAGTGCAGAGTAGCCAGGGTGAAGCACCCCAGTCATGGCGCCGGCGTAGTAATGAGCAATGAGGCGTCAAATCACAAAGATGCACCTTTCCCGCAGTTAAGTTGGAGGGACGAAGCAAGCATCATTTCACTCGTTGCTGAATCTGCTTCTCCATCATCTTCTTCAACTTAACCACGTGTTGCTTCTGCCGTTGTTCTGCCTCATGTGGGACGCGGATCGGCTTGGTAAAGCACTGACACGTGGGACCGCATGTTAGCAAACCGCTAGGACAATGTCCTCCGAAAATAAGAAGCCTAATCCTAGACTTACAAAGGGCTACGTAGCTGCTACGTATACTTTCCATCTAATCTATATATGCCCCCCTGATTTTCAGGTGGGGTGGGCCTAATCCTCTCCTTTAATCCAATCAAATAGTCCCACATCACATCACTTCGTAACTTTACGTAAACCATTACGTGGATGTAGCATTGCTCAAATAAGAAACCTCCCCCGCCATCCACGCGACAAAATCACCTCGTTTTTACTAATATTGATTCTATAATTTTTTAGATCAATATAATTGAGATTTGTATAGATAGCACACTGGAGAAAAACAAAGTGGTACGGTTAAGGGCATCCACAATGTGTAGCCAAATGTGAAAATAGCTTTTGGCATCGTGGGAACCATTGTGGACGGTGTTGCCAAAACCAAAAAGATGGAACCGAAGCTCCCTGATTAATTGATTGAAGGAATAGAAAAATGCGACGTCTCTCCTCTTTCTCCCATGCTTGGACGCATGTAGTACAATATAGAGCACATAGTCTACTCCCCTGTCCCTTCTATCACAAATCACAAAGCAGTGAGGCGTCAAATCACAAAAGCACGGACGAAGCAACCATCATTTCACTCTTCGCTGACTCCGCTTCTCCATCGTCTTCTTCAAGAAACCATCTCACCGCACTAGTACTCCTAGTAGTACTCCCTCCGGTCCTTTTTTGTCTACGTCTAAGAAAATTTCATTTTCCCTGCAATGCTCTGTGCATTGGCATTTTTTCGCTGCTCTTTCCAACAGGGCCCTCCATCCCTTTCCACCGCATGCATGCCTGCAGTAATGCCATCTCTCTTTCCCATGTGCTTCGCATCTTCCCAAGGCAGAAAGAGCTGCTTGCATGCAGAAACAGGAGAGAGAGTGAGAGGCGCATGCCTACAGAGAGATGGGTAGGGGAGAGAGAGGGATGACATGCATGCAAAGTCTGAGCCAATCTCGCATGCAACCAGGGTCTCCTCAGATGAATCCAGGGGCAAAATAGTCCATTTTTTTGCTAATTACTCCTCTCCTTGGTATACGGGTTGGACCTTAGACGCAAAGAAAAAAGGACTGGAGGGAGTACTAGTAATGGACTTCCTGGATGCAAATAATGCGGTTGCCTCGGCTTGCAGGCGGCACTTGCGAACGACTTACCGTGGTCTCCCTCAATGGTGTTCTCCGTCGAACGCACTTCACCAAACCACCAAAAAAAGATATCGTCGACGTCACCGCAATGGGGAAGGAAGTCAAATATAGTTACTACCTCCATTTTTTCGTACACAAGGCCAGTATATCAAAATTACAATTTGCAAAGGGCCACTAACACTAATCGAGGCAAAATTGATGGGGTTAGCAACCAAGGACAGTAATATCCCCAGCATGCATGCGGAAGTGAGAAGGCTGGTTTGCATGGCGCTGCATTAATCAAGCGATGAGGAGTGAGATGGTTAGCTCTTTGGTCTTTGGAGAAAAAATATGCATTAATTGACACGTGAAATGAGGATTTGTATCGATTAAATTTCGCGAAGGAAAACCCCGCCTTTCTTTTTTAACACTAGTAGTCCTAGTACGTACGTACTTATCCTGTTTGGGTCTAGGCCTTGCATTGCCAAACTTCGCCACACATTTTTGCCAAGCTTGCCTAAAGTTTTCAAAATGAGAAGGAGGTACACTTGCGCACGGCTGTCGCGGTCGCACCGCACCCTCACACGGTCGCTCCTGCACGCCGCGGTCGCACCGCACCCTCACACAGTCGCTCCTGCATGCCGCAAACCCAACCAAGGGAACGCACCCTCACTGACACGTGCTGTCGCATGTGAATAAACCAAACTCAACCATCCTATCGCTGACACATAATTTTCGTTCATAGAGTATGTTTATCCAACCGCATGTTGGGGAGTGTCCGTACGGCCGATGCGGTAGTCTGTTGGGGAAGAAGAAGAGGTGAGGAAGAAGGAAAGAAGGGTTAGGAGACATAGGATATTCATCCAACCACCTGAAATGGTAGACCGGCCCAAGTTAGGCAACTTGCATAACAAATATATGTTTTTACACAGCAAAAGATCCATCAAAACAACAACATAAAGAAAAACTATCACTACTCGCGGAAAGAGACGGCCTCGTCGTCTTTGGCTGCCGGCGCGAACCAGCCGTCGCTGCCGATGTGTGTCTCCGCACCGTGGTTGTCCTCGGCCTCTAGCTACTCGTCCAAGCGGAGCGTGCGGGCGCTCTGCCCGGATGAGAGCACAACCCAGTTCAAGTCGAGGACGTCCGGTTTCGCCTGCAGGAGGGCTCGATGGCAGCGGCATCCGCGTGCTCCGCGTCGAGTCGAGCCTCCGTCGCCCGGTTCAAGTCCAGGATGTCCGGTTCCGCCTGCAGGAGGGCGTCGATGAGAGCGGCATCCGCGCGCTCTGCGTCGAGTCGAGCCTCTGCCGCCCGGTTCAAGTCCAGGACGTCCGGTTCCGCCTATAGGAGGGCCTCGATGGCAGCGGCATCCGCGCACTCTGCCTCAAGTTGAGCCTCCGCCGCCCGATTCACATCCACGACATCCGGTTCCACCTACAGGAGAGCCTCGATGGCAGCGGAATGCGTGCGCTCCGCATCGAGTTGAGCCTCTGCCTCCCGGTCCTCCTTTAGTATCGCCATGTTGAACCGCTCGTCCGCCTGCACCATGGGGGACTCGGACGCCGGCACGAAGTCAATGTCCATCGTCTCATACCCATCGGGGGCCTTCTGCGTCGCGACCTCCGCCATGAACATTGGATCGGCTTCCTCCTCCTCGTAGCTTGGCTCTAGAGAACTCGGGGATTGGCCCACCGCAAAGCGAGCTTGGGAACGGAGGTCTGTGGCGCCGACAGCCGCCGCGATTTCTGCGCGGCGCTCCGGCGTCAGCATCTTGTAGTAAGTGATCTTGCGGCGCACCATGGCTTTCCGGCGAACTAGGGGACGCTTGATGCGGGCTAGGGGATCGAAAGGTGGGGGAATGGGCTGGAGATTTGGTCTGGTTTTAGGGCAGTGGCTGGCGTAGGCCGAGCAGCGAAGGTTCTGGTGTGAATAGTGGTTCCGGTGACGACTGGTCAATCGGTTTTGACTGTATATCGCTCTTGTCGCGTTCGCGTTGCAGCCCGGCACGCTGGACCCTCCATGTCGCTCACCGAATGGAACGCACTTCGTCTTGTGTTTTCGCTTGCTTGTGGGACCGCAATTGAGAGCAAACCGACGTCCCTCACCCTCCCCCGCCCGCGTCATTTATTATACCACCACTCCCTCTGTTTTATGAGGAGTAAATAAAAACAGAGGAATATACTACGGATGAGGATCCCCTGACATGGCCGAACCCATTGAGTAACTGCCATGCGGGGCCTAGCAAGCATGGGGTCCGCCAGTAAGTGACCGAAAGGGAGGGTAAGGTAGGGATACCTACGTCAGAGGATCCACTTCCACTATACTACTTTGACCAAATGTTAGAGTAATAATATATGACATGCAACTTACACAAATGTTAGAGTAATAATATATATGACATGCAACTTACACAAAGCATACAGGGTCTAATGCGTTTTTTGAGGCTAACTTTGACCAAATGTTAGAGTAATAATATATGACATGCAACTTACACAAAGCATACGGTCAAATTCGTATGTGAAAGGAGTTTCCAATGATATTTTTTTTACATTATACATCTCATGTACTATTAATCTTGTCAATGGTCAAATTGGAAACCATCTCGAGTACAAATCTAGGAGTACGTACGAATCTAACAATATTGATTGGGCGTTGTTGAATGTTGATACCTTTTTGATCAAAGTAGAGATACTTTGACTACACATAAAACTTATATGTAAACTAGAAAGGATAGGAGGGAGTATATTGTACGTTAAAAAACGGAACGAACATTGAATACCCTTTATATATGATTTGCGGATGCTATGATCACCGGTTCAAAATTCTGAATCCGCCTTAGGTATCACGTGCCCCCACTCGTTCCCTCTCGATTTCATATCGGGGTCCGGAGATCTATTGAAAGAGGACTAGGGTGGGTACATGAGAATGATACTCGGCGGAATGTTCAAATGAGGCATGCGGGAGGATGGACTCGACTGGAGGGCAACATGATCGATGCTGAAGAGGGTTGGAGAGGAATGAGAAATAAGCAAACACCACATGATTATACTTGAACGGCTCAAATAAACAATAAGTTGTCTCGCTTGGCCTACATAGTGAAAGGCCTAATGCGCAACGCGGAGCACTGGCGCTCGAATATGGCCGGGAAAACAGGGAAACCGACATGTGGGGCACACCCGTCGGGATGACGTAGCGCAGACTAGTCCAATGGAGGAGCTGGCCCACGACCTCCTCGCGACCGACAACCGTTCATGTGGGTCGTTGGGGCCAACAACGGGGCGCAGCTCCAGCACAGCCTCTGGACACGGCGACCGCGGTGAGCGACACGCTCATATCATAGCTAGACACGGTCGGTTTCAGTGTGCCGAGGGTGGCGTTAGTGCTGTGGCACGACCAATGGTATGTTTGGTCTGTGCCCAAGGTTGCCCCATCAAAGCATTGGGTAGCCAAAATTTTGGTTGAGGTATTGGTTGCCCATGATTTGGCCGACATTGGCAAGAAAAATGAACTAGAGTTGGCTAGAGTTCATTGGCATGTCAAAGAAATGGCAACCATCCAAACAAAGACCAATCTTTGGGTCATGACCAAAATTTTGGTTGAGGTATTGGTTGCCCATGATTTGGCCGACATTGGCAAGAAAAATGAACTAGAGTTGGCTAGAGTTCATTGGCATGCCAAAAAAATGGCAACCATCCAAACAAAGACCAATCTTTGGGTCATGACCAAAATTTTGGTAAGGTGCACTTTGGCCACAATCCAAACACACCCCAACATCCGGCTCGTCGAGGATGCACGGGGCGCCGTGATGCGTCCGCGGAGTGGTGTAGCACGGCCAACTACATCCTCTGGACCTGAGACCATGCCGGGTCGTCGTGCTTTTTCAATGACATGCGGGGATCTCATGTGAGCAAAGGGCATCTCCAACGTTGCCACGACCACAGCTGACTACCCTAGCACACCAAAACCCTCGTCCCTCGCGCCGTCGCGTGGTGCGTTCCCAGCCGGCGCCAGCTACCCGCATTCATGTTGTTCGTTCGTATGTCGTCGTTAAGAGGCTCAGTGCCCGAGGAACCAACTCCGCCGACTTAATGACGCACCCGGACGCTTGGCCTCACCGGAATGCGCTACTTAAAGCGGCAACACGCAGCTAACCTCCACACCATAGCACATCGTCCTCCTACCTGGCACCACATCCGCCAAGACCACAAGTGTGAACACTCTGCGGGAGAGCTTGTCTTCGGGGATGAAGCTCGAGGTCACCGCCCTCTCTCAAGTCGCCTCTCGCGACGCAATAGCGGCGTAGCCGGACGCGGACGCGACCGCACAAGCGGTGGCCACGCTGGCGGCCGATGACGGGAGCACCGTCAGCCACGCATCCTACTTGCCGCCGTCCAATGTATGGCACCGCCGAGGTCGGGGACTCCTCCGAGGATGAGTAGGGCATGGGAGGCGGCAGGGCATGGTGTGCCAACTGGCCGTTCCGTATCCCGTGTTCTACTCTTCCTCACTGGAGACCGCACCTTCACTTCATGGGTCTTGAACCCCGCCCCCGTACATAGAGATCGCAGATGGAGGACGCCGATCGCAGCCGTAGAATAGGTTTAGGGTCGGGTTTCTTTTATTTTTCTGTCCTATAGAAGTTCGAAATATAATGAAAATCTGTCGTGTTTGCATTAATCACGGCCGGTGTATATGAACTTTCACAATAATATACATATTGTAGGAGTACTAGCAAGATGCCCATGCGTTGCACGGAAGATCAAGATCTTGTGGGAGAAAAGGATGAACGAGGGAAAGCCTTATCTACAAATGTGGAGAGGAGTGCGGGTAAATTGTCATAGTTTCCTTCCAATCCGTTAGATATAGATCGGACGGCCTATATTGCAGGATGACAGGCACACCATCATCACCAACTCTGCTTTTTATTGAACCGAGACAAATCTAACATGCGAACTAAAATAAACACATAGGGTCTATACATACACAAATTATCTTAGGCACTCCAATAGTACATCCACTACACATTCACGCATTTCACATCTTTCTACATCTACGGGAACCAACGAAAGGGTTAACGTAAATTGCCTCTCTCTCTCTCTCCTAACCTGATTTTCATGGTGGTGGTCCCCTCCTACCCCCAATCTACAATCAGCAGCTCACACGTTTCACATTACATTAATTACGGAACTGGGATTACGTAGGTGTAGCATTACTCGTCCTAAAAAACCCAACTAAGCCAACCTCCCAGCATATCGCGTGGGAAAAGACTCGGCCGTGCCGTTTTACTCGGGATTACCGGATTACTAGTAGTAGTATCGATTGATCGCGCGAAGCAACAATTTTTTTTGAGGGGGCGAAGCACCTAGTTTAAAAGGAAAAAAAGGCGGTACACTCACAGCTCTCCTATCGTGGTCGCATTGCACCCCACACACGTTCGGTCCTGCACACGTCTCACGCAAATGGAACGCGCTTCGGCTCGCCTCTTCACTGACACGTGGGACTGCACTTGGAGAAACTGACCATGCGCCAAACTCCCGCCACCCACCGCGCGAAAATCCCCCCCCCCACACCCAAAAATTCCATGGTCTAGTAGCCAATCTATTAGGTGAAATAGCTCTACACTGTTTTATACTCGATCTTTGTTCCTGCGATGGCCTTCGATAGTTTGATGGTTGTGTGCTTGACCTCATTGACTGCTGAAACAACCTGCCATAATTTGGCACTCAAATCTATTTGCTGAATTAGCTTTACATATGTTTCGTTACTTAGATCTGCTCGTCCAAATATCCTGCCATAGCTTTAGACATCGACCTAGGTATTTTTTTTCTGGACTTCATAAAAAAGCATATATGTTTTTCCTGTAATATCTAGTAGAAGAACTAATTTGTATGTCTAACAGATGGACATGACTTGGATAACTTTTGATCGAAGATTCTCCACTGCATATGTCTAAGGGGTTGAAAACTTCATGAACTTTATCAGAGCTGAGTATGGTGGTCTGAAATCAGATGTGCTCTACCAGTGTAGTAGTTGTATGAATTCAGTTACAAGACCCCAGTCAAGTGTGCAAAATCATCTACACTTGTATGGGATGTCGTTCACATATACTAGGTGGGTTCATCATGGTGAAGCTATGAACGTCAATGTTATTGACTACGTGGAAGCAGCAGATCACCATCTTGATCTGCCTAATGCTCAGGTGGAAGAGGAGGTGGTGGTGGTGGCAGAGCCAGTGAGTTTGAACAACATTGAAACAATGCTATGAAATGCTCGTGCATTCCGTGAACTTTCACCTGCAGAAGAAAAACGGTGGGCCCGCATGTTGGAACAATGCAACGTTGCTGTCACCCCAGGAAATAAGCTGTCAGTATTCTCAGCTATGGTCACCTTTCTTCAGGTGAAGACATCTGAGCGGATGACCAACAAATCATTTGATGCGATGTTGGCTGCTTTCCGCAAATCTTTCCCAGATGTATCTGAGCTGCCACACACATACAGTAAAATGAAGAATTTCCTTCGTGCAGTTGGAATTGGATATGATATGATCCATGTTTGTAAGAATAATTGTGTTATGTTCCGGAAGGGTTATGCCAACTTAAGTGAATGCCCGAAATGCAAATCATCAAGATGGAAAGATGGCGATGCTGTGAAGAGGATTCCTCATAATGTTCTGAGACATTTTCCAATTACACCAAGATTGCAGAGGTTGTTTCATGATGCTGAAACAAGAGAGGATGTACTGTGGCATTCTAGGAACCAGGAGTACAGAGATCTGAATGTAATGAGCCACCCATCTCATGGTAGTGAGTGGAAAAGCTTCAATGATAAACACAAAGAGTTTGCTGCTGACCCGAGAAACATTAGACTTGGCTTAGCTTCAGATGGATTTAACCCATTTCGCCAATAGAGCGCCACATATAGCATGTGGCCAGTGCTTGTTATCCCTTACAACATGCCTCCAAATGTCTGCACCAAAGAATCAAACTACATGATGGCCTTGCTCATCCCAGGTCCAAAAAGTCCTAGAAAGGATTTTGATTTGTTCATGGAGCCTCTTGTGGAGGAACTTCAACAACTATGGAAGGGTGTTCTCACTCGAGACCTATATAGCAGCCCACCAGCTGATTTCTTTCTGCGTGCTGTTATAATTTGGTCCATCCATGATTATCCGGCTTTGGGCACTATGTCAGGGCGAACGACACATGGTTACAATGCATGTGTTCGCTGTGACAGGAATCCGCTGTCATACGCAATACTTAGCAAGATCTGTTACATTGGACACCATCGTTTCCTTGCCAAGGACAAGCCGCATCCTAGAAAATACTGAAGACATGTGTTCAATGCAAAGCATGAAAATCGTGATGCGCCAAAGAGGCTCACCGCCGATGAGTTGCAAGTGGAATTAGATAAGGTCAGGCATATTACACCAGGAAACCATCCTGGTAATGGTAGCGGGAAAAGGAAGTGTGGCAGGGTAGAAGAGAGATTATTGTTTACCCGCAGGTCCACTTTGTGGGACTTGGAGTATTGGGCAGATTTGGATCTGCGGCATAATCTTGATGTGATGCACATCGAGAAAAATATATGTGACAACATTATCGCCACACTTCTTAATATTGAAGGCAAGACGAAAGATACCTTAAAATCTAGGATTGATTTGACACACCTGGGTATCAGAAAGGATTTGCAGGTGCAAGATGAAGGTAAACCACGGGATATGGCACCAGCTGTGTACGTCTTAGACAAGGTAAAAAGAAAATAATTCTGTGAGGTCCTGTCACGTGTGAGATTCCCACATGGATTTGCTTCCAGCCCTAAAAGGAGAGTCAGTGCAGATGGAAACAAGGTACAAGGGTTGAAAACTCATGACTGCCACGTCCCACTACAAAAAAAAGACACATCCGTGACATTTTGAGCCGAACGAATTTTTTTTCTGTCATACATATGACACTTCTATGAAGATAATTGTGACAAAACCCGGTATCATCATAGATGTGGTGGGCTCCTACTTCTATGAAAAAAAATCATGACAGAAAATGGGCTTTTCGTCCTAGGCGGGCCAGAGACACAGCTGCATGACATTCTTTGGGCCGTCCATGACGGAAAAAACCGTGGTAGAAGCGAGGGGGAGGAAAATTTCGGGGAGTTCGCGGTTACGGTGGGAGGTCGGGGGCCAAGCGATGCGCGTTTCTCTCGTACACGTACGCGCGTGTGTGCGAGGCATTGGCTCTAACTGAACCCGAGCGAGGCGTTGGGCTCTAATAGAACCCGAGCTATTGCACTGCAGGCTACACGTTACTGAACCCAAGCGATCGATCGATGGCTGTTAACTGAACCCGATCGAGCGATTCCTTCGCTACTACTGCTAACTGAAGCCGATCAATGCCGCCTCTGGATGAACAGTGACCCCGTGGTGTTGCCTCTAGATGAACAGGACCCCGATCGATCGAGCCGGTTGGGGCTGGATGAACAGGACCCCGTGGAGGGATGGATGAAGAGGACCACCCCATGGAGGGAAGGATGAACAGTAGACGGTGGAGGGCAGGATGAACAGTAGCCCGTGGAGGGGTGGTTGAACAGGAGCCCGTGGAGAGGGCTGGTTGAACAGTAGCCGGTGGAGTAGCGCGCGGTGGAGGCTGGATGAACAGGAGCCCGTGGATGAACAGTCGTAGGTGGAGGCTGGAGGAGGTCGACGGTGGATGAACAGTAGCTCATGGAGGATGGAGGGGGTCGACGGTGGAGATGAACAGTATCCCGTGGAGTCCCGTTTTGCAGTACGCCACACCCCTCCCGATGAATAGGACCCCCATTTCGACCGTAGCGCTCCAACACAAGTCTGTTTCCTCTGTTTTGCGGTATGCCACACCCCTCCCGATGAACAGGACCCCCGTTTCGACCGTAGGAGGCCCGTTTCCTCTGTTTTGCGGTACGCCAGATCCCTCCCGATCAACAGGAGCCCGTTCCGAACGTAGGAGGTCCGTTTCCTCCGTTGTGCGGTACGCCAGGCCTCGTTTTCATCGCTTGTTCCATCCAAGCCCTCCCGATGAACACGACGCATTCCGTTGCCTCCCCATGAACACGACGCATTCCGTTGCCTCCCCATGAACACGAGCATTCCGTTGCCTCCCCATGAACACGACGACGACGTTGTTTCTCCGTTCCGACCCAGCCATGTACATGAGCCCTGGCCGTACGTATGCGCGAGTAGGCGTTCGAGACCCCGCCCGTATGTACACATACGTGGCCGTATTTTCTTTCTTGCACCCTGGCCGTTGTACGTACGTGTACATGCTACGTGCGCGCCTCTACTACGACACATGCGCGCCTCTACATCGACCAGTATATATGTACGTACACGTTCGCGACCAGAATGACAACGCTACGTACGCTTCGACCAGGTGGGTCCCGACTGTCAGGCACTTCCTTGCGTGCGAAGATGTAGCTGGTTTGTCCCAGCAGTCAGGGGCAAACATTTTTTTTCACGAAATACGGTGGCCCGGCCGGTGGGTCCCCGCTGTCAGGTGGAGGAATAATTATTTTGCGCGTAATAAGGAGCCACTTCCTTGCTGCGGCCATGGACCCAGCTGTCAGCGTCTCCACGCACAGTACTCTTCCGATGGAAGTCGGTCGTTGACCACATTGACCATGCCGCGCTGAGAGCACCACAGCGGTGGACGACGGCGAGGCCTAGGAAGGGGACGACGTGGAGCCGGGGAAGACGCGGCGGTGGAAGCCTGCGCAGAGAGGAGTACGAGGGTTCACTGGTTCGGCTGCGGTGTGAGGTTGCCGTCGCCGCAGGGCCTGGCTAGCAATGGGAATAGTACGGGGCGGTGAGGCCTCCGCGGCAGCACAGCCGGCCACGGGAGGCAGGAGCATGCGGCACGACCAGCACTGCTTTGGGTGGCTGGAGCAAGAAGACCAGAGGTTGAAGAAGCACTACGGGCGTTGGATGGACATCGTACGGTCACTGTTGCTAGAATCGTTCATATTGACTAAGTTGACAAAGCCCTTCGTCCCTGTCAACTTAGTAGGCCCACAAGTTGGCCTCCCACCAAGGTGGGTCCCAGCTAGCTGCGGGAGTATTAATTTTTTTGTGCATAATAAGGAGGCACTTCTGGTGGGTCCGAGCTGACAGCGGGGGAAAGATTTTTTTGTGAAATACGGTAGCCCGTTCGGTGGGTCCCAGCAGTCAGGGGGAAACGATTTTTTCGCAAAATACTGGTGGACCGTCCGATGGGTCCCCGCTATCAGGTGGAGGAATAATTATTTTGCGAGTAATAAGGAGGCACTTCCTTGCGGCTGCCGTGGACCCAGCTGTCAGCCTCTCCATGTACAGTACTCTTCCGATGGAAGTCGGTCATTGACCACATTGACCACGCCGCGCCGAGAGCACCACGGCGGTGGACGACGGCGAGGCATAGGAAGGGGACGATGTGGAGCCGGGGAAGACGCGGCAGTGGATGCCCACGCGGAGAGGAGTACGAGCGTTCACTGGTTCGGCTGCGGTGTGAGGCTGCCGTCGCTGCAGAATAACAGGGGTTGTGGGTGAGTAGAGGGATGCCCTGGCCAGCGGTGGGAGTAGTAGGGGGCGCTAAGGCCTGCGCGGCAGCACAGCCGGCCACGGGAGGCGGGAGTAAGCGGTCCCGCCTGCACTGCTTTGGCGGCTGGAGCAAGAAGATCAGAGATTGAAGAAACACGACAGCCGTTGGATTGACATCCAATGGTTACGTCTGCTAGAATCGTTTGTTGATGTATATAATAACTAAAAAATCTTGCATACGCATCAACTAAACAGGCCCACAAGTCAGACCACTCCCTCTTTTTTTAATAATATATATATAGCTCATGGCAACTTCTTATGCAATTTATTGTAGTTGTTTTTTGGTTGGCCAGGGTCAATTTCGCATATTTCTGTGGGTTCCAAACTATGAAATGTCCAGCCAGATTTAAAGTACTTTGAAGATATATTTAAATTAGGTTAATGCCCAGTGAAATAGGAATCTGAAAATGTAATAAAATTCAGAAATTATAAAGTAATTGCCAATTTGTCATCTGTTTTTATATTTACAACCCATTTCATATTACTTTCAAGATTTGTAGGCGTCTTGAAAGAGTTGCAGCCCATCAGGGCGTAGAAAAATAAGTAGGCGTGGATTGGGTATTCTTCAGAAAAAATAAACTGGGGTCATTTTCACAAAGAAAAAATAGTTGTGCTGGTCACATGGTGAACATAAAATATAAGCCTGGGCTAGACGGGCCACAACCCAGTTCAAACCCTGCTCCGTCTCAACAATACCAAACAAAAAAATACTGCTCGAGTAGCTACGTCCCAGGTGTCAGCCGATCTTGTGCTGTTCTCTTGTCTATTGACTATATACGCTCCCAATGTCGTGGGTCCCAGATGTCAGGAAAACACTAGGAGGAAGCATTTTATTTTTCCATACGTTGACGTGGTGGGCCCCTACTGTCATCCTCTCCACGTACTTCTGCCGATTCCTGTTGTTTGTTGATCATGTTGACAACGCGAGAGGGTGGCGCCGCGGCGAGCGCACCAAAGCGCGCGGAGGACGTCGGCATTAACGATTTAGGAGACGGTGGGGCGGCGATGCGTGCGCTGAGGCGCAGCCAGTCGTGGGAGGCAGAAGCAGGCGGCCCTGCCGGCGCTGGTTTGGTTTTGGCGGCTGGAGGAAGACAGGACTAAAGAAACACGATAGACTGTAGTACTTAACAACCTTAACTGAAACCAGTAGGGGCACTTAACAACCAAAGCTGAAAGCAGTATGAGTACTTATAAAGGTTCAACTATACAAAGCACGCCTCGAACAGTGCTACTTCGCCTACAGTTAACCAAGGGTGAGGCCGCCAAGCCCCAGGACAAGGCCCAGGCGCCACCCCGCACATCCACAACCTTCTGAAAGCGGCTTCATCTCGCAACATGGTGAATAAACAGGATATTCGCTTTAGAGCCATGGAAAAGCATGAACATGATCTTCTGTCCTATTCTCCAAGATGGACGGGCCTTCATTATTTGAGACCACCCATGAATAAGTATCTTTTCACCTCCAAGGGGAATTGAGCAGGTCGACATAAACATCATGTTGTGACCAAGCGCAAGTCTGACCCGACCATGGTCAGGCATCTGTATAGGAACAATAGAACTCAGCAGTTCCTGTTTCAAGAAGATCACAACTGTAAAACTGTGTATAAGCAATAGTTTATGAACAACATATATAACAGAAAACAGCTCGTACCATAAGTTTCTCGACACAGTTGGACCTGTTCAACGAGTGCAGCAGTGGCACACATATCCCACGTGGCCTTCCACCATTGTAACGCCCCACAAGGACCTCAAGACGATCAATAAAGTGTAGGAACTTGTGGATGTCGATCTAGTCAACTTCAGTGCCATTAGTAACAGCCAAGTTATTACAGAGTAACAAACAAGCAGACTGCTTTACTCTGAAAAAACCTACACGTGCCACCAATTATAAGAAAATATTAGTTAGAAGTAGCATCTTCGTGAGAGATTCGTTGCTACTTCTAAAGTTAAATTGTGATTAGTTAGACAGAATAGGTGGATTAAGAACTAATCGAGGCAACAAGCAAGAACCAGATACAAAACTAACATGGATGAACAATTGGAACAACGTCGGGGTGAAAGATCGCGGTGAAGATGAGACCAGGTTTTGCTATTTCCATCAACATTCGTGTGCCAACTTTCAGTCCGTAACACTTGAGAAAGTTTATCCAAGTTCGGCCATAAAAAAAGCAGCGATCTTCTTGGTTCATGAACCCAACTCGGAACTTATATCCATGGCTTGTCTTCACTGTGACCATTAAACTAGTGTATTCAGTTATGGCAAGGCCGAGCATCTTGAGTACATGTGTTCTAGCAGAGCAAATAATACACTGCAGGAAAAATAATATGAGAACACATCATGTTCAAAAAAACCCCACCCTCCCGGATAGAAAAGAGGATCCTAGGAACATACTGTGCGCGTTTCAAAATGCTGTGTTAGGATGAGAAGGAACAAGTGTGGCGCCTCGCCGAGGGTGCAGAAACATGTAGGGTACTTGCACTTTGGGCACTGCAAATGAAACACACTAGATTTAGTAGGAAGAAAAATGCATCAACGGCGGCGGCTGCCATCCTAGGATTACCTGCGACCAAGGGACTTGGGTTTATCAAGGATGGATGAAGAATTCGTACCTGGTTCTCCATGAGAAAACCCTATGCAATCGCCGAGAGGGGGTTTTCTCTGAACAAGCAGACAAGGGAGAAAGGGATTCAGGCCCAGTGAAATATTGCTGGTTCGTCCGTCCAGCTTACTGCTAAAGCTGGAAAGGGGGGTTGTGATTTGATGGCTCATTGGGCATTACTACGGCGCTATGACCGGGGTGTGTCTACCGTGAAGTTGTGCACTCTAATTTGTGCATATAGCACATGGACCCCATTGCCGGTTGCCCCACATATCATCGAAAGGAAGTAGAAAGACAGGAGTAACTGGTTACACATAAATATATTTTTTGACAAAGAGATACTCCCTCTGTAAAGAAATATACAAATCTTTTATATCACAGGCTCACCTTGCCGAGAAAAATACTCCCTCTGCAACGCACGGGCATTATGGGGGTTCAGCTGAGAATATAATACTCAGATGTTTTTTTAGGGATAAAAGCTGCTTTATTGAAGATTAACAGTCATAGGTATACAAATAATTTTGGGGGTTCCTGTGAGCCAAAGATGGCGTCCACAGGGCAAAGAAGTAGCAGCTTTTGCGAGCACATGCACTTCAACATTACACTCGCGTTTTTCATGTATGATCTCCATGGTTTGGAACATATTCTTCTTCATCTTGATCTCGTCCATAATAACTTTGCTGGGCCGCTTGACTGTTGCTGAACAATCAGTGCTAATCTGAACTTGTTGCAGGTTTAAGTCAAGAGCCAGAGATAGCCCCTCGCAACATGCCATTGCCTCTAGGATCTCTGGATCAGTAACACTTCCGCACACCAGTGCCGATGCTCCAAGGAAGAAGCCTGTATGATCCCGGCTCACAACTGCCAGGGCTCCTCTTTCACCATTGTGAGATAACGCAGCATCAACATTCATCTTCGCCCAACCCACAGCAGGAGGAGGACGCCACTTCTGCACTGAGCAAGTGCTACTCGAAACCAGGTTATGGACTTTGGGCCGCAGGCCGACCCTGCATGTTTGGGGGCCCATGTGTTCTACCTTAGCGCTTTTCATATTGCAAGCGATCGGTACGGCGCTGGTTTTACATGCTGTCGCAAGGCGAATACACAAAATTGAATTAAGCACGATTGCTGTTGGAATGAAATCGAACGACAGTTCCTAACCAGCAATCAGAGTTGCAATTCTATCAATGATATACCATGTGATAAATAATACTATCGTACTACTTATACACACAGGACACTTGTTTCACCATGCCAGATTATTACATCAAAATCTCTCGGAGGATAGATCAGTTAGGCAGTTGTGTGCTGCTACTGAAGAATTTCAAAGTTGATTTGGACCAGCTCTCCTTGCCGAGAAAGTTCGATTTTGACA